>NC_026003.2:11998089-12194979 GCF_000442705.2 Elaeis guineensis | reverse complement strand
TCCAAACTAAATCTAATTAAATCATATTCAATTAAACTTAATCTCACCCCATTGGCTTAATCAAATTAAGCCAATTAACAATCGAATTGCTAATCGATTCTCCTGCAACACTTGCACTAGGTTAAATGTCAATCATATTGATCGTTTAACCCTAGAACGATTCTTAATCGTTGATCAATCATTCGATCGGATCGTGAACTCTAATATGTGTGACCTCATAGGTCCGAACCTAAGCCAATAGCACAAGAACAAATTTCTATACCAATCGAAGTGATCATCTAGCAATGATATCCGACGGTCGGATAGGTCGAATGTGTAGAACAACATCCTTAGAACCCATGCGGATATAGTTTTCATATAATTCATCTCCTTGACCAAAATGATCATAAGACACCTCAGAGTTCAACTGTCAACTTTGATAGGTTGTCCATATTGTATTTCAAAATATCAAATTCATCTGATGGATTATCTTGGCCAAGGTTTTTCTAAATTGAAATACAGCGACTCATTCTTCTCCAACTCTTGGAGTGGTCAATCCCATCTCGATCACACTCTGACTTCGCAAGAACTTGACTGTGCCCAGAAGCCTTCCGTCACTGAATTAAAAATTCAGTTAGTCCAGTACCAAAGCACAGTGAGTTGCTTGCAAGTCACTGAGGCGATCTCAGGTCTAAGGGACACTTATACCTATATCCCATCAGAGACATTCTCGACAGCAGAATGCTCTGGAGTTGGTCACGTTCAATGATGATGTACCCTTACATCTCACTTGTATGCCATACCAATGTCTCCACATTCCTTGGTTAAGAGGACAACCAACCCATATGGCCTACAGCGACCTATGCTCGATAGAAGCTGTCGTCCTTATTAACAACCTATCATTTGGTCGTGAACAATTTTAAGGACTAATCGATAAATTCTCTCTTTATCAAACTTAAATAGTCCTAAGAACTTCATCATAACAACGGAGTTCGTTAGAAGATGAAAATTTATGATGAAAATATCAAAAATATATTTTATTTATTAACAAATCAATTACAATACTTGGTTGCTCATCCGTTAACAGCTTGACAATTGGCTTTTGGGACATATTTTCCTACAACTCCCACTTGTCCTAAAGCTACTCGGCATAGTATCTAATACCCATCTTCGACTTGTGGTTGTCGAACTCTTTTATCGCTAGGGCTTTAGTGAAGGGGTCAGTCAAGTTCTCCTTTCCGTCGATCTTCTGAAGGTCGACGTCACCTCGATCCACGATCTTCCGGACCAGATGGAAGCAGCGCAAAATGTGCTTCATCCGTTGGTGTGCTTTGGGTTCCTTCGCCTGAGCTATGGCACCGGTGTTGTCGCAGTAGAGCAGGATCGGACCACCGAGGGAGGGTGCTACTCCGAGCTTGATGATGTATTTCTTCAACCACAGCTTCCTTCACGGCATCCGATGTTCCGATGTACTCCGCCTCGCAAACAGAGTCTGCCACAGTATGCTGCTTGAAACTCTTCCAGCAGATGGCTCCACCATTCAGAGTAAAGATATAACCCGACACGCTTCTGCTGTCATCATGGTCAGATTGAAAGCTGGAGTCTGTGAACCCCATAAGTTTCAGATCTGATTCGCCATAAACCAACCATTGGTCCTTAGTATTTCTCAAATACTTAAGGATGGCTTTAACCACTTTTCAGTGATTTTCTCCAGGATCAGATTGATATCTACTCACTACTCCTAATGAGTATGCCACATCTGGCCTTGTACATGTCATGGCATACATGATAGATCCCACGACCAAAGCATATGGGACTCTACTCATACGCTCTCTCTCTTCAGGAGTTATCGGATAATCCTTCTTAGAGAGAAAAATTCAATGGCCTATCGGTAGATAGCCCTTCTTGAAATTCTCCATGCTGAACCTCTTCAGCACAGTATCTATGTACGTGAACTGGGATAACCCAAGCATCTTTTTAGATTTATCCCTATAGATCTTCAACCTTAGGATGTAGGATGCTTCACCCAAGTCTTTCATGGAGAACTGCGATGACAACCAAACTTTTATTCCCTGTAGTGCGGGGATGTCATTTTCGATTAAGAGAATGTCATCCACGTACAAGATAAGGAATACCACAACTAAACCATTTGCCCATTTATAGATACAGGGTTCTTCTCCATTCTTAACGAAGTCATACGTTTTGATCACCTTATCAAAATGGATGTTCCAACTCCGAGAAGCTTGCTTCAATCCATAAATAGATCTTTGAAGCTTGCACACCTTGGACTCATCTATGGATGTAAACCTCTCAGGTTGTATCATATATACCTCTTCGGTCAGCTTTCCATTTAGGAAAGCTGTCTTTACATCCATCTGCTAGATCTCATAATCCAGATGGACAGCTATTGCAAGCATTATCCGAATGGATTTGAGCATTGCCACAGGAAAAAACGTCTCATCATAGTCAATACTATAACGTTGACGATACCCTTGACAACCAGACAGACTTTATAGGTCTCCACCTTTCCATTTGCACCCCTCTTCCTTTTGAAGACCTATTTACACCCAATGGGTTTAACCCCTTCAGGTGGGTCAACTAATGTCCATACATCGTTGACCTTCATGGATTCCATTTCGGATTTCATGGCTTCAGGCTATTTTTGGAATCAAGTCTCTACATTCCATCCATATAGGTGATCGGATCCTCATCGTTCTCATCGAGTTCGATGGGATCACCATCCCGGACCAAGAAACCGTAGTATATGTCTGGTTGATGCGGTACTCTACCGGATCGCCTTAATGATGTAGGTACATTAGGCTCCGGATTTGATCTAATCAAATCTGACTCAAGTTCAGCTGTTGGTGTCAGTCCTCCTATCTGTTGAACTTCATCAAGTTCAACCTTAGAGGCAACGGTTCCTTTACCAAGGAACTCTTTTTCTAAAAAGGTTGCCTTGAGACTGACGAACACCTTTTGTTCATCAGCATGGTAGAAAAAATAACCTTTGATCTCTTTGGGGTACCCTATGAATGTGCATTTGTCAGACTTAGGTCCAAGTTTATCTGTAACTAACTGTTTGATATAGGTCGGGCACCCCCAGATCCTTAGGTGTGAAAGTGCTGGCTTACGCCCTGTCCATATCTCATATGGAGTCTTAATTACAAACTTACTTGAAACTCTATTTAATAGATAACAGGCCAATTCGAGTGCATATCTCCAGAAGGATATCGGCAAACTGGCAAAACCCATCATGAATCAGATCATGTCTAACAGAGTCTGATTTCTCCTTTCAGACACACCATTATGCTGTGGTGTTTCTGGAGGAGTCTATCAGGAGAGAATCTCATTCTCTCCTAGGTATGTGAGAAACTCACCAGAAAGGTATTCTCCTCCTCGGTCAGATCGAAGGATTTTAATACTCTTCTCAGTTTGTTTTTCTACTTCACTTTGGAATCGTTTGAACATTCCAAATGAATCTGACTGATGCTTCATCAGATAGACATATTCATATCTGGATAGATCATCCGTGAAAGTGATGAAGTAGAAATATCCACCTCTAGCACTTGTGCTCATGGGCCCGCATATATTAGTATGTACTAGGCCCAAGAGCTTAGTAGCTCTCTCACCTTTTTCAGTAAAAGGTGACTTGGTTATTTTACCAAGAAGACAGGACTCACAGGTTGGAAGTAATTCACAATCACTGACTTCGAAGATTTCCTCTTGAGTCAACCTGTTTATTCTATTCTTGTTTATATGACCTAGCTTACAGTGTCATAAGTAGATATCTGATACACTATCTAATCTAGGGTGCTTGCCTCTTATCGGGCTTAATCTTTCTGGTCTGGCCCTGTACTGATGTCCCAGTCTGAACTTGCACCTTCTTCACTTTCTTCTTCTTGTTCTTCTTTTCTTTCTTAAAGGGTCGAGAACCAGAAGACGAACCTCCCACTAAGTTCACCGATTCCTTGTGGAGTTGGTGATCCTTCTCAAAGTTCTGAAGCAACCCCAGTAACCCGTGGTAGTTTACTTCAGGCTTTGTCATTCTATAATGAGTGAGGAATGAGAGATAAGACTTGGGCAACGAGTTCAGTATTGCATCTTTCCCAAGCTGCTCATGCAAGGGAAAGCTGAGCTTGCTCAAACGCTCTATTAGCTCGATCATATACAATACATGATCAGTGACAGAGGCACCATCCCGCATTTTGGCGTTGAAGATGGCACAACTAGTCTTATGCCTTTCCACATCATCGAGTGTGCCAAAGGCATCCTCCAACACTTGAAGCATATCCTTTGGCTGAGCCATCTCAAATTTGCGACTGAACTCGTCGCTCATGGCAGCCAGCATGATGCAGCACACCGTAGTCCGATCACTAAGCCACTTCTGGTAAGTATCTCTGACTGTTCCATGTGCATTGGCAGCTGGCTCCTCAGGTACAGAATTCGTTATCACATATAGGATCCGTTTATGCTCCAGAACTATCTTCAACTTTCGATACCAGCTACCGAAGTTGGGTCCCACCAACTTATCATTGTCCAACAATGATCGGAGCGATAGGAAGTGGCTATATCTGCACAAAGAAAAATCATAACCTAATTAATAATTGATTCATTAAACCTAAAGATTTGGACTTTAATCAAAAGATTTCTCTTACTATTTTATTCGAATTGGTAGCCTCTACCTCCAATTCGAGGAATTATCCTAATTCCTTAGTGGGTACTAGAATCCACTTAGACTGCACACAAGCCCAACTTTGGTTGGCTAACCCATGTACATTTAAGGGTAGGTTCATAATCAATTATTTCTCTAAATAATTTTTAGTAATTTTAATTTTCTCTAGTCCCTAATCAGTAGGCTTTGGCCTCCACTGAAAAGGTCTGGTTAGGTCCAACCGTTAACATGACTATACTTGGCCCATCTAGCCAATGAATGATTAGGTCCAACTTTGGTTGATTAACCTAACTATCATTTAGAATGATGCAGTCAAGAAATCATATTATGAATGATAATTCTATCAGCCGATAAGCACCAGGCCTTTGGGCTTCCAATGATTATCCACTAATGGACCCATTATCATCTACTTAATGGGAGGCTATGATCTAATTATCACATAACTATTTTATTTTAAGGACCTAATAATTTTAGAAGATTTAATTGATTTAGAGGATGAGGTCAGATGAACCAGCTTATCATGATCCTCCCACTGACTTTACCAAGTTAGCTTAAGGGAGACCATTAAAAGGACTGATCTAGGAGCACCTAAATCAGTCACAACCTAGCTGACATGGGTCAGTTCGGATAGTCAAGTGATCCAATCAAAATATAATTTCACCAAGAGGTCAGGTAAGTTCGATCGATGGGAGGGTCTGTCAAAGCTTGCCTTAGACACCATCAGAAATGGCTAGGTAAGCGAGCTCCCAATTAAAAATCACCGGTTTGGTTTACCTTAGACACCAACTAGTTTAATTAGTTTCGATTGGATCAACCTAACAGTTCGTGCTAAACCGCTTAGTCAAGAATTAAGTCCATTTGGTTCTCGTTAAAGACATAGACTTGACCAACTACAACTATTGTAATTGATCTAGAAAATCCTTGACCTAATCTAAGACAACAATTGATTAGATTTAGCCAATTCTCTAATTAAGTCCATCTTTAATCTAACCTTAGGTCTAACCCAATTAATGGACCTAATTCTCACTAACCCATTAACCCAATGTGTTATTGTTTGTGTCTTAGGTTCTTCAATTCACAATCCTAGAACCTAATCAAAACAACTTCTTAATTCTCAATTAAGTTTTAGGCTGAGGGTTGGGGTTCGGCTTTTTGAAAATAATTTTCATGTTTGTAAAATAATTTTACAATATGGTTCCACCAATCAAGTTGCATGTTTGATTCATAATCAAGATGCAAATAAATAAATATGAAACTACTTTAGATCTAATCTAAACAGGTTCATGTAATTGAAACAATTTCAACTTTAAACTGCATAAATTTTTCAGACAAAAATATGATGGTTCTTTGTGCAGGTTATATTAACAAAAGAATTTTATTTTAGATTTAAATATCTTTTAAATCTAATAAATATAAATTTAATCTAGATCATATCTAACAAATTTATGATTTAAGATAGATCTACACGAACTAGGACAATTTTTGCAATGTAAGGGGTAAACCTTACAGCAGGACAACCTTGCAGTTTGTGATTGATCTAAAAATTTTAATTTCAGATTTAATAATCAGATTATAAATTAGATCTAATCTAAAAATAATCTAAGTATATATAAATAATCATTAATAAACAACCTGGGCTCTGATATCAATTGAAGGAACAGATCTAGGGTTTCAGGGTTAGATCTTGAAACTTTTTCAAGATCATGTAGCGGAAGACTAAAATAAATTAAAATTTATTTTATAAAATTAGAAAATTTTTAGATCTAAGATCCTATTACATGATTATTATATGGCATTAAATCAAAAATTAAAACATATAGAGAATGAAATATATGTTGATCATATCAACATGTTTCTATGCTACATCTAATATATGTAATAAATAATAGATCAGATCTATTACCTTGCAAGTTAGACGTTCTAACTTGCTGATCCGGGCTTGAGGATGATGTCGCGAGCCACACATGCGTCCGACCTTTAGGAGTCATCCACACGAGCCCACGAATCTCGATCAGAAGTCTTGCTCCAGAAAATCAGCACAGTATGCTAGTACTGTGCTGATCCTTCTTCAATGGTTAATTAGGTGCCTTTCTTCTTGATTTGGACTCTTCCCAAGATGAAAAGTATGAGAGGAAGTTTCAGATCTGAGATGCTCTCAGAAAACTCAAGATGGAGGAAGGAAAGAGATGAACACAATAACCTAGAAGAAGACCCTCTTCTTCTTTTCTTTTCTCTCTCTAGGTATCCTATCTTGTGTCTATTATATCTCCACGCCCCAACCTTCTTTCTCTCTGATTTTTGGACGCCGCAAAGGTCTCTCTTTTATCTATTTTTCACAAAAATTTTATGAAAAAATTTATTTTATATAGAGAGATATGATAGAGTCCTTGTCTAGGTCAAATACCTAGTCAAGGTTTATCCAAACATGGCAAGATAAGGGGCCCCAACTCTTGGCGCCCCCTCCTTCTTTTTGTGCGTGGACCAACAGCAAAGGGCACTATAAAGTGCCATAAAAGCCACAAAAATTTCAGAATAAATCTGGATAAAATTGGTGAAAAAAGGAAAGAGTTTTGGATTTCTAAAACTCTATCTCATAGAATTTGAAATCCAAACTTATTCCTACTTTGATTTGATCCACAACCATCTTCCATGTAAGAAAGAAGAGAGAAAACCTTTTGGGCATGGTGAAGACCTAGGAGAGGATTTTTGTCGCACAAAATAAAAGAAATTGGCGTAGAATAAGAGAGAGGTGTGTGGGGCTTATGTGGCACAAGGTAGAATCCTAGTCTTACTAGGATTCTATCTTATGACTTATTTTAATTTAGTTTCTCAAATCCAAATCAAATCAGAATCAGATCAACCCAATTAAAATAGGTCTTAACCCAATTAAAAATCTAATTTAATCAGATTAAATTAGATTTAAATTTATTTTAATTTTTTAATCAAATTAAAAATTAGGTTGATCCAAGTCCTAATTGAACTAGGACTAGCTTTTCCTTGCACTTGGCTTATCCAATAAACAATTGGACTTGATCCAATCAAGTCCAAACTAAATCTAATTAAATCATATTCAATTAGACTTAATCTCAGTCTATTGGCTTAATCAAATTAAGTCAATTAGCAATCGAATTACTAATCGATCCTCCTGCAACACTTGCACTAGGTTAAATATCCATCGTATTGATCTTTTAACCCTAGAATGATTCTTAATTGTTGATCAACCATCCGATCGGATCGTGAACTCTAATGTGTGTGACCTCATAGGTCCGAACCTAAGCCGGTAGTATAGGAACAAATTTCTATACCAATCAAATGATCATCTAGCAATGGTACCCGACGGCCGGATAGGTCAAATATGTAGAACAACATCCTTAGAACCCATGCGATATAGTTTCTATATAATTCATCCCTTGACCAAAAAGATCATAGGACACCTCAGAGTTCAACTGTCAACTTTGATCAGGTTATCCATATTGTATTTCAAAATATCAAATCCATCTGATGGATTATTCTAGTAAGGTTTTGCTAAATTGAAATACAGCGACTCATTCTTCTCCAACTCTTGGAGTGGTCAATCCATCTCGATCACACTCTGACTTCGTAAGTATTTGATTGTGCCCAAAAATCTTCCGTCACTGAATTAGAAATTCAGTTAGTCCAGTACCAAAGCACAGTGAGTTACTTACAAGTCACTGAGGTGATCTCAGATCTAAGAGACACTTATACCTATATCCTATCAGAGACATTCTCAACAGTAGAATGCTCTGAAGTTGGTCACGTTCCATGACGATGTACCCTTACATCTCACCTGTATGCCATACCAGTGTCTCCACACTCTTTGATTAAGAGGACAACCAACCCATATGGCCTACAGCGACCTATGCTCGATAGAAGCTGTCGTCCTTATTAACAGCCTATCATTTGGTCATGAATAATTTTAAGGACTAATCGATAAATCCTCTCTTTATCAACTTAAATAGTCCTAAGGACTTCATCATAACAACGGAGTTCGTTAGAAGATGAAAACTTATGATGAAAATACCAAAAATATATTTTATTTATTAACAAATCAATTATAATACTTGGTTGCTCAACCGTCAACAGCTTGACGATTGACTTTTGGGACATATTTTCCAATATCATCCTCTTAAATGATACTCTCTTCGTCATCTAGTTATTACCCTTAAATCGACGTAGCCAATTTTGTTTCATTGAAATGAAATCAGGGCAATCATCTCTTGTCGAAAATAATTTCTATCGTTGATTGAAAGCCAAGAAGCAGAGGGCTTTCAATAGAAACACTGCTATGCCAAACTATCATGTTACTTTTCCAAAATGGAAAGGGAGCAAAATCAATCTGAAGTCGACATCATTGATCAGTACTGATAGGCTGGTGAAGACATGGAAAGTCCTCTAGATATGCCTTCATGCAAGATTCCTGTTGAATCATTTAACCAACTTGATGAAAAGTAAATCATCTCTATCTAAAAACCTTTTTGATTCAAAACCATATGTGAGAGCTACATGCAATGGGCAAACCTTTGAGAGGTCAAGGGAAGTTTTCTTTTTCCTATTTTTTTCTTTTTTGCGCTTTCCGTTTTAAGCTATGAATCTTCTAAAACAGCAATGCTGAAAGCACTGGTTCCTACTTTCAATGATCTTGTACCGCAACTTCAAAGCCATGAACAACTTAAACATCACTCAGAAAGTAGCAATGTTGTGGACCATTCAATAGCCATTTATGGTAACATTCCAGCGGAGGAAAGAATTTTAACAAGAAATGTGGGCATAATAATCATGGTCAATCATTCTCCTACAACGGTTGTGGATTTGGTGAAACATGCAGGACTGAATGTTTTCTAGCATAGGATCTACTCTGGATGATTTTCTAATGTAGGAGCTACACCTATGCAACATACATAATTGGTGATGTTGGTAAACTAAAAGGTGCAGCCCATTGCATGAGGCTTGCATCAGTGGAGGATCTGGGAAGGGTCGGATGCACTCAGCTTTATCCGTTAATGCAAAGAAGCTATTTTTGTATTATATGTTTTGAGCTTATACACTCCAGATCACAATGAAGCAATCTTACCATTATGCTAAGGCTCACCTCCAGTGATGTTCGTATGCTGCAACCGATAACTCTCTAAGCCTGTGCACTCCATCTTGACAGACATTTTCTGCGCTTTTACCATCAATAATGAGATTGCATAGTTTTCCTTGGCATGTCATACATGTCATGGAAATATTAGATCTTTGCCGAGCATGACTAGTTTGCTGCTTCAGTGCATGAATGCCCCTGTGCATGAAAAATGTCTCACATCTAGTCTCCTTCAAGTGTAACATGTGCATAACAAACTTTTTCCTCTTCTTCTTCCTCCTCAATTTCAACATCTTCAACAATTGTTTTAGTCAATATCTCCTTTTCATTAGGACACATACTTGAGCTGTGTCCCAAGTCCTTGCAATTAAAGCACTCATACCTCCATTTTTTTGCTTGAATTTCAAACTTTCTCTCTGTAGCTTTGTAACAACTGTTCCTGCATCAATTTGCAAGCTCGAATCACTGACTTCATGCTCTTCCATTTAGGTTGTCATCAATTTGCAAGGTAACAAGCTACATCTCATCAACCGACCAGAATATTCATGGCCCACCATCTCATCTTCAATACAGGACTGTAATCCAGAAAAATTTTGCTGGAAGTCTCCTCAGAATCAAACAAACAATCCTTGTTGCCAATTTATCGAACCTCAGTGAAGGACTCCACAGGATCTTCACATTGTTGTAGGCCCTGAAATTTTAATTGAAGGGTTTGGTCATAGTCCACAGGCAGACACCTTTGTTTCAACATACTTCTGATCTCCCATGTAGCAATTTCTTGTCCCAATCACCAAATTGTATACCTTTGTCACATCCACCACATATCAGGAGCTCTTAAATTTGAAGATGCAAACTGTTAACCAAGTATAGCTCTGGATTCATCTTGCCTTGAAACAGCATATCCAACTTGACTCCCTGATAAGCTCCTGCTATTTTGTCATGTGGAAATCGAACGATCTTCTGATTTTGGTGCAGATTCATTTGAATTGGATGAGCAGCTTCTTGTCCCATATCTACAAAAAAACTTTCCATTTGCCTTAATCTCCTATCTTATCCATTGGTTCACTGTCCTCGAACCTCAAGACCTCATGTTTGCAGGAAAATCAGTATATTTATATTTTTGTCTTGAGTTTTGGAAATTAGCAAGTCGTTGTCCTGAAAGTAGAGACAGCAAATAGCGTTCAAAGCCAACCTCTTCAAAGGGTTTTGCTGTATTTTGAAATTCTGTAGTAGATGAAGATTCAAGTAAAACAGAATTATCTTCCACTGATTGCTGCAAGATGTCCATAATCTCACCATATTTTTCCATATGCATCTCAAGTGTTGAGTATTGCTGCAAAAAAAAAAAAAAAAAAGCCCCATCAAATTTATGTTTTACATTGCCGACTTTGCTCTGCAATTCCCCTATTGCTTGATCAACTTGCTCCACATACACTTCAAGTTATTGGTGTTTGTTAGTAACCATGGTTGCGGCTTTGGAACTGATGCTCTGGTACCAAATTGATGTAGCCTTGTAGAAAATTTAAAAGCTACATGGATCTGCAGCTTCTTTTGGCTTAGATGCATATATCTAGCATTGAACTCATTTGATCAGTGTAAAACAAGCCACTTCAAATGTAATTGCTGAATTGTTGTTTAGAAATTGACAGCAGCAGTAACTATTTCAGATCCAAGGTCAGCTTTTGATTTTGAAGCAGATGAAAACAGAGTATAATAAGAAATATAGGAGACGAGAAGAGAATAAGCGGGGGGCAGAGAGAGAGGAAACAGAAGGTCGGTGGCCCCTACTATTCTCAAGAAAATCTCACGTACAATTCTATAAATCACAAAACTATTGCAGGTCACAACCCCCTTTTAATAAACCTAATCAATCACTTATCCAACTAAATTAGGACTGTTTAAATCTGGAAATAACCCAAACCAACGAGCAAATTTTAACCATTGTTTTTAGACTCAAACTACCACTCTCTAACTTGGACATAAACTGAAAAACCAAAGCATGTAAAATTCTAAATTACTCCATTAACCCACGGTTACTGTTTATGGTACTGTAGTGTAAACAGTACCTGTGGACAGTATGCAGCAGTAAATTTGACCTGCTAAATGGAAAACAATAACTGAAAAAAAACATTTATCACATCATCCTGAGGGATCAAATGAGACATTAAAAGGACATGCACTATGCCCAATCCTCAAGGGATCAGAAAGTATAGGAATTCTGATGCATCAGCTACTGTCCAATAACTGGTCAGAATATAGAATGGCTCCCGAAACTAGCTGCAAGCATCATGCAAGTTTTCATCTCCTTAGATGACTTTCCTGATAACTTTGGGGCTGGGTATTTATCATGGGCCAAGGGATTCCAAATATCCATTCCCAGGAGCAACAGAACCTGTATTTCAAGCACTTGGGTCTGACCCAAGAAACAATATTTACTGTTTCAGATCCTGAAATACTGCTAGCAACAGCATATTGCCTTCCATGGCAGTTTTTACTGGTCTAAATGTCCTAGCAAACAGCATAGAGCAGCACAATATTTAGAAGAATCATTAGTTATACAACCTGAAAAGTAATATCATCATCTGAAATCAATCTTAATGCTGCGGTTTCTTGATGAAATATATAAATAGGGTTGAAATGCAAGTTTGCCATGGGTGTCAACTTGCAGTCCATTTTTACCACTCCCACTAACTGATTTCATCTCTAATTTACATACTGTACAAAGAGAAAACGCTTAAGATACAGACACATATATAACTGGAAATATACAATGACAATTAGTTCCAAACTTCCACTTGTGCAAACAGCTAATTATGCCTGCCTAAAACAAATAAATGGAATTAGAGATATTACATGGTTAACTGTCAGGAAGCGTAGTAGGCTCGCCTAAAATCTTACCACCGACATCAGGAAAGGTTTCTTTGCCCGAAAGCGGTGTGACCTTACCATCAGCATCAACCTTAATTGGGTACCTGATTAAGTGTCCTTGCAGTGGAATTACCTCCTCCGCTGTGTATTTTGTCCAGTTCTCGTCAGCTATTTTATTCACACATCTTACACAATCCAAACCACTGGGAAACATAAAGCATGGATCCAACTTACTAAGATGCTCTGCCCACAGTGACATCCTGTATCCATATACCTACAGAAAAAGGGATCCATACAATAAGAACATGAACAATTTAAAAAATAACTTAAACATAACAGTCTTCACATCAGAAGTTTGCATTTCATGAAACTGTGAAGGAATAATGTATGTTTCTGAATGCTTTTGAACCACAGATATAGCACCATCTCCTCTTGAAACACTAAAAGTTACCAACAATCTTGAAATGATACTCTTTTGGCCTTTGCCACAAGATTTTTATAGCAGTGATTTCTCAAGCAGGAATCTAGCACATGGGCAACCCCAGCCAACATTGCTTATGAAGTGGACCTATGATGCAAGAAAAGTAGAAAGCAAAAATCCAGTGCTCTTCTCTTGGCTCCAGATAACATGAAGAAAAGAAAGGAAACATAGAGAAATGAAAGGAAATATAGAAATGCAAGAAACAATATCTGAGTTTCTGCTTAAGGTAAGGTTGATACAGGAGTAAATAGTGATCATGGATGAAGGGGGTTAGTATTGGAGACAAGGTTTTGAAAATCGGCACCGGTGGCCGTTTCAGTCGACTGATGGCACGGTCTGGTACGATTCCGTACTGAATCAAACTAGTGCGAATCGACAGAGGGAGAACCAGAGGAGAAAAAGAGAGAGGAAAGAGAGGAAGAAAAAGAGAGGGAAAAAAAAGAGGGAGAGGGGTCCGTAGGAGAGGATGCCGGAGGGCCTTTGGCTGGCCGCCGTGGCCATTAAGCTGCGTAAATGCCACTTGCGGCTCCACGGTGTGAAACAGGGACGATCGTCCCTATTTCACGGACTTTTTTTAAAAAAGTCCGATAACAATGAAGCCGGCAATGGGTTTGCCGGCTTCACTATTTCTAATTTTTTTTTAAAAAAGTTTGAAATAGTGAAGCCGGCAAATCGAGTGCTGATTTCACTATTTTTAAACTTCTTTTTAAAAAAATCCTAAAACAATGAAGCCAGCAAACCAAGTGCCAGCTTCACTGTTCGTCTTTTCCTTTTAAAAACGGCCTCCGCCTACCGCTTCCGTGCCTCCGCCCGTGCCGCTTCCACCGTCCGGTGGCCACGGTGGCCACCTAAAGACCTCCGTGGTCTCTCCGCCATTCCGTCCTCCCATCTCCGGTGGTCTCCCCCTCTCTCTCTCCCTCTTTCTTGCTCGTTGTGGCAACCCCATTGGGCGAACCGAGCTGCGGCAGCTTTCGCCACCCTTCGACGGCCACAAAGGGCCATTGTCGGCTTCCGTAGAGGGCCATCAGCCTCTCCCTCTCCTTCTCTCTCTCCCCCTCTGTTTTCCTCTCTTTCTTCTCCGGCACTGGCGTGTGCCGTTTTCTCCGTCGGAACCGTCCCAGTTCCTTGCCGGTGCGGTTCGGCACGCCCCGAACCATCCAGTTCGGGATGGTTCTGAAAACCTTGATTGGAGATTTGGAGGACTTGTTTTATTGTTTATTTCACAGATCTAAATGACAATCCTACTTATATTACAACTTGTCTTTGCAAAATTCTTTGATGTATGATAATTGGATGACCATCAGAATTGTACCAAATTGTTCCTTGGGTGGGGTTTGCATTTGTTGATACAAATTATGAAGAATATTTGCATCAGGAACTCGAACTGCGTTCTTGCATCTGTTAACTGTCCATAAAGAATAATATTCACCTGAAGCCAAAGCCCAGGAAAAAAACAAAAGGGTGTGGCAATGATGTCAATTTTCTCACAATTTTATCTGCTTTGGAGTTCATTGGCATTGGGGCACCTAACTCCCTATGTTCATGTACAGAGTAATATGGTTCACCTCCAGTGAAGTTTCTTTGTGAGCAACAATTATGAGAAAGATCAATAGTGTAATGTGCATAAATGTTGGTTGAAAAAGACTTCATTTGGCCAATGTGGAAGAACGAATAAAAATGCATCTATTTTTTGTTATAGACTCAATAGCGTGGAATCAATTCCTCGAGGTTTCTAAAGGAGTTTCATGAAAATTATTGCACCAATCTGATGAAAGTGGGTAGTGCTTCTGCAAACTTACTGGCATAGCACTTCTAACAAGCTCACTTAAAGGGGTCCTCAAAAGATTTTTAAGACAAAGTCAAAGTTTATCAACTATAGGAATTTTTTTGAGCAAAATGGTGGCAAGCCACCCATATTTCATTGATAAGTAAAATGAGAAGAAGCAAAAATACAATGAACAGACAAGAAGAGAAAAGAAAGAAGAAAAAAGGAACAAGAAAGACATGGCAGAGGAGTACAACTGGCACAAAACATCTTGGCATGGTAGTGGAAGCCCGACCCACAACAAAGCAAATGGCCCAAATCCAGATGGCCTCTTTCCAAGTCAATTTGCAAGGCTGGCTGAACCAAGCCTAACACTAGCCAATCCATTAATTCAAACAATAGAATCTTCTAGTTGGTTTGCACACACCTGAACTCCCATAACAAACCCTGGGATATCAGAGATAGTCCTCCATGTTCTCCAAGGGACAACTGACTCCTAAAGATATCACTCTGCCACTGCCTATCTCCCTCACCTACATTGTAGGGTGCCAATATTGCCTGCCAAGAAAGGGAAAGAAGGGACAAGAGAGAGGAAATGAGATAAAGGAAGAGGAAGGAATAGAAAAGAAAGAGGAAGGAAAGAAAGGAGAAGGGAAAAACTCCTGGGTTGGGCATGCGAAACTACAAGAGAACTCCTTTCTTAAAAGGGACGTGCACAGCATATGAAAACTTCTCTGTATATAAGCATACACAGACATAAATACATATAATTGGATCATAAATTTGATGGTCTATCAACTTGACAACCCTATGTTAATGATTTACAGAACCAGAAATGACTAAAAACCAAAGTGTTCTGAAGTCTCCTACTTGTGCATAGAGTTGGCACAAAAATGGAAGACCTAGCAATGCTAGTTTTTATTAACGGCCAATTTGGATGGTTGTGCAGCTTATCCATTGGACAAGCCCCATTTAAAACTGAGTTTGTCATAAATAGGGATAGACATGGAAATAAGAAGAGATGTTTCCATCAGATGGAAACTCTTTGGAGTGTATCATCCCAGAAAATCGGGATCATGCATTCCAATCACAAGGTGATTTATGGTATCCCAAGGTTTCTCAAATACTTTGGACTAAGACTTTCCTTAATTGCAAGAAATACTCTTCTTTATTATGATTATTTTTTTGATAGACAGAAATACCTTTCTTTCACCGATCGCTTCTTATCACCACAAACCATAAAAGGAATATTTCATGAACAACTTGTGCAGGCATTCAAATAGGTGCTAAAGTGTATATAGGCATTTAAATTGAAAATTTACGTCATTGGCCATGATATAATGCATTTTGAGACACATAGAAATCAAAATTTAATAGGCTCGGATTGTTCTCAACTATAAATGTGGTACAATGTTTTCTCATAACATAAAAATATTAGCTTTGCATTCACATGATGCATAAATAGAAGATATTTTTAACCGATAAATTTTATTTCCATGCATGTTTGCTGTTGCAAATCATGGTCAATTATCTCAATCTCAATGGTTAAGGCCCATCATCAATTTACTATCCACTATCTCTAAAGTCAAATAGTTAATAGAAAGTCATGGTCAGCAGAACCATCCGAAACCGCTCGGTTTCAGGCACGCCAAATCATACCAGTAATGGACTGGGACAATTCCAGCCTTCAAAATGAGACATAGCAAGGACTGCGGAGAGGGCGAGAAGGAGAGAAGGAGAGAGAGAGAGAGAAGGAGGAGGGAGAGACGGCCTCTGGAGCTACCGAAGGGCCATCAAGGCCACCATTACCGCTGCCGAGGCGGTGGATGTCTGAATCAATCATAATAGGGGCTTCAACCTCTGTTATTTTTTATTTTGGTTCTATCAAGCGAAGTTGGCAACACCATTGTCGACTCCATCGAAAAATTGCCAAAAAAAAAAAAAAAAAACAACAACAAGTCAGCCATCTGTGTTTTCCTATTTCGTTCGATAAAACAAAAATAAAAAATGACATAGGGGCTGAAGCCCCTGTTTCAATCGATCTGGACATCCACCACCTCCACAGGGCAACAGTGACCTCGACGGCCCTCTAATGGGCTCCGAAGGCCATCTCTCCCCCGTCCTCCCTCTCCCCCTCTTTGTTGTGTTGGTCTGGGCTGGCAAAGGAATGGCATGGGGGCGTACTGAAACCGTGCCACTAGCCGAACCAATACGGGCTCTAGTATTGGCACAGCCAACCTTGGTATACACTTTAACCTAGTGTCGAGGTAATTGCTCATAACCATTGATCAACATGGAGGTTTTTCATATATTTTCTTGGAATTACTATAATTATGTATCATTAAGCTATTTTCTTTTTATGATCATGTTATTGGATCCATACGAGTCCAAACCTGTGTTCTATATGACTGGTTGCTTGTTAGGAGGTAATACAATCTCTTTTGGCCCCAGTCAGTCACTCAAACTATTGTTTAATAAGATATAAGAATGATATCTAGATGATGCATGGTTTTTCTAAGACTTTTCCTCCTAAGTATTTTTGAATTTCAGAGAGGGATGGAGCTTCTCTCTCCTATCTATTTATAGATATAGAGATGATACTGCACTTTTAGTTGAAGCCGTACAACATCCTCTCCCTCTCTTCTCCATGTTCTCTCTCTCGCCCCTCTCTCTCATTGCTTCTCTTCTTCTCTATTATTCTTTTTTATTTCCTATTCTTCTTCTCACTGTTTTGATATTGTAACAAGGTATCAAAGCAACGTCAGGGCTGTTGTTTTCCTGCTGCGTGGTTCCAAGAGTCGTGGGAAAAACATAGTATCATGGAAGTACCTTGATCATGCTGTTATGATTTCCTCTTAATGTGGAATCATGGGCATCCCATCTGTTGTCTATTGACCATAGCTCTGTACCATATAAAGCATGTGATGCCATGGAAGAGGACTGTTTGATGCTGATTATGACCAGATAAGTATTGATTTTAAGTGAAGAGTAATTGCATGATCAGATGCAGTACCAGGACCAATTTTGGTAAATAACCTTATCATGTTCAAAAATCAGTGAATTCTGTACTTGCTGCCCTGTAATGCAGAAATCACAATGTTCTTATTTGATTGGTTGATTTGTGACAGTTTGCATATTCTCCTTGTCCCCGATGTGCTTCTGCTCATTCCTAGTTGTGCTTAAAATGGTGATTTATACTCATTCTAACTATTTGCTGTTATCTAGTATCTTGTTACGGTAGGAGGAGGAGAGTGTTGTTAAGGCTGGGATTTCCATGGGTGATATATAGGTGCACAAATGACATTAATCAACCTGTCTGGGGCTAAGAATTATTTATAGTAGGCAAAAGTTGTAGAAGTTTCTTGAAGGAAAAATGACAACATGATCATCCCATTGAAAATCCTCCATAAGTAATGATAAAAAATGATAGAACCTTGTTACGGGAACAACATGGAACATAGCATGAGTAGTAATTTGATGTCCTGCAGCACAACAAAGGAAATATGGGAAACTACAAGAAAAAATGTATTCGCTCGAATCTATGAGATATATGAATAGATTTTTCAGGTTCAGTGAGAAATAAATCACTGAGTGAATACCATAGTCAATTGAGAGGACTTTGGGAGGAGTAAATTTGCATAAACCCTCTCACAAATGACATTCAAAAACAAGGACAACAAAGAGGATTCCAGAGTTGCTAAATATGTATCTAGGCTTAGCTCAATATAACATTTAAAGGGTCAATTCATGAGCACTATTAAGCTTCTTTCTTGGATAGCATGTATGCTTGTCTTCAGTGGGTATCTACTCATCCTCTACTCACGCATGGCTGAAAATCTTCATATCTCTATGGTGGATATACAGAAGTCAAGGAGACAGTAAAAATAGATCTTAAATTTTAAACTATTAAGGGTCAATGTCGAAATTTTAAGGATTAATAATGGGGAAGAATATGTCTAAATTTTCAATGAGTTTATCTTATCTTCAGGATCAAGGAATTCTTTTGCAGACATCTTGCATTTATCCATCTCAACATAATGGATTCCTGAAAGGAAGAACCAACATCTTTTGGAGGTATCTCATGCTCTTTTATTTAAAGGGAATATTCCAAAATCTTATTGGAGTGCTGCTGTGTTAACTGCACCTTATTACTAACAGAGTCCCTTCATCTTGCTAGGCAATAAAAGTCCCATTCAAGTGGTTGTATCCTCAAGAACTATCTTTCAATAATTTCTCATGTCTTGGCTGTATTTGCTTGTACACAATCTAAGTCCATCTAAGGGAAAGCTAAATTCTGGATCCTTTAAGTGTATTTTCTAGGTTATTCGCATTCACAAAAAGGATGTAGGTGTTATGATCCTTAAGAAAGGTATATTTTGATGGCCCAGTCCATTGGACTAGCCCATCACTGAGTCAACCCATGTCCCACCCAAAAGGGGAAAAAACATAGAAAAAGCTAAAAGAAGACTCCTCTCTGATTGATTCCAGGAGCCGGAGTCCTAGGGAAACTAGGATCTAAGGCTCTCTATAAATAGCACCCTATCCCTCCTATGATCCTCCCCGGTGATCATCGCACCTTGTCCTTTCTCTTTCTCTAGTTTAAGATCATGGCTTTCTATTAGTGTGCCCATTGGAAATTGAAGCGGAAGACACCCGCTGGAGCCAAGGTAAGGCCTCGATCTCACCTTCTCTCTCTCTTTACCCTTTTCTCGTGACCTTTAGCATCGTTGCTGGCCACCAATTTCACTGGAAAACCATGAAGAAATAAATCTCTTATTTGGCCAAACTTCTCTCTCTTTCCGGCTATTGGCGTCGCCATCCCTGAAGCTGAACCCCTGATCGAGTACCCCCACCTCCCTACCACTCACCATAGCGGAGCCATGACCACCAATGATCGGCCAACAGCCAAAAACGAAGAAGCCGATTCCCCTTTTTTTTATTCTTATTCCCATGATTTTCTCGATGCTGATCACCACTGTTGGCCATCCACCGCTGCCCACTGCCGACCATGCGTCCTCTACTGCACCATCAGACCTCTAGCTCCACCATTGGATCAAGACCACGACACCCATCCTTCCTCCCTGTTCAGCCAAAGAAGAAAAAATGAAGAAAAGAAATAAAAGAAAAAGAAAAGAGAGAGAGTTGTCTCTCTCTCCTTCTCTCTAGGATTTCTCTCTCTACTCTCTCTTTTCTCTCTATCTATCCATGGACCTCGATAGAGGTACTCCTCTACTATGAACCTAAGATGATCTTTCCAAAAGAGGCCGGAAATCACTTTGATATCCATGTAATATGTCAATCCCTCCCCGACCCTTATCGGATACATCTGGAATCTAGTCATCATTCACCTTATTGAATTACCTAAATCATAATTGACCATGGCCAGTTGAGTACACCTTGTTCAGACCAATTTGGTTAGTTGGGCATTGTTGCTGAGTCGACTCTATCCTCCTCCAACCTGGATTGCCTAATTTTATGCCATCTCAGTTCTCTGGTTTTCCGCATTGTTGATAATGGATTTTACTTGCTTTGAAGAGGTCAGGTGCTTCACATAGTTGAACTGAAGGATTTAAGACGAAAGAGGTAAGTAACCCTAATACTCATTACTTTTTCGAATTACCAGATCTTTAATGCTTAAGACTTAACGAAATATCAAAAGAAATATTTGACATTGATGATTCTGTGTTTTCTTAATTAAGAATCAAGCATACAATATTATACAAATCATGTATTGTCATGAAAAGTATGGTTCTATGGATATCTAATATTAACGGCTTGTTTATAAACTATGAACTCCATATTTATAAAAATCTATATGATTGTTATGAAAACACTGATTTCATGATTTTTTCACTTTATGGATTATGAATTCTGTAAAGTTGTCAAATATCTTTCAACTATTTATTTATGATGTAAGAACACATATTTTAAGAAAATATGATTTAAGAAGTATGATTATGGGCTCTTAGATAGCTATGTACAGGCCTGCCAGTGGGTTATGGTAGTTTGGCATGCGGCTCTGCCAATAGATTTCATAGCTTGGCATATAGTCCTTGCCAGCAGGTTATAGTAGTTGGTATACAGTCCTTGCCAGTAGGTTATAGCAGATTTTAAATCTATGGGATAAAGGTGTTCCGGTTTCTTCATAGAACGGGATGTCCTGCTATCCGTTCCATTCCGACAGTAGTCTCGATCAAGCATCCCAGTGGATATCCTCCATTTTCTCTCCTTCTTCTTTCCTTTCTTTTTTTTGTTTTCTTTCTTTCTTGTCTTTCTTTTCATCATTTTCCTTTTTTTCCTTTCCTTTTTTTCCATTTTTTTTCTTCTTTCATTTCATTTTCCTTTTTCTTCATCTTTCCTCATTTTCTTTTTCCTCTTTCTTCTGCTTTCCCTGCAAAGATGGGTTCAGAGTCCTGAGCCCATCCCGATCCCTATTTTCTCATACGAATGGGATAGGATGGTTGGGACATCCCCTATCTCACTGGGACATAAAACCTTAGGTTATAGTAGTTGGTGTTGGAATATCGTTACATTTGGAAAGCATGACAATTTCTCCTTGGATATTGGAAAGCATGACAATTTCTCCATTGAATATTTGGAAAGCATGACAATTTCTTAATAGGAAAGTATATCAATTTCTCCATCATCCTTGATTTTGTATCATTGAATTTCTTCTTTATTTGTTCCCACAATCATGGGATTGTATCTTTTCTTTATTTGTTTCCCACAATCATGAGATTTTGGTGGGATTGTATCTTTCTTTATTTATTTCCACAATCATGAGATTTTGGTGGATCTTAGTGTATTATATATATTTGTAAATAATGCAATAGATAAACAAGCTTCACCATTTACCATTTAACATGGTATCAGAGCTTGGGGAGAGAATCCTAGCCATCCTAATCCTCCAGCAGTGCACTATCCACTGTCTCTCTCCACCAAAATCCAGCCTCCCCTGAGCATTACCCAGTCCTTTCCCATGTGTGGGTCCTCCTTCGTGACTCGTTTCCACATGAACAATAACTTTTCAATTCTTTACGCATGTCCTCTTCGATTTGGAGCCTTTTTTTGTTGCTGTTGCGTTCCTTGAAGTATTCGTAAATTTTCCTTCAATCCAAGTCAATATGTTGGCATCTTTGAACCCATCTTCTTGGACAAAATCAGGTATTTTCACTTCTGCTTTTTTGTTTCATCCTTGGTCACCACAGAACAACTGTTTGATCCCAATTATCTATCCTGGGCTGCTGCTATTCAATTATGGTTTAAAGGTCAAGGATATGAAGACCACTTGATTAAGAAAGCTGCAGATGTTCCTGCTACTGACCAGCCACTTGGCAAAAGATTGATGCTCAACTGTGTAGTCTCTTATGGTCTACTATTGACTGTAAACTTTTTTCTATATCCGTCCTTATCAGACTTGCTATGATCCATGAAAAAAGGCTAAGCCTTATACACTAATGATATTCCAACTTTTATACTGTTATTTCTGACATATTACATCTCCAAAAACTTGACCAGGATATGCCTACGGCCTACCTATATAGGCCAGATTCAAATTGCAAAACAAGAGCTTGCTGAACTGTTGCCTATCACTGTTGATACTGAAGCACAGGAGCAACAATGTGATAAGCTCTTATGGTTCTCTCCTTGGCTGGACTACCTCCCGATCTTGTATCTGTCCGTGATCAAATTCTGGCTAGCCCTATAGTACCCTTATGGAAGATGTCTTTGCATGTCTGCTGCGCATTTCCTCTCTATCTGTTCCTGACTCTAATGCTTCTCCCACTGACTCTTCTGTTCTTGTCTCACAATCTTTTGATCAGAACAGTTGTGGTGGAAGCAATGGCGCGGAGGTAACCGTCAGCGACCATAATGCACTTAATGTCATAAGATTGGCCATACTCAAGATCGTTGTTTTAAGTTGAATGGCCACCCATCTTGTACTGCGAATGTTGCCCAAGCCGATTCTACCGCCATTGTGTCACTTTTAAAGAATACACCACCTTAAATTATTTCCATTCCTACTGCTAAGTATGATGTGCATCTTAGTATCAAGCCATCAAGCAGTCTACTGTTGTCTCTGCTGCTCACACTGGTAATTCAGTTGCTTATCTCACTCATTCCTCCTCATTTGGACCGTGGGTTCTTGATTCTGATGTCTCTGATCATATTTCTGATAATAAATACTTTTTCTTCAATATTACTAGTTCTTCTTCTCTTCCTATGGTTACCTTGGCTAATGGCTCTAAAACCTTAGCTAAGGATGTTGGTTAGGCTAGATCTCTTCCCTTTTTACCTTCGGATTCTGTACTCTATATCCATAGTGTCTCTTTAATCTTATATCTATCAGCAAATTAACATATTCCCTTAATGTTCAGTCACATTTAGTAATAACTCCATTCTTATGCAGGACCAAGGTACGAGACAGATGATTGGCACCGGATGTGAGTCATAGGGGCTTTACCACCTCACATTACCTACATCACCAGTAGTCTGCGCTTCTAATGCACCATCGTCTCTTGTCCATAGTCGTTTGGGGCATCCTAGTCTTTCGAAGCTTTAGAAGATGGTTCCCCATCTCTCCTCTCTATCATCACTAGAATATAAGTCATGTCAGCTTGAAAAACAAGCACGTGCTTCGTTTTTAAAGTGTATCAATAATCGAGCTGCATCCCATTTGATCTTATTCACACTAACGTATGGGGTCCTAGTCGTGTCAGTTTTATTTTGGATTTTCAGTACTTTGTGACATTTATTGATGATTACTCCGTGGCGCTTGATTATTTTTAATGAAAAATTATTCTGAGTTATTTTTAATATTTAAATCTTTTTGTGTTGAAGTTCGTACTCAATTTGATGTTCCAATTCATACTTTACGTAGTGATAATGCACAAAAATATTTTTCTGTCTCTTTCAATAGCTTCATGCAAGGTTTAAATCCCATGGGACGAGGCTGTCCTGATTTTTTCATGGAATGGAATGCATCGCCACCCCATCCCATCCTGACACTTAGGACAGAGGATGTCCCAAGACGTCCCGATTAGGATGCTCGAATGCCAACAGGACGGCTTATCCCAACACATGGGATGGTACCCCATCCCGATATCCCATGAGACGTCCTGTTGGGATCTGAATCTTTGGCTTCATGTCTTCACATAACATCCTTCATGAATCTTCATGTACTCATTCTTCTTAGCAAAATGGAGTTGCTGAACATAATAACCGTCATCTAATTGAGACTGCTCGTACATTACTCTAACATAATAATGTTCCTCTCCATTTCTGGGGGGATGCTGTGCTTACTGCCTGTTATTTGATTAACAGAATGCTTTCATCAATTTTACAGAATCAGATTCCACATTCCATTATGTTTCCTACTTATTCTCTTTATCCTCTTCCCTTTTATATGTTTGGCTGTACTTGTTTTGTTCGTAATCCAACCCTAGACAGGATAAACTTTATGCCAATTCTCTCAAATGTGTCTTTTTTAGGCTGCTCTCATCTTAAAAAGGATATCGATATTAATCTCCAGACACAAATCGTTACATCACCTCTATAGATGTGACTTTCCATGAGAACACGTCCTTTTTTTACATCTCTTCTGAGCATTCCATCATATTTGAGGTTCTTCTTGTTCCCTACATTAGCCCTCCTGAGGACACTCCAGCTTGCCCACTTCAAGTTTATCATCGTCGTCCACGTTCTGACCCTCATGCAGGCCCGATTAATATTCCTACTAACTCACCCTCTCTCCAATGCCTGTGCCTACCACAGACCTACCTCTGGTAGATAGTCCTCCCATTGCTATTCGAAAAGGTATTCGCTCCACTCGTAATCCTTATCCTATTTATAGCTTTTTGAGTGATCATCATCTGTCTTCACCCTATTATGTTTTTGTATCCTCCTTGTCTTCCATTTTTGTCCCTAAAACTACCAGCGAGGCACTGGCTCATCCAGGGTGGCGGCAGGCAATGGTTGATAAGATGGCGGCTTTGCATTCTAGTGGCACTTGGGAGCTGGTCCCCTTACCACCTGGTAATCCACTGTTGGTTGTCGTTGGGTTTATACGGTGAAGTTGATCCTGATGGAAAGGTTGATTGACTCAAGGCATGGCTGGTTGCCAAGGGCTATATCCAGATTTTGGCTTGGATTATGGTGACACTCTCACCAATGGCCAAGATTGCCTGTGTTCATCTTCTCTCTCCATGGCTGGCATAAGACATTGGCCCCTTTTCAAT
The DNA here is from genome assembly GCF_000442705.2 of Elaeis guineensis. Taxonomy (NCBI): domain Eukaryota; kingdom Viridiplantae; phylum Streptophyta; class Magnoliopsida; order Arecales; family Arecaceae; genus Elaeis; species Elaeis guineensis. Next base: position 12,169,875 of record NC_026003.2, on the reverse strand, counting down.
TAGATATTAAAAATACTTTTCTCCATGGAGAGCTTGTCGAAGAGGTGTATATAGGGCAACCACCTGGCTTTGTTGCTTAGGGGAGTTTGGCTTGGTTTATCGCCTTCGTCGTTCTTTTTATGGCTTGAAGCAATCTCCACAGGCTTGGTTTGGGAAGATTTAGCACAGTCATTCAATAGTTTGGTATGGTTCGCAGTGAGGTGGATCATTTTATTTTCTTTCGCCATTTCTCATAGCGTCAGTGCATATACTTGGTTGTCTATGTGGATGATATAGTTATCATAGGCAGTGATCAGGATGGAATCTATCAACTAAAGCAACACCTCTTTCATCATTTTCAGACCAAGGATTTGGGTCGTCTGAAATACTTTGTGTGTATTGAGGTGGCTGAGTCTACTAATGGTATTGCAATCTCACAGAGGAAGTATGCACTAGACCTACTGGAAGAATCTGGCATAATAGATTGCTGACCTATTGATACACCCATGGATCCAATGTCAAACTTCTATCTGGATAGGGGGAGCCACTATCAGACCTTGGACGGTATCGAAGGCTTGTTGGAAAACTGAATTATCTCACTATCACTCGACCAGATATCTCTTTTGCTGTAAGTGTTGTTAGTCAGTTCCTACAAGCTTCATATAATAGTCACTGGGATGTCGTGATTCACATTCTTAGATATATTAAAAGAGCACCAGGCCAAGGATTCTTATATGAAGACAAAGGGCATACCCAGGTGATTGGTTTTATAGATGCAGATTGGGCAGGGTCTCCCTCTGATAGGCAATCAACATCAGGATACAATGTTTTCATTGGAGGCAATCTAGTATCCTGAAAAAGTAAGAAATAAGATGTTGTAGCCAAATCAAGTGCAGAAGCAGAATATCAAGCTATGGCATTGGCCACATGTGAACTCGTATGGCTGAAGCAACTACTCCTGAAATTAAAGTTTGGTGAAGTCAAACAGATGCAGCTGATATGTGATAATCGAGCAACCATGCATAATGCTTCCAATCCAGTTTTTCATGAGAGGACCAAACACATAGAAGTCGTCTGTTGCTTTACTAGAGAAAAGATTCTTTTAGGAAGCATTACTACTAGTTTCATTAACTCAAATGACCAACTAGCAAATATATTCACTAAATCTCTTAGAGGTCCTCGAATCAGCCACATATGTAACAAGCTAGTGCATATGACATATATGCTCCAGCTTAGGAGTGTTGGAATATTGTTATATTTGGAAAGCATGACAATTCCTCCACTGGATATTTGGAAAGCATAACAATTCCTCCATTGAATATTTGGAAAGCATGACAATTCCTGCACAGGAAAGTATATCAATTTCTCCATCATCCTTGATTTTGTATCATTTGAATTTTTTCTTTATTGTTTTCCACAATAATGGGATTGTATCTTTTCTTTATTGTTTCCCACGATCATGAGATTTTGGTGGGATTGTATCTTTTCTTTATTTGTTTCCACAATCATGAGATTTTGGTGGATCTTGGTGTATTATATATATTTGTAAATAATGCAATAGATGAACAAGCTTCACCATTTACCATTTAACAGTTGGCATGATATTGATTACGACCGTGTTATGGGTATAAGGTGACCTTAGCATTTAGCCTGAGAGAATTATTAAGAATCATGATGTGGCAAAATGATAGATGATTTATGACTTTATTTATAAATCAACGTGATTTATGATTTTGCATTGAAAGCCTTATTTATATAATTTGCATGATTTAAGCATATGCAAGAGCATGGTTGATTCATATATGATTATATTGTTATCGTAAAATATTTTATTTTCTAAAGATAATCATCTTCTTTAAATGATTTATTGATGCATGTACAAACTTATGCTTGATCCAGTAAGAAAGTATAGGTTTTACTTACTAAGCTAGTATAACTTATTTTCTTTTTATCTCTTTTTTCAATGGAGTAAGACTACTAGGAGCGATGGAGGATTCAGGCTTGGGGGTCTGTGCTAGCAAGCTTGAAAATTGTGTAGCTTGATTAGTTTATTGGATGATTATAGATTTGTAGTTAACTATTTATGAATTTTGAAACATAAATTTGATATTTGATTTTGGATTTAGATGCTTTGAACTAGTCTTGGTTTTTACTTTAATTAATGATTTGAATTGAACATCGTTATTACATTTTATTTGTGATGCATCTTTTATTCTATTCAAGATAACGAATGTTGGCTTCGTGTTATCATGGGCTGTACCCCTCGGTAGTATGGCCGTGTTATATCCCAGATTGGGGCGTGATTTATATCTCTTTAGATGTGACCTTTTATGAAGATCTTTCATATTACTTGGAAGGATCATTATGGAGGATACTCATGAAAATAATGTTGGTACAATTTCTCCTCCTATACTTCACCTATTGATGAGCCATATAGTTTATCTCAGATAAGACAATTGTTTGCATTAGGAGGAAAAATGTATAAGGCATCCGAAGACAGTTCTTAACCAATTGACCAACTTATTTGGAGATCCAAGAATACGTATCAATTTTGCATCTCCTCCTGTCATTGGAAGTGATTTGCCTATTGCTCTTCAAAAACCAAACTGAACCTTCATCCCATTTGCAATTTTCTTTCATTGGATTCGCTTCGTCCTATATGCAAGTCTTTTGCTCTTCCAATCTCTTCCATATTTGCTCCTAAGAATTTTCAAGAAGTTCTCTCACATATTGATTGTAAAAAGACTATGATAGATGAGATGGAAGCACTACACAAAAACATAACTTGGGATTTGGTGCCTTTACCTAAAGCAAAATAAAGACTTGGATATTGTTTCGTGTATATAATTAACAATAACCTGATGGTTCTATTAAGAGTTATAAAGCCTGGCTTGTACCAATGGCTATACCCAGACTTATATAGAGTAGATTACCTTGAAATCTTCTTTCGAGCGGCAAAGCTCAACTCTGTTTGTGTTGTTATTTTAGTAGCTATTAATCTTGGTGGGTCCATGTTCAGGTTGATGTTAAGAACACTTTCTCACATAGAGACTACATGAAGAGCTTTATATGGACTCAGCCCAGGCATTCATCGACCTAAAGGTTCAGAACTTTTTTTGACTGAAAAATCAATGGATGGTTTGAAATAATCTCCAAATACCTGGTTTGACAAATTCAATCATGCTCTATTGAATTCAGATTCAAAAGAGGTCAATATGATCACTCCCTCTTTGTTAAGAAGACTTCTTATGTTACGATTGTTCTTATTGTATATATTGACAATATTGTTCCCGCCGGGTGTGATAAAGCATTAAAGCTGATATTAATATTCTAAAGCAGTTCTTGCAGAAGATGTTTGAGATCAATGATTTGGGATATCTTCATAATTTTTTGGGAATTGAGGTTGTTCATTCTAAGAAATGGATAGTTATCTTAGAGGAAGCATGCCATATATCTCCCTGAAGACAGTGGATTTCATGGTTGCAAACCTGTGGAGACTCCTATGGAAGCCAGTTTAAAATTGTATGCTAAACGAGGGGAGATTCTACATGATCCAGAAATGTATCATCAACTACTAGGACAATTGATATATTTAACCATTACTAGACACGACATTAGTCATGCAGCTCTGTGGTTAGCTAGTTTATGTGTGGTCCTTATGCTCCTCATCTTGAAGCAATGTATTGGATTCTGAGATATCAAAAAATAACACCTGGTCAAGGAATACTATACAATACAAAAGGACATATGCAGGTATTCAGATGATGATTGAGCAGAATGTCCTCCTGAAAGGTTTACATCTTAATATTGTACCTTTTTTTTTTTGGTGGTGGGGGGGAGTGGTGTAGGGATTGGTTACATAGAAAAGCAAGAAAAATCAGCAAGGTCACTGTAGAAGAAGAGTATAGAGCTATTACTTTAGCTACATGTGAGTTGACATGGCTTTGTGCTTTATTAAGTGAAATTACAATTTATTCCTCTTATCCTATTCCCCTCCAATGTGGTAACCGAGATGCCATCTATATTGCAGCTAATCCAATTTTACATTAGAGGACTAAGCATATTCAAGTACATCCTTATTTTCTTCGAGGAAAAATTGCCAATAGAGGTTGTCATGCATCATGCTTGCTCTACTTCTCAACTCACAGAGTAGCTCACCAAGGATCTCTGCTGAGATAGTTGAAGAACATGGATGTCAAGCTAGGCATAATTGATATTTTCTGCTCCAGAATTTGGGGTAATGTCAGTAAACATGGAGTTTTTTTTTTTCCCCAAAATATATTTGCTTCATATCTACTGTAATTATGTCTTACTGGGCTTATTTTCTATGACAAGTTCTTGTTATTGGGCCTTTTTTTGAGCCCACGTAAATCTAATCTTATGTTTTATATGACCAGTCACTTATTAGGGGCAGTACAATCTTTCTGCCATAATTAATGACTGACCCAATTTTTTCAGTAAAATCTGATATGCATGGACTAGTTGAGTTCATAAAGCATCCTTCACACACCTCTCTTCTGTGTCTTCTCTCTCCTCCATCTCTCACAGCTTCTCTTTTTCTCTCTCTCATTCTTTCTTGTTTCTCATCTTCTTCTTGCTATTTTGACACCATGATAGTAACTGTTGCCGCTGAAATCTGGGACTTAGTTGGAAAGGCTGGAGTGGTGGCACATCCTCTTAGAAGAGAGACCTGCAAGATAAGTCCTGGCCGGAGTTGGCTCCGGCGAGGACCCTCCAATGCTTCAGTTAGAAATCAGGAGAAACAGATGAGTGCAGAGAGAACGTGTGTGCGTACCTTGGGGGTCCCCTAGAGGTTCTTTTGTAGATGAGGGTTAGAGAGCCATTTTGGATAGATTACATGGCCGATTTAGGTGCGATATGGTGGAATTTTCTGTCGGGATTTCTGAGATCAGGTGGTTACACCTGCCTTATCTAGTTCGGGACTAGCTAAATGTCGCGGACGCTTTTGAATTTTGAAATGAGGGCGCATATTAGATTGAACTGGCTTCTTTTGTTGAGGCCTCGACATGGTCCGATGGGGATGGATGCCGAAGGAAGAAAGTGGCTGGAGCCAGCTGCGTTCAGTGAGACAGACCGGTGAGGGCCGAAGTATACCCGCAGTTGAAGTCGGTGATCGGCCAGTTTAGATGTCTAGTCGTTTGTAGATATTGGACAGATGTCGGATGTCAGCTGTCATAGAGACTGAGATAGGCTTGAGGCCAAAGTCAGGATGAGGTCGAAATTAGGATCGACTGATCCTAAGCATTCTACTTAGGAGGATCAGTAGGAATCAAGGATCATCAAGGGTTGAAACTAGGATCGGAAGGTCCCAAGTTATGCACTGAATAACTTCAGACGGTTCTTTTATGGTATAGGAGAAACACATATTCCTTCAAGATTGAACAATTCCATCCCTGACAGCGCCATGATATCGGCCTTACATATCACATCACTTGCCTTTCCATTAATCCATATCTTCGGCCTGGATGACAAATTTCCCCCAACACATGCCCCCTACTCTCGAGTTTGGTGCAGACGAAGGGAGTACATGAGTTCTGATTTGCCGAAGACATACTGTCCTTCCCATCGAAACGGTGCCTGTGGTCCTCGAATGGAACGAATGGTCATATCAGCGAGTAATCATGACCGAGATGCACTTGGAAGTAAGGCTGAAGTTTTCGGACTGTAATGATGAGGGCAAAGATCAGCTTCTCCAACTTGGTACATTGGGTCTCTGCATCATGTAAGACTCGACTGATATAGTAGATCGGCCTTTGAACTTTGTCGTGCTTATGGACCAACACTACACTTATAGCTGTTGGTGAGATTGCCAGGTACAAGCAGAGTTCCTCATTAAGATTCAACTTGCTGAGGAGTGGTGCCAAAATAAGATATCTTTTCAATTCCTTGAAAGAGTGTTGGCATTCTTCAGTCCACTGAAAGTTCTTCGGCTGCTTTAGAGTCTGAAAGAATGGAAGGCAGCGCTTGACCGATCTTGAGACAAACCGGTTCAGTGCTGCCACTTTGCCTGTGAGACGCTGAACCTCCTTAATATTCTTGGGTGAGCTCATCTCCTGTATGGCTTGAATCTTCTTAGGATTGGCTTCTATTCCCCGACTGGACATCATGAAGCCCAAGAACTAACTCGAAGTAACTTTGAAGGTGCACTTAGTCGTATTCAGCTTCATTTGATACTTCCTCAGGGTGGCAAAGGTTTCCTTAAGGTCTTCAATATGAATTCTAAAGGTCCTACTCTTGACAAGCATATCGTCCACATAGACTTCTATGTTCTGCCCAATCTGATCTTTGAAGATCTTATTCACAAGATGCTGATAGGTTGCACCTACATTTTTTAGGTCAAAGGGCATGAGACCCCGATTAGTAATAAAAGCTATTTTCTCCTCATCTTTCGTGCCATTCGGATTTGATTGTATCTCGAAAATGCATCCATGAAGATGAGAAGTTCATGTCCTGAGGTTGCGTCCACCAGTTGGCTGGTGGAAGGTAAGAGATAGCTGTCCTTCAGACATGCCTTATTGAGATCAGTAAAGTTAATGCAGATTCACCATTTGCCATTCACTTTTTTCACCAAAACCATGTTCGCGATCCAGCTTAGATAGATGAAGTCTACATCCAGTAGCTTGTCCACCCATTCGGCTATTGCTTTCTGCCATTCAAGTATAAAGCTTCTTTTCTTCTATTTGATGGGCCGATGGTTCGAGTTGATGCTTAGCTAATGCGTCATTACCTCTGGATCGATGCCTAGCATGTCTGCTGAGGTCCAGACGAACACGTTCGTATTTTTCTGTAAAAAAAAGATGAGACGTCATTTAGTTACCTGATCGAGTTTTGATCCGATTTGGACCGTGTGCTTGTTACCGTCATTGAGTGGGATCATCTCCAAGTCCTCCACTAGCTTCCCTCGCTCTTTGAATAGTTCATCTTAAGTGTCCAGTGCATCTACTAGGTAAGTCTCAGAAGGTCCCGCGCTATGAAGTGTGATGTTGTAGCACTTCGCGCTAAGGCCTGATCTCCACAAACTTTGCTAACTCCAAACTTTGCTGGGAATTTCATCTTCAGATGGTAGGTGGATACCACAGCTTGGAGCACATTGAGTCTCAGACGCCTGAGGATGGCGTTGTAGGCCGATGGAGTCCGAACCACCAAAAAATCAACTTGGGCTTCGGAATGCCTAGGGGATCATTCGACTATTACAGGGAGAGTTATGACTCTCTCAACAGGCATTGCGTCTTCGAAAAATCCCATAAGAGGGGAATCCAGTCACCCTAGGCGTTCAGTAGGTATATTCATTTGGGAGAAGACATCGTAAGACAACACATCTATCGAACTTTCATTATCAATCAAAATGTGGTGCAGACCGTAATTTGCGATATTTAAAGACACAACTACCGCATTGTTATGTGGAAATTGGATTCCTTGAGCATCTTCTTCATTAAAGGTGATGGATTCTTCAGTTCTCTGCTTCTTGGCCGATTTGGCAGATTCTTCTGCTTGGCTTCGGTGCCCTCTCGTTATTGAATTGATTACTCCCATAGGGGTTGATCTATAGAAGGTTCCCCTTGTTGCCGCCCTGGTGGATCAAGGGATCTCCGTCACTCCTCTAGTTGTTCCTGCCGACACCTGATGAAGCGATCCAGGTGCCTACACTGAATGAGTTCCTCAATTTCATCCCCAAGCTGAATGCAGACTTCGGTGTCATGGCCATGGTTGCAGTGATACAAGTAGTCAAGGTTTTCCATACCATGCCGAACCGGTCGGTACACCCCGTATCGTACCGGATCGATGGAGAACCAGCACGATTGGATCGGTAAATTCAATACACGGGCGGTACGAAAGGAAAAAAGAGAAAAAGTGAGAAAGAGAGAGAGAGGAAGAGAGGGAGAGAGGTGGGAGCTGTCGGAGGCCGACGGTGGCCGGCTGTGGCCGTCGGAGGGCTTTCGAGTCCCGTATTTCCTGATAGGGCTTTCAAGAGAGCGAGAAAGAGAGAGAGCGCTCAGAGGGGGGGTGAGGGACCTACCAGACGGATGGTGCCTCCATCGCGAGGGCCACGGTGGCCGGCGAGCGAACGCCGACGGCCTGAGGACGGTCGAGCAGGCGGAGCCCCTCCGCGACTCCGCCCTCTTCTTTTTCGAAACAGACGACCGTCTGTTTCGATTTTTTGTTTTTTTTTTTTTGTTTTAAACTTATGAAGTCGGCAACCAAATTGCCGACTAAAGAGATTTTTTTTAAAAAAATATAAAAATTATGAAGCCGACAAACTATTTGTCGGCTTCACTTAAAACTAGATTTTTTAAAAAAAATTTGCGAAACAGGGACGACGCCCCTGTTTCACGCCCGCAATGCCGTGCGCATGGACTGCGCCCTTCGACGACCACGACGGCCAGCCGGAGGCCGTCCGGCGGCCCCGCCGGCTCCTTCCCCTCTCTCTTTTTCTTTCTTCCTCTTTCTCTCTCTTTCTCTCTTTTTTTCTTCCGATTCGGGTCCGCTTGCCTTCGTCGGTTCGGTACGGTACGAAACTGTATCAATCCATACCGTCGGTCGATCGATATGGCCGGCGGTACCAGTTCAGCATACCTTGAAAGCAGTACTTGTTATGGTTCCACCGGCTTGGATTAGACCGTAGCTTTCCCACTCGGGATCTAATCCCTGATCTCCATCAGCATTTGGGTTCGGGCAGCGTTCAGCAGTGTGTAGTTTGCGAACCTCCTAAGTGGAGACACATGCCGCTCCTTTTTGAAAGTATCCTTTTGTTGGAGATTCCATAGGGGAGTTCGGAACCTCCGATGTCTGGGTGGAGAATGGGAATGCTGCGATCCTTAGGCGGAACTTCCACCTTTTCTTCTTTCTTTTCTTTAGTGACCATATCCTCTGGGGACTCATTCTCGAATGCCTTGTCTGCCCTCACGTACTTCTCCATCCAAGCCAACATATCGACAATGTCCTGGGGGTAAGTTTTCTCTACTGAGTAACGAAGACCATTCCTCAATAATCCGCCCTTCAAGGCGGCCATTGCGACCGACTGATCTAGATCGCGAACCTCTAACACAACCACATTGAAACGACCAAGGTAAGATCGGATTGATTTTCCCTCTTTCTGCTTAACATTCATCAAGGAGTCCGATCATTTCTGCTGCTCACAAAGTGGCCCACGAACCATCGGCTCATCTGATCGAACGAGTTGATTGTTCGTGGCTTCAAGCTCGTGTACCAATGTCGAGCTATGCCTTTTCGGAGAGAAGGGAAGGTTCGACAAAGGGCGGCATCGATTGCTCCATAAATGAGCATCAAGGACTTGAAACTTTTCAGATGATCCACAGGATCGATAATCCTATGGTAGCTCTCCAACTGCGGCATCTTGAAATTACTGGGGAGCGGGTCTTACATAATTCGGACACTGAATGGTGGGTCGGTGCTGTATCCGTCATCACGCACCGATGCTGGATGGTGGATTACTTTGATCCATTCATTCATTTCCCAAAGTCTGCGGTCGATATCCGTATCTCGGACGATGCAGTTCTTTGAGCACTGTGGGAGAGATCGTCGGTTGGGAGTTGAATCCTGCCTGGAATGGAGACTCGGAGACTGCCGTCTTCTCCATTCTGGACTTTGGGGCTGACTATGATGAGTCTGTCTCCCCCACTTAGGGCTCTGTGGGGGGACGAGCAGTCACTCCTATGGCATCAGTGCAAGTTGTTGTATAGGGTTTGCTGGCTGTGGGTCTGCCATCGGTGCAGCATTGGTTGGTGGTGCTGCTGCTGTCGGTGCGGCATTGATATGCTGCATTGGCGCCGTAGCCGTCGGTGCAGTTTGGAGTTGCTGCATCATCCGGACGGCGGTGGTCAGGATCTGCACCTACTGAAACAGAGGTGGAACTGTTCTGCAGTGACGGCCACCACCAATGGAGCAGATGGGGGAGCCTCCTGGGGTTGCACCTGGGCCTGCTGGTTGGCCGCATTCTTTGTTGGTTGGGAGGTTGCAATGACAGCTGATCGTCGGAAAAATATTCTACGCAGGGCCATTATCTCTATCTCTTGCTCCTCAAAATCGGATCAGGGCCCTTCCTTTAGCGTCAATCTATTGCCGTTGAAATCTGAGACTCGATCAGAAAGGCTGGAGTGGTAGTGCATCCTCCTGAAAGAGAGACATGCAACGTATGTCCTAGACAGAGTTGGCTCCAACAGAGATCCTCCGATGCTCCAGTCAAAAATCAGGAGAAACAGATAAGGGGTGCAGAGAGATCGTGTGCACGTACCTTGGGGGTCCCCTGGAGGTCCTTTTGTAGATGAGGGTTAGCCATTTTGGGCAGGTTATGTGACCGATTTAGGCACGATATGGTCAGATTTTTGATCAAAATTTTCGAGATCAGATGGTTACACCTGTCTTATTTATTTCGGGACCAGCTAAATGTCACAAGTGCTTTTGAATTTTGAAATGAGGGTGCATATTGGATTGGACCGGTTTCTTTTGTTGAGGCTTCGGTGTGGTCCGATGGGGACAGGTGCCGAAGGAAGAAAGTGGCTGAAGCCAGTTGCGTTAAGTGAGGCAAAGACCGATGAGGGCCGAAGTAAACCTACGGCTGAAGTCGGTGATCGACCAGTTCAAATATCTAGTCGTCTGCAGATGTTCAACAGATGACGGATGTCGACTGCCATGGAGATTAAGATAGACATGAGGTCAAAGTCAGGATGAGGCCGTAGTCAAGATCGATCGATCCTAGGCATTCTACTTAGGGAGATCACTAGGAGTCGGAGATCGTCAGGGGCCACAGCTAGGATCGAGAGGTCCCAAGTTATGCACTGAACGACTTCAGACGGTTCTTTTATGGTATAAAAGAAACACATATTCCTTCGAGATTGAACACTTCCATCCCTGACGGCGCCGTGACATCGACCTTGCACATCACATCACCTGCCTTTCCGTTAATCCATGTCTTCGGCCTGGATGACAAATTTCCCCCTAACAATAACAATAAAAGAAGACCTATTGTTTGCACTAGTCTTTTGTTAGTAGTTTGGAATCCTTAGGCATTACCTCTCATAAAAGATTCTTTCAAGGATGAAGTATGCGGTCCATCGGTCCATCCCAATGGTGTCATACTTGAGAGAAACCAAGACTTGACATGCATCCCAAGGATCTTGAGTAGATCGGAACCATTGCATGACAACACTTAAGATAACTTGGCATCCCAACAGAACAATTTGTAATTTATTTGTATTTCTATTTTTTCTCTTCTCTTGCTTTTGGTTGTTAAGGATTGACTCAGTTGTCCTAGTAACATATTGACCTAGCCCTAGATTGTGATGCACCCCAATAAATCCTTTGGATTCTTTATTGATAGCTTTTTAGGTTGTGGCTTAAAATTAGATGATTTGTGCTTATGATTTGTGGAAGCTGCAGCTTTGTGTTTAATACATTTAGTGTTTTCCATTTTGATGCTGAAGTGTTGTTGCCTAAGGAGTATGTGAATATTATAATATACAAGGTTTTACATCCCGACGGGACGAGGGGCATCTTGGTCATCTCATCCCATTCTTGTGAAAAAATAGGATTGGGACTAGCTCGAGACTCTGAAACCCATCCTTACAGTGAGAGAAGAAGAAAGAGGAAAGAAGAAAATGAAGGAAAGATAAAGAAAAGGAAAAAATGAAAGGAAAGAAGAAGAAAAATGAAAGAAAGAAAGGAAGTGAGAAGAAAAAGAAAGAAAAAGGAAAGGAAAGTAGAGGAAAAGAAAGAAAAGAAGGAAGAAAAGAAAGAAAGAAAGAAAGAAAGAAAGAAAAGAAGGAGAGAAAGATAGAGGATATTCACTAGGATGCATGTCGGGACTGCTGTCGGGATGGAATGGGCCAGTGGGGCATCCCATTCCATAGGAAAACTGGGACACCTTCGTCCCATAGGATTTAAAACCTTGATAATATATAATATGCATAAATGTTAATTTGACCGAATTGTTTCCAACAAATAGCCTTATTATGGCACAAGTTTCTAGAAAACAATTAAGCTATATCTAATTTAACAACTATGACGTGGAGAATACGTTGCCAACCTTAACTAAATCTGGTGTTACAACCAACTTGCTTTGAATTGACAAAAGCCAAGCATTTTATATTAAGAAGGGCTTTATTTAACCGATCTAAGGCACAGCACTACCATACATGACCAGCTACAAGGAAAATCTTGTCGGGCATTCTGGTTTGTTGTATTCCAAAGCTGAGAAAATTCAGGTTCTTAAACCAAAAATCAAGATATTATATTGGTGTGGCTTGGTGTACAATCTTCATTGATTGAAAATCAAATTATCCCACATCGTCACCATGATCACCAGGGATTGTGCTTCAATTAGTCTTCTTTCCTATTATCCATGACCTACATATGTCTGACTTCCCATGTCAAACCATGCCTTCTCCTTTATCTAGGTTTTTCCATGTCTAGTGCGTCTTGCCTCTTGGTTACATGAGCTTTTATGCCTTTGATTTTAATCAGGATTCTCTCCCCAGCTGATCTACTGTGTTTCACAACATGCCCGCCTAACTTTGAAAAGTAGACTTAGAATTTGACAATTCATAGGGGCTTCAGACTTCAGAGTATGTCGAGGACCAGCAATAAGATGTACACAAATATTGATGAGCCATGTCTTGAATCATAAAGGGGTGCCTGTATAATAGGTGGGACGGCTTGCAGGTTAAGCATTCAATCAGACAAAGTCATTCTAAATTTGCTTGTACAGAAGACATCATCATCTAAAGTCTGATCAACAAGAGATATACAAGTTAGCCATCTGCATAATTTAGATTGATGCTAATTTATACAATAAAATAACCATAAACAATGAATTTTACTGTATATGAATTATGAAAAATACTACAACCTAGATAAATTGGATAACAATTAATTTGGATGCATAAATCTTCAGTATATGATGTATTATACTTGGTTGAAGGGCAGTGCAAGATCCACTCAAACTAAATTGAAATATGAAGAGGAGAAAAATTCACCAACCTGGCCACGTGGATAACCTTTTCTCTTAGACCATGTATAATGGGGTTGGTATGCACCCATTGCTATCTCAGTGTCTCTTGAACCATCAAGAGATCTTTGATTAATATTAGCTGACCCCAAAATAACATACTCATCATCTACTATCATCCCTTTTGCATGAACATATATCATAAATCTCTGGTACTTTTGGGACAAGGCCTGAAAGAATTAGTTTTCAAAAATGAAAAGCTGCCAAAATTTGTCTATTATTCATAAAATGTCTGAAAATGATAACAAATATTAGTACTTGCAGATATGAATCTGGTAATAGCTTTGACATGCTTTCCAATAAAATACCGATTGTATGATTGATGGGAAATAAAAAAGCTAGTTCAGATTTTTTATATTTTGGAACTTTTATTTGGATAATTCTAAAAATAGGTTTTAGTGTCCTATATTAAGTCAAATTGCTGTAAAAGGGTACTATCTTGGTCTTAGATATATAGTTGGGTTGGACAAGCCATGAAATCATTAGGATTTGATTTTTGAATGCTTTAGGTGTCTCTCTATGCAGGGTTACGAGCTATCGGGTTTTTCCATTCAAGGAAAGATTTGGGGATTCGTTTTGGTTATTAAGAGTCCTAGTTTACTTGAAAGTCATGTAAAATTTATAAAATGGCCTTATGGGTGGCCAGTAATGGGGTATGCAAATCATTTAAAAGGAATTGAAGGTTTGAGGCCAGGTATAGCCCTTCTCTCTCCTCTACTTTCTCCATATCATTTTTATTATCTTTACTTCTGTTTATGTCATCTTTATTCTACATGATTTCTTGAATTTCAATTATCTGAACTATGGATTCTCTCATTCGCCCTAAACCACTTGACTTTCCCAAACCCCAAAACCCTAGAACAATGGCATGCACTATGCCAAACCCACCCGAACCAGGTAGTTTGGGGCATACCAAACCAAACCGCCCAAAAATCAGGATGATTTGACCAAAAAAAATCAGGGCGGGCACCGAACCAGTGTGAACGGCTCCAAACCAAGCAATTCGGAGCGGAACTAGTGCGAACTACCCAGTTTGCACCAATTTGGTGGCTAAACTGGCTCCCTCCCCCCAAATAATTGAAGAGAGAAGCTATGAGAAAATTCATTTGCCTCCCACGCCACCCTTCTTCAAAAGCCACAGAAATCCATCCAATAAACACATATTTCAACAAGAAAACACTATATCCAAGCCATCTAGAAGGTAAACCCACTCTCCCTCTCTTAATTTCTTTGTTTTTCTTTTTTTTGGCCAAAAATTTGCAAAAAAATGAAAAAATAGAAGTCATGCCAAAATTTTCAATTTTGGCATGATTTCATGATTTTTTATAGATTGATGGATGATCTACACAATGAGACTAAAATCTTTAATTTTCATTAAATCTATAATTTTAAATTAAAAATATATTTCCACTTACAAAATAAACAAAATCCAAAAAATAACTATAGAATTTGAAACGTGTTTGGGGCATGAAAGCTATCCTTGACCAAAATTTAGTGTGCATTTATTTAAGTTTGAATGCAATCATGCACACACTAGTCTCGACCCAAGTTTGAATAAAATTGAGAAATAAGTAGCCTTTGATACATGTCATGGGTTTAGAAAAATCTATGTAATATCTATGGCACGGATCTACATGAATCTGAGCTAGAATTAATTTTCTGAAATTTTGAATTTAAAAATTATTTTCTTAATTTAAAATATTAAAATATAATTAATATAAAAAATAAAAAATTAATACTATATATTAGAGAATTCAGAAGTATTTTCTAAACTAGAAATGTATTTTCTGAATTTATAATATTTAAAATTATTTTTAATTAAAAAATTACTAAAAATATATAAATAATATAAAAATATGAAAAATTAATACTATATATAAATCAGAAGTATTTTCTAAAGTAGAAAAGATATTTTTTCATGATAAGAAAACTTTACTATTTTTAATTAATTAATAAATTATCGTACTTAGCATACCTATAGGAATGAATCCATTGAGGAAAAAAGAGCCAGCGCATGACATTGGATTGGACATAGGCAAATGTTCTTGGATCGGCACCGCTAGTAGAGTAACCAATGCAACACAGAGTTCAAAGAAAAAAAGGTAGTCAAATTGAAGCAGCACCTGATCGGTGGCTATCCCGATGTATCTATGTGCTGGAAATGCCCGTAGGAGGTCCAGCAGCTAATGAAGCACTTTGTTGAATTCAAAGCAGCATAAGAGAGGGTTGCCAAAAAGAAGATGGTGGATTGCTGAGCAGCAGAGCCAACTTTCTATCACTCCATAGAATCAAAAGAGGTCTCCATTCCAAACGACAGGAGGCACAGATCCAGATTGCCATTCAGGCGAGTCTGAATGATCAGAGACAGGAGGATGTGGCCAAGCATAGGGCCGATTTGGACCGTCACGCTATGATCGGACTCTGGTTCTGCGAACGGCGGAGCAGATCCATTGTTCTTGCATCTAGTAGATAAGAAGTCAAGAACATTGAAATTTAATTGCTCCTGTATTTATACAATCTTACTAAAATAATTATGAACTCTATCTATAACTTACTACCTGAACCCGAGGTTCCAGTATATTATACATGGGATTGACATGGACGATGAACTTATGATCGCCTTGCATAATGTGATATACAAGATGGAGCCTAATCCAAAAGTTGCAACCCTGTGTCTAAAAGAGATAAATTAACTTAAATGGCATGTTTTTATTAACTCTATCTTCAATCATCAACATATCATAACATGCACAATGAATTGAACTAGGAGGTTCGGGGTGTATCGAACCAAACCACTCGAGAATTGGAACAGTTAGGGTGGTTAAAATGAGGTGGGAACCGAACTAGTGCAAATTGCTCGAAATCAAGTAATTCAGAGACAAACCAGCACGAAATAGTCGGTTCACACAGGTTTGAATGAATGAACCAGCCACTCCCCTGAAATCATTCACTTCTTATGCCTCTCTTCTTCAAAAAGGAGGCCAAACCCACTCAAATCCCTTCAATAAATGTGTATATCAACAAGAAAAGCTACCTTCAAGATAATCCCACTCTCCTTTGTTTATTTTCTTTTTTTTTCCTTTATAAAAAAAATTTTGATTTAGGCATTATTTTAATGATACACCATAGATTTATGAATGATCTATACAATGAGACTAAAATCCTTAATTTTTGTTAAATCTATAATTTTTAAATTTATAACCTTTTCGATTAAAAAATAAAATAAAATTCAAAAAATAATTATAAAATTAGAAATTTTTAGGCACATACGAGTTACTCTCGAACTAAATTTTGGTATTTGGACACAATGATAGGTAAAGTGGCCTAGACCCAAATTTGAATAAGATTGAGAAATAAGTAGCCTTTGATGCATGTCGACAGGCTTAGAAAAATATATGTAGCATCCATGATAGGGTTCTACATGAATCTAAGCTCAAATTAATTTTTTAAAATTTTTAAATTTAGTAATTATTTTTTATTTAAAAAAAATTAAAAATATAATTCATACAAAAAATATGAAAAATTAGTACTACGTACTAGATAATTTAGAAGTATTTTCTAAAGTAGAAAATATATTTTCTAATTTATGATATTTAAAATTATTTTTCATTGAAAAATTATTAAAAAATCTAGTAGAAAATCTATTTTTTTGATATACTTGTTAAACTTACACGAATGGATCTACCGAGAAAAAAGAAGAATCTAAAGCAAGATTTCAAGAATCGATATCGAGATCCGTATCGATTTCTAATCCATACAGTACCGTACCATACTGTACTGATGATAAAAAAATCAAAAAAAATTCTATCTCGTAGCATTAAAAAAAAGAGAAAATTGGGCCGAACCGAACCGAACCAACTCTGAACCGTACCAAACCGACCCAAACCATCTGATTTCAGGTGGTTCGGCCTTGAACCGTACCGAACCAATCGGTACGGTACGGTTCGGGGGTATTCCAAAACATCGATCGGAATTGGACCGATTCTCCGTCGGTATGGTATAGTACGAGATGTACCGACTGATTCGAATCAGTATGAAATACTATGATCTAAAGCATGGTTGGGATTATAGACATGCTCTTGGGTTGGCCCCATTGTAGGTGCAACTGATGCAACATAGAGTTTGAAGGAGGGACAATCAAGTTAAAGCAGCACTTGGCTCATGGTTATCCTGACGTATCCATATGCCGAAAATATTCATATGAGGTCTAATAGCTGGCAAAGCACTTCACTAATTTTAAAGTAGCGAAGTTGAGGGTTGCCAAGAAGAAGGCAAAGGTGGACAACTAAGCCGTAAAACCACCTTCCTATCACTCTAGAGCAACATTTTCAGAACCATCCCGAACCGGCCGGTTTGGGGTGTGCCAAGCCGTATCGATGGAGAATCGGGACGGTTCCGACGTGGAAAATGGCACATGTTGGTGTCGGGGAAGAAAAGAGGGAAAAAAGAGAGAGAAAGAGAGAGGAAGAAAAAGAGGGAGGGGGGTCTGTCGGAGGGCCTCTGCGGTGTGAAATAGGGGCGATCCACAGTGTAAACGCCGCCGCCTGCGGGCCATGGCGGCCCGTCGAAGGCCCTCCGACGGCGCCTCCCACGGACACCCTCCCTCTTTTTCTTTCTTCCTCTCTCTCTATTTCTCTCTCTTTTTCTTCTCCGATTTGGCTCCATTTTCCTTCGTCGGTTCGTCTCGGTTCGGAACGGAATGGAGGCATGCCGAACCGTACCATCAGCCGATCGATACGGCCGCCACTACTGGTTTCGCAAATCTTGCTCTAAAGAGTCAGAGGCCTCCATTCCAGATGACAAGGCACAAATCCAAACCACTAATCAGACGAGCACGAATGAATAGTGGAAGTAGGATGAGGTGGCCAAACATAGGGCTCGATTTGGACTGTCATACTATAAGGCTTTGGTTCTATGACTGACAAGGGAGAGCCAAAGTTCAGAAAGACCTTATTTAGAGAGGGTACATTAGTAGAGGGTATAGCCATATTGCATCTATGCTGAGGGCTTTTTATAATAGGAGCCTCCAAAGAGATTCCATCAAAAGCCACCATTCATGACTTAGATCCCCAACAGAGATTCGAAGCAGCAGAGGGTTGACAACATGCTGCAAAGGATAAGAAGAAGGATATATGATAAGTTATTAGATCCTGGTTCTACTTCAACTACATTCCAGTAATGCGGTAAGCAACACATACTATAGATCTATCATTTTCTCCATATAGGCTGCTAATCCAAATGTAAATCCTCCAAGACCAAGGATATTTATGATGAGCTTTTTAATAATAATGAGTTATAGAAGTGGATTGCATCATATCAGAGCAAATGGCCTACATATAGACTAATGCTGATGTGTGATGGCTAGACCGATCCTATCAGATAGAGCATCATCAACTTTCTAACATAATGTCACATGCAGATTTTTTTCTAGAAGTTGGCTAATGCTTCCGATCAGGTGCACAATACCACATACATCCTCAGATTGATAGAGTGGTGATTGATTAGGTGGGAGAGGAAAATATTGTGTAGGTCATCACTGATAATGGGCCACAATATAAAGCCGTTGGGGAGATCCTAATGGAGTGGTGGCCGCATATTCTTTGAACCGCATATGCTGCAAGTTGTATTGACCTCATGTTGATGGACATTGGGAAGTTTCATAGGATACAACAGGCAATAAACATAGCACGGTCTATCAATAGATTTATCTATAACCACATATGGGTCCCGTCATCGATGAGGAGATGCATAGGATTTGGTGCGATGCAGTTTGCTACAAACTATGTTGCACCTGATAGCCTTGAAAGGAAATCAGGCCTGCATCAGATGTTTCACAGTGCCAAATAGTGAAGAGCAGATAGCGAGGACCAACATTGAGGAAAGTAATATTGAGAACTTTGTGACCAAGCAAAAATTCTAGTAACGGACCAAGAAGATAATGGAGGCCATCAAGCCATTGAACAAAGTGCTTTGGGCTGTGGACAATGAGAGATACCCAAGATAGGCTTCCTATATCACATGATGGAGAGAACAAAGAATTAGATCAAGGAGGCAAATTTGAAGCATGCCCAAAACCAAAAGTACATTAGCATCATTGAGCAGTGGTGGGACTATCAAATGAATAGGGATTTGCATCTCGCAAATAAGCAAGTTGTCCATAATTGTTTGAAAATTTAACTACTAGTACTATTTTACTAAAATAGATACAAACTCTATTTGTAGCTTATTACCTGAACCCAAGGTTCCAGTATACTATAACTGGGATTGACTTGGACAACGAACTTCTAACCGTCCTGCAAAATATGATATACAAGATAGAGCTTCCAAAAGTCACAGCCCTGTTTTTACAAGAGATGAGTTTATACTTTTGTTAATTTATACTTTTGTTAATTTGACCCTATTTTCAATTAGTAACATATTATAACACATCATTTTTATAGACAAATATCTAGGGAGGGCACTGACAACATTGGATTCTCAAGAGCTATTGTAAGCAAGAAAAGTATGATCTAGGTATATTAGATATCAACAACGATAACTATTACTCGACATAAAATAGCTACTAATATGATACTATTTTTATGTAATTTTCTTCAATACTTTTGCAGCTGAACGGTGGATTCATTTTGGTATGCCAGCAAAAAATCTTAAGCAACTTGCTATCCAGATCCTCTCCCAAATGGTCTTCCCAAGTGGTTGTAAGTGCTACTAGTCCACCTTCACCCTTATCCATAGAAAGCAGAGAAATCGTTTGATATAGAAGGCATCAATGACCTTGTGTATCTTCACTACAATTTAAGGTTGAGGATGAGATACATTCACGAGAAATTAGAGGTAAAATGCTTGGATATGATTCATAATGCTCTTGTTCAAGATGAGGATGACCTGATAATCAGATGGCCTATAGGCCACCAACAAGAGTCAGAATTTGATGAGCCAAGATTGCCTTCACAACTAGCCAATTTTGTAGTAAGTTAGGCTAGGGTGGATGCAGAGACAGGCATATCACTAGATTCCACATATGCTTTTAGCTAATCAACCACAGCCAAAGAGGTCACTATGGAGCCAATCATCACATGACTCCATGTCCAAGACATCCTCTCAGAGATATGATCAAGAGTTGCTTAGATGAAAATACCAATGCTACCCAATCATCTCAAGCAACAACATGACATCCATCATCCCAGCATAGCCAGGCAGAGAGAGGCATAAGGGGAAAGCATGCAGCTGCTCAGTGCAACCTAAAAGGAAAAGAAAGGCAATTGAAGCCCTAATAGAGAGAGTGGAGTCCATTCATTCTGATTCAGAGATCAAAAAAAGCAACGATGATAGTTTCAATGATCATGGACCTGATGGCCAAAATAGGAGTGGAGGATATGAGACCACCATTTATGAGACAACCACACAATGTTCTTGGATTCACCGGTGTCCCAATTTACCCATGCCACAGAAAAAGGACCATAATGCACAAGCTAGTAGAGCCTTATCGACACTAGGTACCATATTAATACCTTATCGATACAATGAAATACAATACTCATCCTATATCGAAATAGCTCTTTGACCATTTCTCTCAATTTTTCTCGATATGCCTCGATATAGGTCAGTACGGTATAGATCAGCACGCAACTCAGTACACCTTGGTATGCCTCGATATAGGTTGGTATGGGGCTTGTCCCAGTTTGATGTTGACTTTCGTACCTGTTTCCTCCCGATACAATATGGTATGCCCTATACTAGTCGGTACGGGGCAGAACAACAAACCATGCCCATGAGTATACAATTGCATATAGGAGATGGGCTCATCGAGGTTGTTTAGCATTTGATGCAGCAGCAGATGACCTCGCACGTGGAGTAAAATCCATAGACATATCAGGTTCCAAGTCGTATGCTATATCCTATTACCCATAGCCTCAAGTAGTTTATGACCCATACAAATATGGGTGTGGTGCATCTAAGGCATCGTTGTGTAGTAGCTACTATCCTATGTAGCTCGAAGCACCTTACAGATCAAATTTTGCTACCAACATATTAGATGGGCCCCTCCATAGTTGTATTACTAGCCCAAGGATACTTCTCGAAGCTAGAGCCTAGAGCTTCAGTGAGAGGTCCGAGACTAATTATAACCCATAGCATGATCTTATGCTATGTGCATACAGGACTACAACGCTGCTTGGTTAGAGAGATGGGCTAATGTGCCTCCTGAATACGCAAATGATCCTGACATCTACAAGAGACATCGATACTCAACGAGATTCTAGATGTTAGTATGTATGTTGTACATTTGATGCATCGTCTTCCAATAGCTATTATCCTATGCAGCTTGGAGCACTTTATAAGTTGGATTTTGCTACCGACATCATCAGATGGGCCCCACCACAATCGTATTATCAGCTAGAGGACACCTCTCAGAGTCATAGCTTCAACAAGAGATCCAAGACCAGATATAACCCAGAGTGCATACCTTACGGGATGAGCACATAGGACTATAACACCGTTTGATTAAAAAGGTGAGCTGGTGTGCCTCCTGAATATGCAAATGATCCAATATTGATAAAAGACATCGACACTCAATGAGATTCTAGATGTTAGTATGTATGTTGTATTTTAAACACATGCAATTAATTGTATCATTTTATATTTTGCATCTTACTAATTGATTTTAGGATGTTTCATGTTGCTTCTCCTAATGTACAAAACCAAGATCACTAGCTTTTTTCTTTACATTGTGGTTTAGCCTGACACTAATGCAAAAGGCAGGGAGTAACAAACCCAATGACAGATTTTTCAGATTTTTGCCTCTGCAAAACAGTTTGTTTCAGTGCAATGCCATGGTGATGCACACAAATCACTCCAAAACGGCAAGAAGCATCATTTAGGGTGCACCAGAGTGATAGAAATATCAAAAAACTTAAAGAAACATCAAATTAGACTTAAAATCATTCAATAAAACCAAAAAATTTCATTCAACCTTAAAAAATTCAAAAACAAAGGTTTAGAATCAGCATGCCAAAGCATACCATGTGTCAATATGGTACCAAACTGGATGTCGACTGGTACAAGTCCCGATACTAGTTCGCCCAACCTTATGTAGAACTAGTTTATTTGACATTCATTTGCATCTACTCTTAAAATTTTTCATTGTTCTCGCAAAAGCAGACTTAGGTCGGAAAACATCAAATTAGACCAATCCCTAGTTTAGTCTTGTTGGAAGATGAGTGAATATCATAATGAGTTGTCAAGATTATGACTACTATGATAAGTATAACCTCAAAGATTCCAAAATCAGATATCATGGCTATTCTGGTCAAAATATCATAGCTATTATGGTCGTAAATATCATAGCTATTATGGTAGTGATTATTATAGATTCCAGGATCAAATTTATCCTATTGTTAGACACAATTGTTTAGCTTCCATATGTGTGGGGATACAATTATAAAGCTACCACAGTAGCTATTCCATTTTAGTCTATTTAAAGAGTTGTATTCATGAAGTTGATTATAAGAAATAAAAACATTATCTTTTACGGCTCTTTTTCCACATGGTATCAGAGTCGGCCAACCCTAGCCGTGCTCCACCATAGCCGCCGCCGGCCACTCTAAAAGACACCCAGCCGCTGCTGGCCAGGGCTGGAACATCACCAGCCGCCGCCGACCAGGGTTAGAAAACCCTCTGCTGCCATCGTCAGACTTGCTATAGGTCCTGCCGCTGCCAACAAGCCTCGAAAGAGGCTCTCTTGCCGCCGGCCAGTCGTTGTCCCGCCCCTATCGATTCCTGTTCTACTTTTGATCATCTTCGATCTGTTTTTCTGTTGTAGTCAGATTTTGGTTCAGCAATATTTCTTGATCTAAAGTGGTGAAGACAGCGATGACAGGATCAATCGGAGACAAAAGAGACTCCTTGTCCGGAGCCACAACAGAGAGTAATACTATCACCAGCACACCTCCCGAGGTAGATTATTTCGCTGGATCTACTCTTCCACTTATCATTCATACAAAACTGAATTGTACAAATTACTTAGAATGATCGCAATCGGTTAAGTTGGCTGTGAAAGGTCGAGCCAAGTTTGGATATCTGACGGGTAGTGTCAAACAGCCCACTAAAATTGATCTCAATTTTCAGACTTGGACGACAGAGAATGCAGTGGTTAGGCATGGCTCCTCAACTCCATGGAGCCAACCATTGCAAAGACCTATCTATTTCTCTCAACAGCAAAAGAAATCTGGGATACTATTAAGGAGACATATTCTGATCGAAAAAATTATTCCCAAATCTTTGAGTTGAAGTCCAAGCTATGGCGGTCAACACAAGGAGATCAAGATGTTACCATCTACTACAAAGAGATGGTAACACCGTGGCAGGAGTTGGACCTATATTGCTGTTAGATTTGTGCCCTAGAAGCCAATTGTTGGCTAACACATTATGTAATTCCAGAACTTAAATTTGTACTTGTAATCTTTTTATTATCAATAAAAGGCTTTTTCTTTCCATCATATTTATATGTCCATGATTTGTCCTAAAAATTAACAAAGATGATTTTTGTATATTTTTAAAGAGTTAAGAATTTGAGATATACATTAATTAGTGGTTAATTTCTAAATGCTTTCGATCAAAGGATCGTCACGAAGGATAGTGATCAATCTATTCAAGATCAATGCATGGTTCACCTCCCTTATGGGCAGATGAGTCTTGAGTTTACAGTATAGAGGCACTGAGGTGAGGGTGCAAATGGTTGTTAGAGAATAACTTACACTGAGCGTGACCAACACGAGAATCACATGGATGTCTACTCACTCGTCAGTGGTCTTCTCGATGCTGCAGTGGTGTGAGTGGTCCTTTGACCTGTGGTGTCATTGGCTATTCGCAACGAGGCTACTGAGTTTGACTACACGTTCCTTGGTCCCTAGCCATTCGGATCCTTGCTGTATATATTGGCTTTAGTAGGTTCAGGTTCGCTGTTTAGAGTATGATGCATCTAGAAAGAATCTATCGATCTTGGTAGAAAAAGAGAAATCCTATGTGATTTGCGAGACAGTTCAGATTCAAAAAGTCTTTGACCAAAGCAAGTATGAATACTGAAAAAGAGTTTTCACAGAATTCACAAATGAACTCGAGTCGAGCCAATCTAGCATATAACTGACGATGGGGTTTGACGAGTTCTCCATAATCTCCATCAAGTCGGGACTCACGATAAAAAGACTAAATCATACGATAACTGCACCTAGAATTTTGTACTTTCATTCTACTGGATTGCCACTACATACTGTTAGGTGTCACTGGTGGATTGTGAGACTCATCAGGCATCGTCTTGATGATTAATGACCCTCGAAGGGTAGAATTGAAAATATTCCAATCCATCGAAAAGAGTTTCGATGATATTGTGATGGAGATCACAATATATCTCACTACCAGATAGAATAGAACCTATGGGGTCACACATTAAGGAATTTAATCTCGAATTTGCCAATTGGGCTTATAAAGTTCCAATTGATTTAGGATTTATGGAAATCTTATTAGGTTTATGAGAACCATGCTAGCATATGGTTAAACCTAATTCTTCTCTGAACTTCGATTTGATCAAGTCTATAGCCTTGAACCTAACCTAAATCCATTTGGGTTTAATTAGGCTCTTAATTGTGAGCCCAAGAGGATTGGATAATGTCAATAAGTTGGCATAAATTATCCTAACATTATCTCTTCATTATCTCCTAATTATCTTTAAGTGTGCATGTGGAATAGATGGAAAGATGGGAGGCGCCTGCTTCTTTTTTTGGCAAGACCAGGGGGTGCCAACCCCCTGGATATGGCAAGAGGGGCCCGCCCCCTTCTTGTGGATTGGCATGGAGGAGAGAGAGAGGGGTCACACCCCCTCTCATATGTCAAGAAACCCCTAGGGAGTGCCAAGTGTTGGCGCCCCAAACTACCTGCCTTATATGAGGCGGGGCGCCCCTTGTTCCTACTTAAAGGGACTGATAATATGTCAATTATATCTGATTTTATTGAGAAAAAATCAGATTAAAAAGGTAGAGTATTCTTATGAGATAAAGATATGCCTTTTTAAGATAATTGAATTCCTATTATGAGTCAAGGTAGAGATTATATAAGGAGAAGGTCTCTAGGATTTCTAAAAAGAATTTTGGTGAAACCAAAAAGTCTCTCTCCCTTCTCCACGCCTCCCCTCCTCCCTCTTTTCTCTTCCACGCCCAACAAATCAAAGTGTTGATCTAAGTTATTAAGGTTGAGATTCTACTTGAAGAAGAAGAATCTACTACGAGAAGATCAGTTCGAGATTGATCTTGATGGATATCCGTAGAGGTCGGACACGTGTGTGGCTCGAGCATCTACGAATCCATGATTATCGATAGCGGTGAATATCTACCCGCGCTAAGGTATTGAGATTCGATCTTGTATTTGTTTTTAAATTTCAGATTATATATTTGTTTTTCTCCTGGACTTGGGTAGGATTAGATTTGATCTTATATATGTGGGGTTAAAGAATTTAACCCGTTTGTTTTTCACTGCATTCAAAAGAGTTTTGAAATATACACATACTGCTTACCTAATTTTCTAACAGTGATATCAGAGCCACTGATTTTTGAAAACACATATGATCTGATTTTTCTATTGGATTTGAAAGTTTTAATGATTTAAAATTAATCTTGTGCTGATATAAGGTTGTCTTGGTATAGGGTTTACCCCCTATATTGAAAAGATTGTCCTAGCACAAGATTGATCAGTTTTGAAAACTATTTTCAAAGCAAGTAAATCAATCTTTTAAATCTGAAAATTAGCATATGTGATATGTTTAATTTTAAGTTCAAATCTGAAATTAGAATGATTAAAACTTTACATCAAACTGATATAAGATTGTCCTGATATAGGGTTTACCTCCTATATTATAAAAATTGTCCTAGTTTGATGTGAATCGATTTTTTGAAAAAATATTTTCAAAATATTTTAATCATTATTTTAGATCTGATTTTACATGTATTTGATATGTGTAAATTTAGTTTTAGATCTGAAATTTGATGTATATGTTATGTATATTTAATTTAGATCTGAAACTACATATATATGATATATGATATTAGGTTTAGATCTGAAACAGTTTCAAGATCATAAGCCACTAATTGCATGCAATGAAACATAATCCAAAAATTATTTTTAGATCTGAAATTGTTGTTACATGTGGGGATGGGTTGAACAAATTAGGTCTAGTGATCAAACTACAATTATGATCAAATTGATTAGATCAGACTAAAACCCATTTTCGATTTTGAGTAGTTGATTGAACCTAATCGATGGTTGATTAGGATTAGATCAAAGGGGTTCAAAATCGAGTTTAGTTGTAGTTGGTCGCATCGATTCACATTTTGTGTGAGTTGATTGACTCAAAACTGAATTTGGCTCAGTGGTTCGGGCCCGTTTCAATAAGTTAACCTAATCAATTTTAATCGATCAATTTAATGTCTAAGGCAAGATTTAGATGGTGGTTATTTAATTGATTTCGTTGTCTGATCTGGCCAATTTTGATTGGTGTCTGATCTGGCCAATTGTCTGATGGTGGTTTGTTAGATTTGTGCCCTAGAAGCCAATTGTTGGCTAACACATTATGTAATTTCAGAACTTAAATTTGTACTTATAATCTTTTTATTATTAATAAAGGATTTTTTCTTTCCAATCATATTTATGCGTCCATATTTTGTCCTACAAATTAACAAAGATGATTTTTGTATATTCTTAAAGAGTTAAGAATTTGAGACATATTAATTAATGGTTAATTTCTAAATGCTGCCGATCAAAGGATCGTCACGGAGGACAGTGATCAATCCATTCGAGATCAGCGCACGGTTCACCTTCTTTGTAGGCAGATGAATCTTGGGTCTGCAGTGTAGGGACATTGGGGTGAGGGTGCTGATGGTTGTTAGAGAACAACTTGCACTTTGCATGACCAACACGAGAACCACATGGATGTCTACTCACTGTCAGTGGACTTCTCGATACTATAGTTGTGTGAGTGATCTTTTAACCTGCAGTGTCATTGGCTATTCGCAGCGAGGCTACTGAATTTGACTGCACGTTCCCTTGATCCCTAGCCATTCGGATCCTTGCTGCGTATGTTGGCTTCAGTAGATTCAAATTCACTGTTTGGAGTAGGATGCACCTAGAAGGAATCTATCAATCTTAGTAGAAAAGAAGAAATCTTATGCGATTTACGAGACTGAGTTCAAAAAATTTTTGGCTAAAGCAAGTGTGAATACTGGAAAAGAGTTTCCATGGGATTCACAAATGAACTCGAGTCGAGCCAATCTAGCATATAACTAACGATGGGATCTAACGAGTTCTCCATGACCTCCGTCAAGTCAGGAGTCATAATAGAAGGACTGAATCATACGATGACTGCACCTAGGAGTTCGTACTTTCATTCTACTGATTGCCATTACATACTGCTAGATGTCACTGGTGGATTGTGAGACTCATCAGACGTCTTGATGATCGATGACCTTCGAAGGATAAAATTGAAAATGTTCCAATCTATCGAAAAGGGTTTCGATGATATTGTGATGGAGATCATAATATATCTCAGTACCAGATAGAATGGAACCTATGGGGTCACACATTAAGGAATTTAATCTCGAATGTGCCAATTGGACTTATGAAGTTCCAATTAGGTTAGGGTTTATTGAAATCCTATTAGGTTTATGAGAACCATGCTAGCACATGGTTAAACCTAATTTTTCTCGAGACTTTGATTGATCAAATCCATATCCTTGAACCTAACCTAAATCTATTTGAATTTAATTGGGCTCTTAATTATGAGCCCAAGAGGATTGGATAATGTCAATGAGTTGGCATAAATTATCCTAACATTATCTCTTCATTATCTCCTAATTATCTCTAAGTGTGCATGTGGAATAGATGGAAAGATGGGAGGCGTTTGCTTCTTTTTTTGGCAAGACCAGGGGGCGCCAACCCCTTGGATATGGCAAGAGGGGCCCGCCCCCTTCTTGTGGATCGGCATGGAGGAGAGAGAGAGGGGCCACACCCCCTCTCATATGTCAAGAAACCCCTACTTGGTGCCCCAAACTACCTACCCTATATGAGGTGGGGCACCTCTTGTACCTACTTAAAGGGGCTGATAATATGCCAATTATGTCTGATTTTATTGAGAAAAAAATCAGATTAAAAAGGTAAAATATTTTTATGAGATAAGAATGCCTTTTTAAGATAATTGGATTCCTATTATAAGTCAAGATAGAGATTATATAAAGAGGTCTCTAGGATTTCTAAGAAAAATTTTGGTGAAACCAAAAAGTCTCTCTCCCTTCTCTACGCCTCCCCTCCTCCCTCTTTTCTCTTCCACACCCAAAGGTTGGGCGTCCCACTTTCCACACGCCAAAAGGTTGAGGTGAATTTTCTTCTAGAGCGAAGAACGAGAAGTAGAAAAAGACTGCAGATTAAGGAGTTGATCTCGCAGTCCAAATCAAAGTGTTGATCTAAGTTCTCAAGGCTGAGATTCTACTTGAAGAAAAAGAATCTATCCTGAGAAGATCAGTTCAACATTGATCCCGATGGATACCCGCGAGGTCAGACATATGTGCGGCCCAAGCATCTATGAATCTGTGATCATCGGTAACGATGAATATCTACCCACGCTAAGGTATTGAGATTCGATCTCATACTTATTTTTAAATTTCAAATTATATATTTATTTTTCTCCTGGGCTTGGATAGGATTAGATTTGATCTTATGCATGTAGGGTTAAAGGATTTAACCCGTTTGTTTTTCACTGCGTTCAAAAGAATTTTGAAATATACACATGCTACCTATCCGATTTTCTAACAATCGCACAGTTAAGTTAAAGGATCCCAAGAAATGTGCAAGGCACAAAAAAGGTGAAGATGCTGATAGGGTGTATATGTTCTTTGCAGGTGTGAATCAAGAATTTGATGAGACAAAGGGGAGAATCTTGAGTCGGAAGCCACTGCCCTCTATTAGGAAAGTGTTCTCTGAGATCCGACTAAAAGAGAGTCGAAGGAAGGTTATACTTTATTCATCCTCATCTCGTGTTATTCCTGAAGCTGAAAGTTCAGCTCTTGCAACCCAAAAATTGAAGGTAGAAGGAGAAAGGAAAAAGCGGCCATGGTGTGACCATTGCAGGAAGCTGGGGCATACTCGGGAGACTTGCTGGCACCTTCACGACAAGCCTCCTAACCAAAAGAAGAAGCCCAATGGGAGAACTCTTCAAACCACCACTGATAATTACTCAGGAGCAATCCATCGAATCTGACTCAGCCAACTTCACGAAGGAAAAACTGGAGCAACTGTATGG
This sequence comes from Elaeis guineensis, assembly GCF_000442705.2. Taxonomy (NCBI): domain Eukaryota; kingdom Viridiplantae; phylum Streptophyta; class Magnoliopsida; order Arecales; family Arecaceae; genus Elaeis; species Elaeis guineensis. The sequence continues at coordinate 12,140,515 of NC_026003.2, read as the reverse complement.
ATTGTTTAAATCTTCACAATTCTCCACCACTCCTTGTTCTCTAGCCCACCGAAGTAACTCAATTGTGTCATTCAATACCTTCCTTGATTTTCAAAATTCTTGGATTGTTGACTCTGGAGCAACAGATCATATGACTAGTTGCTCTCAATTATTTTCATCTTATAGTCCCTGTGCAAGCAATCAAAAAATCAAGATTGCTGATGGATCTTTTTCGGCAATTGTCAGGAAGGGTTCGGTCATGGCCTCACCTACATTGACCCTCCATAATATCCTTCATATTCCCAAATTATCCTATAATTTATTATCCACCAGTAAACTTACCTATGATCTGAATTGTCATGCTAATTTTCACCATTCTCACAAGATCTAGCAATGGAGAGGACGATTGGTATTGCTAGAGAAAGAGGACTCGATTTCCTTGAAGATGGATCACGATCTGGTAGACTTGTTTAGGATACCTGTTTAGAGTTTGTTTCTTTTTTCACTGATCATGAAATAATATTGTGGCACTATAGATTAAGCCACCCGAGTTTTTACTATTTAAAATATTTGTACCCAAATTTATTTTTGAATAAAGATCCATCTTCATTTAAATGTGAAATTTGCACTTTAGCAAAATTACATAGGGTTGTTTTTCCCTCATAACCATATGGGCCAGCACAACCTTTTTCATTAGTTCACAGTGACGTGTGGGGACCCTCAAGGATTCCTACAGTTTCAGAAAAAAAATGGTTCGTGGCTTTCATTGATGACCATACTAGAATTAGTTGGGCGTGCCTATTAAAGAAAAAATCTGAAGTTGCTAAAATTTTTAAAAATTTTTACTCTATGGTTCATGCCCAATTTAACAAAAAAATTCAGATTTTTCGGAGTGACAATGGTAGGAAACTTTTTAATTCAACTTTAGGGCAATTTTTCTTGAAAAAGGGTATTGTTCATCAAAGTTCTTGTACTAATACCCCACAACAAAATGAGATTGCGGAAAGAAAAAATAAACACCTTTTGAAAATTGCTAAAGCCCTTCTTTTTGCAACTAATGTTCCTAATTATTTTTGGGGTGAAGAAATTCTTACAGCCACGCATCTCATTAATCATATGCCCTCAAAGATTTTGAATTTTAAAACTCCCTTGCATGTTTTCACAAAAAAAATTTCTAACTCTTGAATACTGATAAACACTTAATTTAAGTATTTTAAATTAAGTGTTTATATTTAATTTATCTTATTTATTAAGAATTTGATGTTTCTTTCTATGTTTTACAGGAAAGATGATCGCCGATACAAAGAGTCCGATTCATAGATCAAAAAGATTCAAGTTTGAAGAAAATTGGACTTAAAATAAAATTAAAATAAAAGAAAGACGCATCCGGTATTATAGAAAATGAAGATACTATGCAAGGAATCCAAAAAGGATATAGATGTCATTATGAAAGAATTTTTGTTTCTTTTTGGAATATACAAAAAAGTGTTTACGTGAATTCAAATGCTCACAGCAGCGCGTGAACAGTGCGCGTGAACAACGCGCAGTGACGCAGCGTGAACAACGCGCAGTGACGCGGCGTGAACAACGCGCAGTGACGCGGCGTGGACGCGCAGGGACGGGCGCGGATGAGGGACGGGCACTGATGCGGGCACAGGTGCGGCATCTCGCGGGTGTGGGCGCATTGCAGACAAGTTGAAAATAAGAAAAAAAATAATATTTAGAAATGTTTTGAAAGATTTGTATTTTTTTTAGTCCCACATCGGAAAATCATGTAAAACTCCTCCCTCCTAACACCTATAAAAATACTTTTGTACTCCCATTAGAGGGGAGCCCAGAAATTCTTCTAGAGCCTTGCATAGAGGAATAGAAAGGGACTACTTCATGAGCAGCTAGGCTAGCGGTCTCAGGAGTGGAGAAGAAATTTTGTAACGACACAGAGATGGTTTATTGTTCTAAACTTTCCTGTATTTCTTTATATGCAATAAAGATTATGCTTTTTATTTAAATTGTCATGAGTTCTTTATTTGCTCCCTATCATATGCTTTTATCTATGCTTTCTTGTTAGATTAATATTAGGAACAACTTTTACTTTCCGGAGACGCGTCGTGATCTACGGATACGGGGCGTGCCGAGGAAAGAAGAGTTGGTTACCTAGTACTTTTCGGAGACGCGCCGTGATCTACGGGTACGGAGCGTGCCGAGGAAAGACAGCTATTTTTCCTAAGATTAATCACATCTATTTAGTTAAAAAAGAGATACAACTCTGCTAGTGCAAATTAATTCAAAACTCCCGAGCTCTTTTTATTTTTTAATTACCTCAATTTTACGATAATTTATTTTCTAAATCAAAAACAACGCTTCTTTCTTTTACCTTGCAATTTCAATTTAGCCCAAGATCCCTGAGGATACGATCTCGACTCATCCTACCTACGTAGTGAGTAGAGTTACTTTTGGTGCTATCAACGACTACGCATCAAATTTTGGCGCCGTTGCCGGGGATCTTGGCACGGTTGAATTAAAAAAAAAAAAAAATACTTTTCAATTTTTATTTCTCGTTTTAAATTTTTTTTTTTTTTCAGTACTTTCTAGCTAGATAATCTTATTTGCATAATTACAGAATTACCTTGCATAACTAATTTACTATTTAGAATTTTGCTGCTTAGAATAATTTGCTACTTTTCATAGCCCAGTAATTTATTGCTTTTTAGACTTAATCACTTAAATTTATTTTCTTGCAAAATTAAAAAAAAAAATTAAAAAAAAAAATAAAAAGATAAAATTATATTTAAAAAAAAACCACTGACATTTCATAACACTTAACTAAAATAGCGTAACCTCAAATATAAAAATTTCTAACTTGATTGGACACCTTGTTTATTTGCATTGCATCTCCATAATTAATCTTAAGGGCAATAACCCATTAACCAGATAAGGTGGGGATTTGATCACCCTTCCTTGGCCCACAAATCACTCCCTTGCATTTGCATAACCTAGACCTTAATTTAAAATCAACTAGACGTCAGCCCTAGGAATTTCGAGCTCAATAGGATAAGAAAGCTCTAGAGTTGAACCGAGTGCGGATTGGTTAATTGCTCGGTGTCTAAGGCAAGTGGTTAAAGAAAGTGATTTTCAATTGGTTCCGTTGACTGACCTGGCCAACTTAGTTGGTGTCTAAGGAAAGCAACGAGCAGGGAACCTCCCACATCTTACGCTTACCTGGCCGAGTCAGTTAGTCAGTCTTGAGCTTGGAGTGCTCAAAGGCGGTCTTGAAAGTTAGGAGCTGTCTAGATCTAAGTTAACCCTAGGATAGAGAGTCTATGATTGTTTAAGTTGATTGCAATTAACATCTAAACATTAATTAATTTCTCCCTTTTCATAGATTTAAGATTCTTAGGTTCTTCTCTTTAGATTTTCTTCATTCTTTTCTCACTTTATTATAAAAATATATATAAAAAAAAAAAAATTTCTGTGTGTACTCTACAGTAAGGTGTATGCTTGGCCGTAGATCGTTACAACCAGAAATCCAACCTTTTGATCCAGAAATAGAAAGAACCTTTAGAGCCAACAGACATAAAAAGATGGACCGAAATCAGGAGAATGATCCACCCAAGCAATTGAAGGAGTACTTTACTCCTTCCACATATACCTACTCTCCTTGTATTCAAGTACCTCCTGTGGAGGCCACTCAATATGAAATTAAGTCCAGTATAATCTAAATGTTACCTTCATTTTATGGACTTAGTAATGAAGACCCTTATAAACATCTTGAAGAATTTCTTGAGATATGCTCAACTGTCAAAATTCACAACTTCTCCGATGATGCTCTTAGGTTGAAATTATTCCCTTTTTCACTTAAGGACAAAGCCAAATACTGGCTACATACTTTGGATTCCATGACTATATCAACCTGGGACCAGCTGCAAGGAGAGTTTCTCAAGAAATATTTTCCCATAGGAAAAACTAATCAAATAAAGAAAGCCATAACTAGTTTTTCCCAATTAGATGGAGAAATGTTTCATGAAACATGGGAGAGATTAAAAGACCTTATTAGAAAATGCCCCCACCATGCTGTACCCAAGTGGCAGTTAATCCAATGTTTTTATGATGGGCTCTCTGAAAGACATCGACACATGGTCGATGCATCATGCGGTGGGACATTTATGCTGAAAAGTGAGGATGAGGCATGGCAACTGTTTGAAATTTTAAGTGAAAATTCATTACATCATATGTCTGCCTCTATTAGAGATAAACCCATGTTAAACTCAAAAAGAGGTGGAATATATGAAGTAGGAAATGCCATAGATATCCATCAAAAGGTAGATGAACTGTCCCAAAAATTAGATCGTCTTCTAAACACTGGACAATCCCCGATTCCACCTAACCCAATCCAAGAAGTTTGTGCATTGTGTGCAAGTCCGAACCATTCTGTTAGTGAATGCCCAGCCGCACCCCAATTTCCTGAGTTTGTGCACGAGCAGGTTCAGCAAGTCCAACAAGCTCGCAGACCAGGAAACGATCCATATTCAAACACTTATAACCCCGGCTGGAGAAACCATCCAAATTTTTCCTGGAGACCACAACCAGTGGTTGGTCCTGCCACACCTCGACCTCAATATCAAGACTCAACATATAGGCATGGATCATACCATCAATTCCAAAATGTTCCTCAACCGTCTACTACTGGTCACAGCTCAGCTTTTGAGGAAAAAGTCCTGAAAGCACTAGAAAGATTAGAAGTCAACACTCAGACCCTTAACTCCCACACACAATCCATTGCTAAGCTAGAGACCCAAATAGGTCAACTAGCAACTGCATTCAGTAGGAGGGAAGGAGGAAAATTACCTAGCCAACCAGAGAGCAACCCAAGAGGGCAATTTGTGATTGAGAGTTCTAATACCCCAGAAGCTTTTTCTGAACATGCCAAATCAATCATGACTCTGAGAAGTGGGAAGGTCATTGAACACACTAGTAAAACCAATGAGACCGACCCTAAATCTCTAACCGAATCCAAATCACCCAAGAACAAGGAGGACCTAAAAATAGAGAAGGAACCAACTGCGCCAGAATCATCTTACTTGCCTAAAGCCCTATTTCCGGATGCCCTGAAAGCCCCTATTCCTGCAGATAAGAAGGGAGGAAAACTCGATGAGATGTTGGAATTGTTTAAGCAAGTCCAAATTAATCTTCCCCTTCTAGATGCAATCAAACAGGTCCCTGCTTATGCCAAATTTTTGAAGAATTTGTGCACCCAAAAACGTAAATCTAGATCACAAATCCCAAAGAAAGTACGTCTCACTGAACAGGCTAGTTCTGTCTTCCAGCATGCCACTCCTCCAAAGCTTAAGAACCCAGGAGCCCCCATCATTTCCTGTGTTATAGGAGATTATCACATTGAAAAAGCTCTTCTGGATTTAGGGGCAAGTGTGAATCTTTTACCTAGTTCGGTGTATGAACTTTTTGGATTTGGAGAACTGAAACCCACATCAGTCACACTGCAGTTAGTCGACAGATCAATTAAGGAACCACATGGAATGCTTGAGGATGTCTTGGTCAAGGTAGATGAGTTTTACTTTCCAGTTGATTTTCTGGTTCTCGATATGGAATTAAGTGGCAACCCCAGACAAATTCCCATTATCTTAGGACGACCTTTCCTAGCTACGGCGAATGTATGCATCAATTGTAGGACAGGAGTCATGGACGTATCGTTTGGGAATAAGAAACTAAGACTGAATGTGTTTGGTGCTTCCCAAGGACCATCAATGGATAGTTGCTTCGAAGTAGATACACTAGAAGATATTATAGAAGATGCAACACCCATAATTCTAGCACCAGACCCCTCAGATACTTGCTTGGCTCACTCTGGAGTGTGTGACTTTGAGGAATATAGGAAAGAAGTTAACATCTTGTTAGATACACCACATGATAAAACCACTCCTCCATGGACAATCAAGTATGAGCCATTGCCCACATTAGCCAGTACACCAATAGTCCCATCTTTAGAATCACCACCTACGTTAGAATTGAAACCTCTTCCTGCCACGCTTAAGTATGTATTTCTAGGACTCAATGACACCCTCCCGGCAATCATTGCATCAGACTTGACCCCTAATCAGGAAGCACAATTGGTTGGTATTCTGAAGGAACATAAAGAGGCTATCGGTTGGTCCATTGCTGATTTAAAAGGAATTGACCCCTCCATTTGCATGCATCATATTCATTTTGAGGAAAATGCCAAACCCCATCGAGATATGCAGAGGAGATTGAACCCAAACATGCGTGAAGTAGTAAAGAAAGAGGTGGTAAAGTGGTTAGATACTGGAATCATCTACCCCATATCCGATAGTAAATGGGTCAGTCCCACTCAAGTAGTACCTAAGAAATCTGGTATTACTGTGGTGGAGAACGAAGAAGGTGAACTACTTCCAACTCGCATATCATCTGGATGGCGAGTATGCATAGATTATAGAAAACTGAATGCCGTTACTAGGAAGGATCATTTTCCATTGCCCTTCATCGATCAAATCCTAGAACGGTTAGCAGGACAAAGTTTCTACTGTTTTCTTGATGGTTATTCAGGGTACAATCAAGTACCTGTATTTCCGGATGATCAAGAAAAGACGACCTTCACTTGCCCCTATGGCACCTTCGCTTTTCGGCGTATGCCATTTGGGCTTTGCAATGCACCCGCTACATTTCAACGGTGCATACTGGCCATTTTTTCGGATATGGTGGACAAATGTCTTGAAGTTTTTATGGATGATTTTTCTGTGTTTGGAACCACCTTTGAAGATTGTCTCCATAATCTTTCAAAAGTTCTTAAACGGTGTATGGAGACAAATCTTGTCCTAAGTTGGAAAAAGAGCCATTTCATGGTGCGGAAAGGAATTGTATTAGGACATATTATTTCTGAAAAAGGGATTGAGGTAGATAAAGCCAAAGTTGAGGTCATTTCAAAACTACCACCCCCTACTTCGGTCCGACAAATACGATCTTTCTTAGGTCATGCCGGATTTTATAGACGCTTCATCAAAGACTTTAGCAAGATTTCAAGACCCTTGTGCAATCTGTTGGCCAAGGATACACCATTTGTCTTTGATGAAGACTGTTTGAAAGCATTCAACACATTACGAACAGCCCTGACAACAGCACCCATAATAAAACCCCCTGACTGGTCCATTCCATTTGAGATTATGTGTGATGCCTCTGACTTTGCAATAGGTGCCGTCTTAGGCCAAAAAATCAATAAGGAGCCACATGTGATCTATTATGCTAGCAAGACTCTTTCCGATGCCCAATTAAACTACACCACAACAGAAAAAGAGCTACTAGCAGTAGTGTTTGCCCTTGAAAAATTTCGTTCATATCTGTTAGGGTCTAAGGTTCTAGTTTACTCTGATCATGCGGCTCTGAAACATCTCCTCTCAAAGAAAGATACTAAACCGCGTTTAATCAGATGGATCCTTCTTTTACAAGAATTTGATCTGGAAATCCGAGATAAGAAGGGTTCTGAGAATGTGGTAGCTGATCACATCTCCAGGATCTTAGTTGAACACACGATAGGCATAGATGAGGTTAAAGAAAAATTTTCTGACGAACAACTTTTCGCAATCTCTTCTAGCCGTCCTCCATGGTTTGCCCATATTGTCAATTACTTATCAACAGGACAAGTACCTTCTCACTGGACAAAACAAGAAAAGGATCGATTTTTCTCGCAAATTAAACATTATTTCTGGGAAGACCCTGAACTATTCAAATACTGTCCTGACCAAGTTATTCGCCGTTGTGTCCCCGAGAGTGAATTCCAAAGCATTCTCACTTTTTGCCATTCTTCGGCATGTGGGGGACATTTTAGTGGAAGAAAAACTGCAGCAAAAGTACTGCAGAGTGGGTTTTATTGGCCAACGCTTTTCAAGGATGCACATGAATTTGGCCGAAGTTGTCTGCGATGTCAGCAAACAGGAAATTTATCCAAGAAGGATATGATGCCGCTGACCCCCATTTTAGTAGTAGAAATCTTCGATGTTTGGGGGATTGATTTCATGGGACCTTTTCCAGCCTCATTTGGATTTGAATATATTCTAGTAGCAGTGGATTACGTATCAAAATGGGTGGAGGCAATAGCTACACGGACTAATGATAATAAAATTGTAATTAATTTTATCCAACGAAACATCATTAGTCGATTTGGCTTCCCAAGGGTGATCATTAGTGATGGGGGGACTCATTTTACGAATAAACATTTTGAAGCACTTATGAAAAAATATAATATTTCACACAAAGTGGCCACACCATATCACCCTCAAACTAATGGTCAGGTAGAGGTGTCAAATAGGGAGATTAAACATATCCTAGAAAAGACGGTTAGGCCCGATAGAAAGGATTGGTCTCTTCGCTTAGACGATGCATTATGGGCTTACCGTACTGCTTTTAAAACACCCATAGGAATGTCTCCCTATCGACTTGTATTCGGAAAAGCTTGTCATTTGCCGGTGGAATTGGAACATCGTGCATTTTGGGCCATACGGCAATTTAACTTTGATATGAAAAATGCAGGTTCCAATAGGAGACTCCAATTAAATGAACTTGAAGAGCTACGCAATGACGCATATGAGAGTGTCAAAATTTATAAGGCTCGAACTAAAGCATATCATGATAAATTTATTGCACGAAAAACGTTCGAGCCTAATCAAAAAGTTTGGCTCTTCAATTCTAGGTTGCGTCTGTTTCCTGGAAAACTTCGCTCACGTTGGGACGGACCTTTCATTGTAACTCAGGTATTTCCTCATGGAGCTATAGAACTCAAAAATCCTAAACAGGGGAACACTTTTAAAGTGAACGGTCAACGATTGAAACCTTACATAGATGGAATTAGTGATGGAGAATTAATTGAATCTGTTGAATTAGTAGATCCAAAACTGCCATAATACTCAATTCAGTCTGGCTGAAGACGTAAAATTTAGTGCTTGTTGGGAGGCAACCCAACGATTTCATATTTTTTTTTTTTACTTTACCGCAGCTGCAGGAATTTAGAACAAGAGCCTATTAATCAATGAAGCTATCTTCAACTGCCGAAGTAAAATTATCCCAGGTGCACTCTCTCCTTTTATTTTCTTTGCTTTCTTACTCCATTGAGGACAATGTAGATTAAGTTGGGGGGGGATTAATCAAATCCTCGAGTATGGTCAGAAATAATTAGTTTTGTGTATTCAAATTTTATTTTGATTAAGAGTCAATTAGGCATCCTAATAAATGAATGATTAACGGTCAAGATAATTTTAGAGATACTGAGGAATAAATTATTAAGAAAACCCAATGAATGGTAGGGTTTGAACTAGACCAAATTTTAGGAGTGATTCTACAACCCTCTTCTTACTGATCTCAATAAAGAATCTACTTCATGAAAATTGGGTGGAAAGATCGAGGTATGCAAAACTTCTCCTTAAAAAAAAAAAAAAAAAAAAAAAAAAAGAGACTAAATTGCAAGAAGATAATAAACCTTTTTCCCATTAAGTTAGAGGATTTAAAGAGTAAAGTGGGGAGTTGGTGAAAGAAAAGCTCTGAAATTTCTTTAGTTAATACTCAACCACTAATTGGGTCAAATTGATAATCCAATGAAATATCTTTTTAATGGTCTGACCAAGTATCATCTACCTTTTGGGATGTCTAACCTACTTTTTATTCAAAATCAAGTCGGTACACGATGCTGATATATCTATTTTACTCGAGGACGAGCAAAATTCAAGTTGGGGGGTGTGATAAACACTTAATTTAAGTATTTTAAATTAAGAAATTATATTTAATTTATCTTATTTATTAAGAATTTGATGTTTCTTTCTATGTTTTACAGGAAAGGTGATCGCCGATACAAAGAGTCCGATTCATAGATCAAAAAGATTCAAGTTTGAAGAAAATTGGACTTAAAATAAAATTAAAATAAAAGAAAGACGCATCCGGTATTATAGAAAATGAAGATACTATGCAAGGAATCCAAAAAGGATATAGATGTCATTATGAAAGAATTTTTGTTTCTTTTTGGAATATACAAAAAAGTGTTTACGTGAATTCAAATGCTCACAGCAGCGCGTGAACAGTGCGCGTGAACAACGCGCAGTGACGCGGCGTGAAGAACGCGCAGTGACGCGGCGTGAACAACGCGCAGTGACGCGGCGTGGACGCGCAGGGACGGGCGCGGATGAGGGACGGGCACTGATGCGGGCACGGGTGCGGCATCTCGCGGGTGTGGGCGCATTGCAGACAAGTTGAAAATAAGAAAAAAAATAATATTTAGAAATATTTTGAAAGATTTGTATTTTTTTTAGTCCCACATCGGAAAATCATGTAAAACTCCTCCCTCCTAACACCTATAAAAATACTTTTGTACTCCCATTAGAGGGGAGCCCAGAAATTCTTCTAGAGCCTTGCATAGAGGAATAGAAAGGGACTACTTCATGAGCAGCTAGGCTAGCGGTCTCGGGAGTGGAGAAGAAATTTTGTAACGACACAGAGATGGTTTATTGTTCTAAACTTTCCTGTATTTCTTTATATGCAATAAAGATTATGCTTTTTATTTAAATTGTCATGAGTTCTTTATTTGCTCCCTATCATATGCTTTTATCTATGCTTTCTTGTTAGATTAATATTAGGAACAACTTTTACTTTCCGGAGACGCGTCGTGATCTACGGATACGGGGCGTGCCGAGGAAAGAAGAGTTGGTTACCTAGTACTTTTCGAAGACGCGCCGTGATCTACGGGTACGGAGCGTGCCGAGGAAAGACAGGCATTTTTCCTAAGATTAATCACATCTATTTAGTTAAAAAAGAGATACAACTCTGCTAGTGCAAATTAATTCAAAACTCCCGAGCTCTTTTTATTTTTTAATTACCTCAATTTTACGATAATTTATTTTCTAAATCAAAAACAACGCTTCTTTCTTTTACCTTGCAATTTCAATTTAGCCCAAGATCCCTGAGGATACGATCTCGACTCATCCTACCTACGTAGTGAGTAGAGTTACTTTTGGTGCTATCAACGACTACGCATCAAATACCCTCTGGTCTGCCTATTGACTATTTGGTTGCACGGTTTATGTCCATAATTATGACAAAAATCGTGGGAAACTTGACCCGAGGGCCATTACGTATGTATTTATGAGATATGCACCTACCCAAAAAGGATATAAGTGCTATGACCCCATTTAAAATTTTTTTTTTTGTAACAATGGATGTCTCCTTTTTTTGAACAGACTTCATATTTTAACTCTCATCTCAGGGGGAGAGAGAGAAAGATGTGAAAAATTCTAGCATATTTGAAAATAAATTCATTTTTTCTTTGTTCCCCATCGTGTGGATGTCCCTACACTTGCGTCCAAGAATGAAATTATTGCTGAAAATAAAAATCCAAACCAGCAAAATGATGCTAAAAGTGAAAATTCTGTAACAAACATTGATAAAAATCCTTCAAATATTTTAAATAATGAAAAACTTGAAGGTTCACCTATGGTCCCACCACATATTCATGATCAAAATGAAAGAGAAATAAACATAGACAGGCACTTTGGAAAAGTCACTCTAAAAAGGATGTTCTTCAAGGAAAGAAGTCCGAGGCTTCTGTTCATAGTCATGAGTCTGAACTGAAGCTGGACCGAGATTCTTCAGGTAATTCTAATTCCAATTCTGATTCCAATTTCAATTTTCCAATTGTACCCAATGAATTAAATTTTTCTATTGCTGTTCGTAAGGGTATTAGAACATGTACTAAGTAACCAATATCCAAATATGTGCCCTATACTAATCTATCACCATCTTTTTCAGCTTTTTCCTCTCACCTTTCTCTTATGGAGATTCCAACAACTATGCAAGATGCTCTACAAATTCCAGAGTGAAGGAAAGCCGTGTTAGAAGAGATGCGGGTACTTGAGAAGAACAGGACTTGGGAAGTAGTGGATCTTCCTAGAGGGAAGAAGACAGTGGGTTGTAAGTGAGTGTTCACTATTAAATACAAATCTGATGGCTCTCTTGAAAGATACAAGGCGAGATTAGTGGCAAAGGGGTTTACACAAACCTATAGTATTGACTACATGGAGACCTTTGCACCTATGGCCAAACTAAACACTGTTAGGGTGTTGTTCTCATTAGCTGTTAACCTAGATAGGCCATTACAGTAGTTGGACATTAAAAATGCATTCTTGAATGGGGATTTGGAAGAGGAAGTTTATATGACTGCACCTCCTCGCTTTGCTACAGAGTTTGGATCCCGAGTTTGTAGACTCAAAAAGTCTTTATATGGCCTTAAACAATCTCCAAGGGCCTGGTTCGACAAATTCACTAGATCAGTGAAGAATCAAGGATATTACCAAGCACAATCAGACCATACTATGCTCTATAAGTATGAAGAGAGCAAGAAGATTACTGTTCTCATTGTGTATATGGATGATATCATCCTAATCGATGATGATGTTGCTGAGATAGAACGATTGAAGAGTAGCTTGGCTAAGGAGTTTGAAATCAAAGACTTGGGGCTGGTCAAATATTTTCTTAAAATAGAAGTTGCTCGCTCTCAAAAGGGGTTAGTTGTGAATCAGAGAAATTACATTCTTGATCTCCTCAAAGAAACAGGAATGAGTGGGTGTAGACCTACAAATACTCTCATTCTCTAATGTCAAATTGGGGGACAGTGAAAAAGACGAGGTGGTTGACACTTCGAGATATCAAAGACTAGTGGGGAAGCTGATTTACTTATCTCACATAAGACCTAATATTGCATTTGCTGTGAGTAGAGTAAGTCAATTTACGCATCTCCTCAGAAAGCACATCTTAAAGCAGTTTATAGGATCTTACGGTACTTGAAGAGTTTTCCTAGGAAGGGTTTGTTTTTCTAGAAACATTCTTCGAGGAATATAGAGGCTTTTACGGATGCTGATTGGGCAGGTTCTTCAGCCGACCGAAAATCCACCACTGGCTACCGTATTTATGTTAGGGAGAATCTGATTACTTGGAGGAGCAAGAAGCAGAATGTTGTATCTAGGAGTAGTGCTGAAGCCGAATATAGAGCCATGGCAAATGGTGTTTTTGAGTTGCTTTGGCTGAAGCAAATTTTAGGTGAATTACATCTTCTCGTAAATTTTCCTATGTTGTACTACGATAATAAGGCCGTAATCAGTATTGCCCATAATCCAGTTCAGCATAACCATACCAAACATGTGGAGGTTGACCGACACTTTATCAAGGAGAAGCTTGAAGCTGGAGTTATTTGCATGCCGTTTGTTCCCACTTTGCAACAAGTGGCCGACTTATTTACCAAAGGGCTATCCTCTCATCTTTTCAATTTTCTCATTGGCAAGTTGGGCTTACTTGACATCTATGCACCAACTCAACAGGGAGTGTTGGAAAATGAGTAAATATCATAATAAGTTGTCAAGATTATGACTATTATGATAAGTATGACTTCAAGGATTCCAAGATCAGATATCATGGCTATTATGGTCAGAATATCATGGCTATTATGGTCGTAAATATCATGACTATTATGGTAGTGATTATTATAGATTCTAGGGTCAAATTTATCCTATTGTTAGACACAATTGTTTCGCTTCTGTATGTGTGTGGATCCAATTATGAAGCTACTACAGTAGCTATTCTATTTTAGTCTATTTAAAGAGCTGTATTCATGAAGTTGATTATGAGAAATAAAAACATTATCTTTTACGGCTCTTTATCCACAAGTCTTGTCCCTAGTTCTTCCCATATAGTGCAGGCCATCTCCAATAAAGTGTGCATCAATGATCAATTATGTGAATGGGCAGATTCTACATATATAAAAGGTAACAGGATGAAAATTGCTATTACATTTCTTAGGAACATGCACACAGATATTGACAAACACCATTGCAATATAAATAGAAGTTTGTGTTTTCATAGAAAAGCATGGGATTTAGGGTTGGGAAAGTCTCAAATCAAGTATTTGTTTGCTGAGTATTGAATTTGCAGGATTATTTAATTTAAGTCTTTGGGAGAAGGTTACATATTTCTACTTTCATGTAACATTCACATGCAATTTTGGGGCACGTTTTAATGGACTTTGAAAGCTATTTGAGTAGGAAGATTAACTATATGGCCTGCTTTAAGTATATTGGATTAGAAAAATCTTGAAACCATTAAGAATGTCCTTCGAGAAATTTTGATGGCTTTCAATATGGGAAATTACAGATATACGAGCTTTGCCTAAAGTCTTTGATAGTTCTTTTTGCTATGAAAGTATAAGGTGAAGTCCTTGTTTCCTAGGATTCCTATTTTGGGAATAGTAGTGAACGGTTAAAGTCATAAAAGAGAAGAGCTTGCTGCAATTGCGTTCAGTTTGCAGAAAATGATAAAATTTCTCTTATTTCTTCTTCTACCATCCTCTATCTTATTTTCCAGTTGAATTTTGTCAAGCTAGGGCTGGTCTATAGTCTCCTAGAACACAGTTGCACTTGTTAGTTCTAAGCAGGAGATACAAAGTGGTACTCAAGCAGGAGATCCACAGCTAGAAAGCTTCTTTAACAATTGTGAGACAATGACTGATGTGGATTGTGACAAGTGATTGCATCAACATAAGGAATGCAATTGAACGATTAAAGACAATAATAAGAGATGTGCAACAACAATTAGAATTTTCTATGGTGCAGATAAAACCTACACAAGCTGGTGAGCAACATAGTAGATAAGAGAATGATGAAGTTATGGAAAATGAATGGACCAAGGTAATTCAGATCAGCCTCTTCAAGTTAGAAAAAGTTGAAAACAGCTCGTAAACATCAAAGAATAACATGATATCTGAATCCCATGGTAGTATATACTGATTTCTCTTACAAGAATCACTCAAATGCTGATGACAACATCCTAAGGCAGCAAACTGCAATATGTGGTCACCATGATTAGTCTGCACGTCTCTGGAGCAGCAAAATAGAACCAAGGTCCACAATCTCAGTACCGGATACCGTACTACTATGTTATCGGTTCAGTACCATATAGATTGGTAAGGTACATTTCGCACCCGGTACCGAGACAGCTCTTAAGCCATTTTTCTAACCTTTTATCATGGTATCACTTGAAACCAGATGGTACGGGTCAGTATACGCCCTGATTCACCTGACCTCAGTACACCTCGGTATAGGTAGGTCCATGCCGACTCGAATGGTACTTTTGTATCGGTTCCAACAGGGTACGGTATGGTATGCCCTGAATATGGCAGTTCAGGGTGGTACAACAAACACTTACTAGAACTTTTTAAACCCATGGGATAGCATAATAGAAGATCTGAAAGATGAGGACAGAAATCTGGATTTTTTGAAGTTGCAGACTGTAAGATTGGGCCTCAGTACTTAGGAGAAATCCTTGTTGCTCATTATAGTCAAGGGCCTCAAGGCCCTAAGTTCCCACCATGGAACCTGTGGGAACCAAGATAATATTAATTCATACACAGCAGAAATTTTCTGAAATTCAATTTGAAGGTGAATCTGAAGATTCTTCTTCTTCTTCTTCTAAAATGATTGCAAGCATTAAGTCCATTTTTGGAGAAGGAAGGGTACATATCGCAATTGCAAAGCCACAGTTGGAAGCCAAAATGTCAAACTGCCGCCTGGAGTCCAACAAGCAGAAAAGGAAAGGCGAAGGAGCTACATCGTGTCAACTAACCACTTAGCAGCAAAAGCTTTAAGCTATTAAGGAATGGGTCAGCTTTGTATATCAGGCTTCAACACCCTCATTAAAAATCATACTATAATATGACACATGGAGTAATAAACAAGTCAAGAAAAAAAGCAACTAAAATGGTCAAAATGAGAACTGGGTGAACTAAATGAATAACTGACTGAGAAGGGATATGAATTCAAGACCTCCAGCAACCTAAGCTTTGATATCATTCATGAGGAAATGCCAACGGATATTTTGCCATCAATGCTGTCAAAGCCGGAGAAAAGAAAAAAAAACCCTCTAGTATTATGCAAGATTTTAAATCCCATGAGATAAAGGTGTCCTGATTTCTCCATGGAACAGGACATCCCGCCATCCCGTTCCATCCCGACAGCATTTCCGGTCAAGCATCCCACTGAATATCCTCCATCTTTATCCCATTCTTCTTTTCTTTCTTTCTTTCTTTCTTTCTTTTTTCTTGTTTTTCTTTCTTCCTTTTCTTTCTTTTTATCTACTTTCCTTTCCTTTTTCTTTCTTTTTCTTCTCCTTTTCTTTTTTTTTCATTTTTCTTCTTATTTCCTTTCATTTTTCCTTTTTCTTCCTTCACTTCATTTTTCCTTTTTCTTCTGCTCTCGCTGCAAGGATGGGTTTCAGAGTCCCGATCCCATCCCGGTCACATTTTCTCACAGAAACGGGACGCCCCCTATCCTGCTGGGATGTAAAACCTTGGTATTATGTTAGCTAACCACTTAACTCCAAAAGCTTAAGCTATTAGGCAATAGGCCAACAATGTATATCAGGCATTAACACATGGAAGAGATGAAAGCCCTTATACCTCATCGACTACCAAGAGCTCCCATTCATCAGATTCCACGGTCTTCAAGAAGGATAGAAAAATGGATGAAGGAATAGGGGTTCCACCAGCCTTGCTTCTGGAGACGGGCTGTACGAGTTAGAGGAGGTGACAGTGGCAAGTTATTGGAAAGGCCTTTGTCTTGATAATTAAAATGACCTGGCAGGTTTCCAACTTTACACTGTCGACTATACCAACAAGGTGACATTATGGACTCAGCAAGCTAGGTCCTGAATGGCACTCCTTGAAGCATCCAACTCCTAGGGCAACAATACAGGCTGATAGAAGACCAACAAGATAACAGCATAACTGATGGAGACTAGGTAATGTGCAAAGAAACTAAAATGATTCAAGCGTGGAGAGAGGGCATATGAACAGCTTATGTCCTAACAAATAACCAAGGAAGATAAGCAAGATGAACTTTCAACTCTCGCACGTAAGTTATCTGAATTAGTGTGAGAATTACTAAAATTCGAAAAGAAAATCAATATATAAGTATGTTAAGAAAGTAGGAAAGTTTCATTTAGTTATTATCATGAATAAAAGCATTTACAAATGCATAGCAACAGTGGAAGGTGTTCATATGGTTAATCAAGAAAGGCTCAGGAATTATGGATATTCCAAGATTAGAAATTTAAGAAAAATAATCTGAAAACAGGGTGAAGTATGTGGGTGATGGACTTGTCTACAGAATCGGGCAAGGAACACATTTGACATGCAACATATGTGCCAATCTTAATAGTTAGCAATAACATTTCTCCCGTACCAAGCTTTGGGTTCACATCAACATAAAGAATTGTTAAAGAAACAAGAAAAAATGAAAATCTTTTTCATTCTATTGGTTGCAAAAATAATAAAAAGCTAAAAACTATGCCCCCCACCTTCCCCCCACCACAAAGAATGCATAAAGCTGCAACATGCACGCTTCACTTGACTCTCTTAATGTGGCATGTCGAACAGTGTAAAGCCTTAACCATGAGCCTAATGGCATCTCTAGAGAGCCTTGTCTCAAAGATGACGGAAACATATGTAAACCTTTTAAAACAATGAATAAGATACCACTAGTCATCAGTCAACATAAAAAAGCTCAAAATCCCAATGGACCCATGACAATCTCTATATCTTTTTATGTCTCAAATCCTTTAAATTCTGAAAAATAAAATAATAAATTCTGCATTTCAAGATAGGAATCATTAACTTAGGTTTGTAGAATTATAGAAACTAGCAAGCATGGTTCGCCGTACCGGACTGAACCGCCCGGTACGGGGCGTACCGAGCCGGACCGGTCCCTTACCGGTCCGATTCGGGCCTGTTTTTCGGAAAACGACCCCGAACCGCACCGAACCGTCCGGTTCGGTGCGGTTCGGGCCCATACCGCCCGGAACCGGGCGGTACGGCTCGGTTCGATACCGGTTCGGGGTGAACCGAACCGTACCGCCCAGGGGAGGGGGAGGGGGGAAGGTGGGGGCCTTTTCTCGTGGTTGGGGGGAGGGAGGGGGGAGAGAAATGGGCGTGGCCCACTTCACATGGGGGGAGGGCTTGGTGCTTTAATAAGCACCAAGCCTTCGGTGTTCTTTGAGAGTTCTCAGAAAATATCCATGGCCGTGGGCAACTTAATCGTTGAGATCTCCAAAAAATTAGAAAAGAAGGCAAAATTTCATGAAATTGGAGGAGTGATTTGAGAAGAGGCTGATCTTTGACCGGAGGTAAGATAATCTGTTATTTTGTTAGTAAATATTTTTTTTTTGTTTTTGTTGTTAGAAATAGGATAAAAATGAGGTAAAATAAAAATAGGAGAAAATCATGCCAAAATCTTATGATTTTGGTATGATTTAATTATATGTGATAGATCTTTGGAAGATCTACACGATGACACCAAAATTGTTAATTTTTGTTAATTATATATTTTTTAAATATTTTTAAATATTTATTTATTTAAAAATTAAAAAAATATATAAATTTTAGGAAAAAAAATTAGAGTTTGGGAATCATGTTTAGAATGATTCAAGCTACTTAAATCTAATTTCAAATTTTTTTTCAAATATTTAAAATTAAAATTTTATTTTTTTAATTATTTAAATTAATTATAAAATAAAAAATATATAAAAATAGTGTTATATTTTAGTTAATTTAAAAATATTATTTGAAGCATATAACATATTTATTTTGAATTTATAAGTTTTAAAATAATTATTAAAATTATTTTAAAATTATATATAATTATTTTAATTATCATTAAACTATCGTGTTTTGTTATACTTGCATATATTTTAATTATATATATATATATATGTACTGCGGACGATCTTGCACGTGGAGTAGAGTCCATAAATGTATCTGGATCATCCTCGCATTATGAATCCTATTATCCACAGCCACCTTATGATCCATATGCATATGGTGCATCTGAGGCATCATCTTCTAGTGGTTACTACCCTATGCAGCCTGGAGCATCTTACGGATCAGATTTTGTTACTGGCATATTTGGATGGGCTCCTTCACAACCGTACCATCATTTCGAGGATACTTCTCAGAGTCAGAATTTTAGCGAGAGGTCTGAGATGTCTTACAATCCAGAGAGGATGCCTTATGGGATGATGAATATTCGAGAGTACGATGCAGCTTGGCTAGAGGGTTGGACTGATATCCCTTCAGACTATATTGATGATCCAGACATCTACGAGCGTCACAGACACTCGACAAGAAATTAAATGCAGAGTACATCTTAAGGTTCGTATATCAATTATTGCGCTTTGTACTTAAATATTTAGATATATTTTAATACGTATTTTATATATTTTTTCTTTAGTTTTAAGATGACATAGTTGAAATATAATGTAAATAAATATATGTTTGAAATTTTAGATCAAGAGTCTTTGTACCGCAACCTAACTCCAAATTGAACCCAAATATGTCAATAATATGCAATATAATGCCATATTGAGGTTGTATTTATCAATTATTAACTTCAAAAATCCAAAAAAAAAATTAAAAATCGAAAAAAATATTTACCGATATCGAACCGGTATGCCTAGGCGTACCATATGTCGGTACGGTATGGTACTGATACCGTACCATATCGGTCCGGCACTGGTACGCCGTCTGGTACCGATACAGCGAACCTTGCTAGCAAATTTTGAGAAGTGGACCAAATCAAGTGGTACATCCTATATTGTAGTAAGCTGGCTAGGAACTAGAAAAGAAACTAGCCTCTGATTTGGTCCAAGGTCCAAACTGGCCCGAACTCATAGTACTGGCTAATTTCGCTCAATTCCTGAAAACTGTATGTTTGCTTGCATCCCATGGGCTAGACAAGAAAAGAATCCTTGCTCAGTTGCTTGCTTGAGCTTGGTGGAGAGTGAAGAATAGAGGGAAAGAGTGAGCTATGGAGGAGATCTGAGGCCATTGCAGCCTAATCCAAGCCACAAATAGGTTAGATCTCCTCACCTCTTCCCCTTTTTTTGGTTTTTCATGTTGAAAATGGCCATAAAATAAAAACACAAGGGTAATTGTGCCAAAATTTTGTATTTCAACATGATTTATGATATGTTTTATATTGTGTTAGTATCTACACATTGATGGCTTTTCTGCTTTCTTTTTTCCCTTAAAAAAAAAGAGTTACAAGAAATTGTCGCATGCTTGAGGGGATTGTTAGATGAATGCCCTAGAAGCCAATTGTTGGCTGACACATTATGTAATTCTAGAACATAACTTTATATTTGTAATATATTCATTATTAATAAAGGACAATTTTATTCCAATCATGTTTATGTGTCCATGATTTGTCTTAGAAATTAACAAAGATGATTTTGTATATTCTCAAGGTATTAAGAACTTGAGACATATATTATTAGTGGTTAGTTTCTAAATATTTTCGATCGAAGGATCGTTACGGAAGACAATGATCAATCCATTTGAGATCGATGCATGGATCACTTTCCTTCCAGACAGATGAGTCTCGAGTCTGCAGTGTGGGGACATTGGGGTGAGAGTGCAGGTAGTTGTTAGAGAACAACTTGCACTGAGCGTGACCAACACAAAAAATTACTTGGATGCCTACTCACTCGTCAGTGATTTTCTCGATGCTGCAGTGGTGTGAGTGGTCCTTTGACCTGCAGAGTCATCAGCTATTCGCAACGAAGCTATTGAGTTTGACTGCACGTTCCCTTGATCCCTAGCCATTCGGATCCCTGCTGCGTATGTTGACTACAGTAAATTCAAGTTCGCTGTTAGGAGTAGAATACACCTAAATGGAATCTATCGACCTTGATAGAAAAGGAGAAGTCATATGCGATTCACGAGATTGAGTTCAGAAAGTCTTCGATCGAAGTAAATATGAATTATAAAAAAGAGTTTCCACAGAATTCACAAATGAACTCGAGTCGAGCCAATCATGCATATGACTGACGATGGGGTTTGATGAGTTCTCCATGACCTCCGTCAAGTCGGGACTCACGATAGAAGGACTGAATCATACAGTAACTGCACCTAGAGATTCATACTTTCATTCTGCTGGATTGCCACTACATACTGCTGGGTATCATTAGTAGATTGTGGGACTAATCGAGCGTCATCTTGATAATCAAAGATCCTCGAAGGACAGAGTTGGAATTGTTCCAACCCATCGAAAGGAGTTTCGATGATATTGTAATGGAGATCACAATATATCTCATTACCAGACAGAAT
Organism: Elaeis guineensis; assembly: GCF_000442705.2. Taxonomy (NCBI): domain Eukaryota; kingdom Viridiplantae; phylum Streptophyta; class Magnoliopsida; order Arecales; family Arecaceae; genus Elaeis; species Elaeis guineensis. The sequence continues at coordinate 12,119,325 of NC_026003.2, read as the reverse complement.
GAACCTATGGGATCACACACAAAAGAAGTTCTTGTCCGATCAGATGGTTGATTAAAAATTATGAATCATTGAAGGATAAAATTATCAATATGATTGATGACTAACTTTATGCAAAAGTTACTATTGTGTAATTCACTAAATGTTAGTGAATTATAAGAGGATTAATTAGCAATTGGATTGCTAATTGGCTCAATTTGATTGACCAATGAGGTTCAGATCCAGTCTAACTGAATTGGATTCATTTTGACTTAGATTGGGTTTGATTGGATCAAACCTAATTGCGAGGGAGAATAATTCTTGAGTTAATCAAAACTTGGGTTCAGTTAATTCCTAATGGCTAATTAGATTAAGATTTAATAGAGGAGATTGGGTTCCTAATTTTATTAGGTTCCATTCTCCCCTTGGGTCTAAACCAAATCAGATTTGGTTTAAACCAAAATAAAAAATCCTAGAGTCCTGGTTCCCTAGGACTCTCTCTTCTTACTCACGCCCCTATGTCCATGTTAAACATCTCACAAAAAAATATTGTGGCATGAATTGTTTCTACATGAGAAAGAGGGTGCTGAAGAGGGTAGGCATTTCTGCATGAGAAAAAAGGCACTGAAGAGGGTAGGCGACATCATGATGAGTCACATCCTTATCTCTTTCCCTATTTGAATTTGATTCAAATCAAAAGGATGGATAAAAATGAAAACTAATCAAGGGATTATGGGAAACCTTTATGGCGCCAATCCTTTTCCTTTTTGTGTTGAGGTTGGCGTGAGAAAGAATCTGATTTCTTTCTCACGCAAAACCTTCTTTTGCATCAAAAATAGTGGGATGCTCCAAATTGTTTGATGTGTCATGGTGTGGCACCCCCTTTCCAAAACCTTAATCCCTCCTTATAAATAGGGTCCAAAAGTTGGACGCCTATAGTATGAGAAAAAGAGAAAAATTGAGAGAATTCTGCTCTCACGCCTAGCTTTCTTCCTCCTTTTCTTCCTTCCGTTCTTCTTAGTTCTCAAATGAATCTGTGAGATCTGAGAGAGAACCAGATCAGCCATCAAAGAGGAGATCTTTACAAGAAAGCTAGCACGCCGGGAAGATCATCTCACCTCTGATCGAAATGAGTCCTCGTGTGGATATCTGTGGAGGCTGAACATGTGCGCGGCTAAAGGAACCGTTCAGATCTACGATCATCGACTGCGGTGTAGTTCGACCTGCACAAAGGTATTGAGATCCGATCTCAATATTTATGTTTTAATTTCAGATTATATGTATGTCATAGATCCAAGGCACGGGTAGTATTAGATTTGATCTATTGCATGTGGGATTAAAGGGTTTAAACTAGATCTACTTCTGCTGTTTCAAAATAGGTTTTGAAATCTATACATGTAACCCTATCCATTTTCTAACAGTGGTATCAGAGCCACTGGTTTTTCATGACATGTATAATCTGATTTTTGTTTAGATCTGAAAGTTTGAATGGTTTAAAATCGATCATGTGCTGGTATAAAGTTGTCCTGATATAGGGTTAACCCCCTATATTGTAAAGATTGTCCTAACACAAGATTGATCGATTTTGAAAACTATTTTCTAAACATTTAAATCAATCTTTTAGATCTGAAAATAGATGTATGTGATATGTCTTTATTCATGTTAGATCTAAATTAGAAGGATTAAATGTTCGCATCGGACTGGTATAAGATTGTCCTGATATAGGGTTTACCCTCTATATTGAAAAGGTTGTCCTAGTTTGATGCAAATCGATTTTTGAAAAATATTTTCAAAGCATTTTAATCAATATTTTAGATCTGATTATGCATGTTTTTGATATGTGCAATTTTAGTTTTAGATCTGAAAATTGATATATATATATATATATATATGTGTGTGTGTGTGTGTGTGTGTGTGTGAGAGAGAGAGAGAGATATATTTGTAGTTTAGATCTAAAACTTCATATATGTGATATATGATATTAGGTTTAGATCTGAAACTGTTTCAAGATCATAAGCCCCTAATACATGCAATGAAACATAATCTAAAAAATATTTTTAGAATCTGAAAATTATGTTATTGCATGTGGGTATGGGTTAAATAAATTAGGTCTAGTGATCAAACTACAATTAGGATCAATTGATTAGATCAGACTAGAACCCATTGTCAATTTTAAGCAGTTGATCGAACCTAATCAATGGTTGGTTAAGATTAGATCAAAGGAGCTCAAAGTCGAGTTTAGTTGTAGTTGGTCGCATCCATTCACATTTTGATGTAAATTGATTAACTCAAGTTCGAATTTGGCTCAGTGGTTCGGACCAGGGTCAATAGGCTAACCTGATCGATTCTAATCAACCAATTTGATGTCTAAGGCAAGTACCTAGATGATGGTTATTTAATTGATTCTGTTGTTTGATCTGACCAATTCGTTGGTATCTAAGGAAAGCAACGGGGGGACCCTCACTTATCTTAACTTACCTGACCATTTTGGGAGATTATATTTTGTATTAGGTTACTTGTTGACTCAAGTTCACCTATGCCGACTAGGTTGGTCAGACATGTGATTGTGCTGACCTGAACTTATCAGTCAGATATCAAATCTGCTGACTTAGAAGAGATCTAAACCTAAATCTCCTCACTAAATATTAAGTCTAGCGATTTTCCACCGTTGTAAAGATGCGGGTGCCTTTTTGGCGTTGATCATTCTCGACTGATTACAGTGATTCGATTGCATTGAAAAGGTACAACCACTCTATTCGCATTAGATGTCTCGGGGTAAAGATGGGGTTAGACCCAATAACTGTTATACGAGGGACCCAATGATAGCTTTGCACCCGTTGGTAAACGGTAGGTCTGACTTAACTAAAAAATATGCCAATAACTGTTAGGTGAGGCCACAGGACTTAGAGACCGAACCTGCTACATCTTGCTTAGTAAAGCAATGGACAAAGTGTTGTCAACTTATTGATCTGTGCTCATCAATAACTGTTAGTTGAGGTGTGTATGGATCAGTAGAACCGCAGTACCCACTAGAAACCGATCGGGTATAAGTTTCTGTTTCTCCACCTGAGTGTGGGGATTCAAGGATATAGTGGGAGCCTTGTTTGTTTTTAAAGTCTCTAGAACAAACATTTAACAAGTACAAACATCTAATTAAAAACTGTTCTCTCTATAGAAAACCATATCGAGTTCTAACCTTTTAGCCCGAATCCTTGATACCAATAGGTTGACTGGAATAAACTACAAAGACTGACTCAAGAACTTGAGAATCGTTCTCAGTTTCGAAAAGTTGACCCATGTCCTAGACCAGGATGCGCCTGTGTTGCCAGCTCGTCCATCCCCTGATCAACGCACCGTACTTAAGAAGTGGATGGATGAAGATAATAGGGCGAAGTGCTATATTCTTGCATCTATGTCAAATGATCTTCAGCATCAGCATGAAGACATGCGGACCGCCAGGGACATACTGACTCACCTACAAGAGTTGTACAGTGAGCAGAGTCGCACGGCTCGCTTTGAGATCTCTCGTAAACTTTTCAGAGCGAAAATGCGTGATGGGTAGTCCGTCAATAATTATTGTTTGACCATGATCAAGGACATCGAAGAGCTTCAGAAGCTCGGAATGACGATGGACAAGGAATTACAGATGGATTTGATCCTCCAATCTCTTCTTGATTCATTTGGACAGTTCATTATGAACTACCATATGAATAAGATTGATAGCATTTAGTCCGAATTACTGAACATGTTGGTGACAGCTGAGGGCACCTTGAAAGATTCAAGGAGTACGATTCTGACTAGAGTGGACTTCCTCCAAGAGAAAGTCTTCTTTCAAGAAGAAGAAGAAGCCTGCAAAGAAGCAAAGAATGAGAGCAAGCCCAAGAAAGAGGTTCCAAAGAAGGCCGGCGACAAAGAAAAATGTTTCCACTGCAATGTCGAAGGCCATTGGAGAAGGAATTATCTGGCCTACCTGGCAACCGTGAAGAACAGAAAGAAAGACGGGCCTTCTGAAGGTACGTCTGATTTACTCATAATTGAAACTAATCTAACGATTTTCTCTTCTTCTAGTTGGATTCTAGATTCTGATTCAAGTGCTCACTTATGCACTTCTATATAGGGTCTGAAAGAAGTTAGAGGGCTGAAAAAAGACGAGATCACTCTCCAAGTCAGCAATGGAGCAAGAGTTGCTGCTGTGGCCGTCGGAACCTATCTTCTGCGACTATCATTAGGAATTAGTTTAATTTTGAAAGATTGCTATTTTGTATCTGTAGCCAATAGAAATCTGATTTCTGTATCTGTGCTGGCATAGGATAACTATAATTTTCATTTCAATAAAGATATGTGTATAATTTATTTTAAAAATAAAGTTGTTGCACGTGCTTTCTTGATTGACGGTCTTTATCATTTGCATATGGATGCGAGTGTTAATATTAACGAGCAAACTATGAATGCCGTGGGATCTAAAAGACTTAGAGATAGGATTAGCCAAAAGTATCTGTAGCACCTTAGGCTAAGCCATATAGGAGAGGACAGACTCAACAAACTGGAGAAAGATGGCCTTCTCGAGCCATTGACTTCCGAGCCTTATCTGATTTGTGAGTCATATCTTCAAGAAAAAATAGCTAAGCTGCTCTTTGTAGGACAAGAGGAAAGGGCTATTGAAATATTAACCCTGGTGCACACTAACGTGTGCAGTCCATTCGATGTACAGACTAGGGGTGGCTATGTCTCCTTCATAACTTTTACCAATGATTATTCACGGTATGGATGTGTATTTGAAGCATCGTAAGCAAGATTCGCTGTACCGGTACCGGACGGCGTGCCGGTGCCGGACCGATACGGTACGGCACCGATACCGTACCATACCGACACTCGGTACGCCCAAGCATACCGGTTCGATACCGGTACATAATATTTTTTTTTATTTTTAATTTTTTTTTTGAATTTTTGAAGTTAATAATTGATAAATACAACCTCAATATGGCATTATATTGCATATTATTGACATATTTGGGTTCAATTTGGAATTAGGTTGCGGTACAAAGACTCTTGATCCAAAATTTCAAACATATATTTATTTATATTATATTTCAACTGTGTCATCTTAAAATTAAAGAAAAAATATATAAAATATGCATTAAAATATATCTAAATATTTAAATACAAAGCGCAATAACTGATATACAAACCTTAAGATGTACTCTGCATTTAATTTCTTGTCGAGTGTCTGTAACGCTCGTAGATGTCTGGATCATCAACATAGTCTGAAGGGACATCAGTCCAACCCTCTAGCCAAGCTGCACCGTACTCTCGAATATTCATCATCCCATAAGGCATCCTCTCTGGACTGTAAGACATCTCAGACCTCTCGCTAAAATTCTGACTTTGAGAAGTATCCTCGAGATGATGGTATGGTTGTGGAGGAGCCCATCCAAATATGCCAGTAGCAAAATCTGATCCGTAAGATGCTCCAGGCTGCATAGGATAGTAACCACTAGAAGATGATGCCTCGGATGCACCATATGCATATGAATCATAAGGTGACTGGATAATAGGATCCATAATGCGAGGATGATCCAGATACATCCATAGACCCTACTCCACGTGCAAGATCGTCTACAGTTGCATCATGTGCTGGACGACCTCTAGGAACCCGTTGTCTATATGAAATCGGCTCCCCACGATCTCTACCGACTGTCCACCATGATCCCTATCCTATGTGACGTGTAAACTGAGACTCACTGGTGAATCGAATATCACCCTGTGGCTGTGTTTCATAAACGGTGGTCTCTTGTCCTCCAGTTCCTCCCTGATCATCAGATCCATGGCTACTACTACCAAAAATTTTTTTAAAATTTAATTTTTTTAAATTTTAAAATTAATAAATATTTAAAAAATATATAATTAACGAAAATTAATAATTTTGGTATCACCGTGTAGATCTTCCAAAGATCTATCACATATAATTAAATCATACCAAAATCACAAGATTTTGACATGATTTTCTCTTATTTTCATTCTTTCTCATTCTTATCCTATTTTTAACAACAAAAATAAAAACAAAATATTTACTAAGAAAATAACACACATTATCTTACCTCTGGCCAAAGATCAGTTTCTCCTCGAACCACTCCTGCAATTTGACGGAGTTTTTTTTTTTTCTAATTTTTTGGAGGTCTCAACGATTTCATTGAGACCTTCATACGCTTCGGGAGTTCTCTGAGACTTCTCAAAGAACTCTAACGCCTCTCAGTAATTTAAAAACTCCCCGACCCCACCCCCCATCCCCCCTCCCCACTTTTTCCTGTCGGTACAGTTCGGTTCACGCCGAACCGGTACCGAACCGACCATTTTGGGCGGTATGGACGCGAACCGGACCGAACCGGGCGGTTCAGTGCGGTTCGGGAGGGTTTTCGAAAAAAAGATCCAAACCGGACTGGTAAGACGCCGGTCCGGCTCGATACGCCACGTACCGGGCACTTCGGCCCGATACGGCGAACCATGATCGTAAGTCTGAAGGCTTTGAAAAGTTCAAAAAATTTAGACATGAAGTAGAAAAGTAAATCGAAAAACCCATAAAGGTTCTTCGATCAGATCGAGGAGAAAAATACCTTAGTGAAAAATTCCGAACCTATCTTAAAGGTAACGGCATAGTCTCACAGTAGATACCTCCACGGATGCCTCAGCTCAACGAGGTATCCAAAAGGAGAAATTGGATCCTATTAGATATGGTCTGATCCATGATGAGCTTCATGGATCTTCCTTTCTCTGGCGACATGTATTACTTTCTGTAATTCATCTTTTGAATCGAATTTTCTCTAAATCTGTTCCTACCACACCATACGAGTTATGGTATGATAAGAAGCCAACTTTTGATTTTCTCAAGTTTTGAGGATGTCCGACCCATGTCAAGCGATAGAGACATATAAGTTAGAGGCTAGATCTTTCGGGGCTCATTTTATAGGATATCCTAAGAAATCCATAGGATACTATTTTTATCTTTCTGAGGATCACAATGTGATTGTGAGCCATCATAACGTCTTCTTGAAAAAGAAGTTTATCCAGAATGGAGGTAGTAGGAGGAAGATTGAGCTCGAAGAAAAAGTCGCTGAAGAGGATCAAGTCCAAGAACCTGAACCTAGTAGTGAGCCAGTAGATATGGTACCTCCACCTCATAGATCAAGTAGGATCTCCCATCCTCCTGAAAGGTACTTGGTATTTTTATAGAGGATTTAGAGGAAGCATTCTTTGTGGGAGATGGGGACATTAGGAATGATCCCAAGATCTGCGATGAGACGATGTTAGATGTTGGCTCCAAGAAATAGATGAAGCGATGAAGTCAGAAATTGACTCCATGCATTCCAACCAGGTTTGAACCTTAGTAGATTCACTTGAAGATATTGTACCTATTGGGTGTAAATGGATGTTGCTCCATGAATTGATTTTGATGATTACAAAATATTTGAGGGGATTACTAATAATTTTGCTTAAAAAAAGATTTATTGTATTTCAGAGGTAAAATCGTAATTTTATCAAGTTTTGATTCGAAAGCCTTAAAAGCAAGAACAAAAGATTTGTGATCTATTGGAGGCAATTTCATATTTTTTGGATGTATATTTTGAAAAAAAATCAAGTTTAAAGAAAAGGATCGACCCCTGTCAAAAGAGGCTGAACGGCATGCTATTTTTGGCTGGCACACCCAAAGGGGACGACCCTAGGATCGACCCCTGTTGTCTGTGCAAGTCAAAGATACAGAACAGTCACTTTCTGTTTTATGCCACAGAGATCGATCCTCTGGGTCGACCCCTATGACGGAAAATCTCCATAACGGCTAGTTTTCAATCCATTTTGATCGCATTTAATGCTCATTTAAAGCTCTCCAACGGCTCTAAACCTGTCCAGATTTCTCTCTAGCATCTATTGAAGATATAAAGGTATTTAAAGGAGGAAAAAATACAAGAGATTCAAGCATTCATTTCAGCTCTAAGCAAAAAGCCCTCTTCAAGCAAAAGAAGCTTTCATTTCAAGTTCACCAACCCCTCAAGAGCTCATTCAAGTCTTCAACAACCTTGAGGAAAATCAGAAAAGCTTCTTCTTTGTTGTGTAAAGTGTACTTAAAGTTTTATTTGCTCATTAAAGGAGCTAAACTTGTATTTCTTTGTCATTAACTCTTGTACTCTGTTTCTGTCTTGATCTTTAGTTTTGGAATAGTTCCAAAACTTGGATAGGTTGATCCGAACCTTGAATCGAATTGTATTGGGTTGGCTTGTACCTGAGAAACAAGTGTTCTAGCTTGGGATAGCTAGAGTCGGAGGTACCGACGTTATATTCTTGTTGAATACATTTTAGTGGATTTAAATTCCGAAGTAGGAGTTTGGAGAGTGGATGTAGGTACAAAGTTGGCACCGAACCACTATAAACCTTGATTGTTTATGGTGTGCTTACTTGCTCTCTATCTAAATTTCTTTATTTTCTTGAATTCTTGCATCTCATTTTTACACTTAGCTTAAATCACTTACTACATATAACTTGCTTATTATTACTTAATCCTTGTGGTTCTAAATCAATTTTAAAATTTCAAAAACCCAATTCACCCTCCCTCTTGGGTTGCATAGTTGGGCAACAATGGATCTATAAAAAAAAAATTGGATCGGATGGTCAGGTAGAGACCTATAAAACAAAGCGGGTTGACTATCAAAAAATCTTTTCGCCCATGGCCATGCTGAAATCCATCCGGACTCTGCTTGCAGTTGCAGCTTTTCATGACTAAAATTTGACAAATGGATGTGAAAACTGTCTTTCTAAATGGATATCTTGAGAAAATTATCTATATGGAGCAGCCTTTGGATTTCACATCCAGTGATAGTGATCATAAGATCTGCAAACTGCAAAGATCTATATATGGTTCAAACAAGCATCTCAGAGTTGGAACACTCACTTTAATGATGTGAACAAAATGTTTGATTTCATAAAAAATGAAGAGCCATGTGTACAAAAAAGTCAGTAGAAGCACTGTTACATTCCTCATATTGTATGTGACTGACATCCTCCAGATTGAGAATAATATTTCCATGCTGATATCGGTCAAAATATGGTGGTCAAAAAAATTCACCATGAAAGACCTAGGAGAAGCTTCCTATATTCTTGGTATAAAGGTCTATAGGGATAAATCTAAGAGAATGATAGGACTCTCACAGCGAATGTACATAGACAAGGTGCTGAAGAGGTTCAGCATAGAAAACTCCAAGAGGGGTGTCTTGCCCCTTAGACATTGCATTCATCTCTCCAAGAAGATGTGTCCTGACACACCTGAGAAGATTCAGCATATGAGCAAGATCCCTTATGCTTTGGCAATAGGGAGCCTCATGTATGCTATGCTGTATACCCGACCTAATATAGCCCTTGTCATGAGTGTCACGAGCAGATATCAGGTGAATCCAGATGAAGAGCATTGGATTGCTGTAAAGAACATCCTTAAGTACTTGAGAAGGACTAAAGATTTGTTCTGGATCTTTGGTGAAAGATCGGAGCTGAAAGTGGAGGGATAAATCGATTCAGACTTCATGTCTAATGTCGATGATAGAAAGTCTACATCGGGATGTATTTTTTTATATAATGGAGGATCGATTAGCTGGAAGAGTTCCAAGCAGCAGGTCATTGCAGATTCAACCATAGAAGTCGAGTATATCGCCGCCTCTGAAGCTGCTAAGGAAGCATGCTGATTTAAGAAGTTTGTTGCAGAGCTGGGTGTGATGCCATCGAATGTCATTACATTATATTATGACAACAATGACGCCATAGCCCTCGTTAAGGAGCCCAGGTCTCATCAGAAGTCCAAGCATATAGAGCGACGGTTCCACATCATATGCAAATACCTGGAGAAAAAGTTCGTCGAGATGCAGAGAGTCGACTCCAATGCAGAACGTAGTGGATCCGCTGACCAAGCCTCTTAGCTACCAAAAGATCGAAGCGCACCTTGAGAAATGGGTCTTAGCCTCTTAGGTATATGGCCAATTGCTTTAGGTCAAGTGGGAGTTTGTTAAATGAGTGCCCTAGAAGCCAATTGTTGACTGACATAATATGTAATTCCAGAGCATAACTTTGTACTCGTAATATATTTATTATTAATAAAAATAATTTTATTCCAATCATGTTTGTGTCCATGATTTATCCTAAAAATTAACAAAAATAATTTTGTATATTCTCAAGGTGTTGAGAATTTGAGACATATATTATTAGTGGCTAGTTTCTAAATGCTCCTGATCAAAGGATCGTATAGAGGACAATGATCAATCCATTTGAGATTGGTGCACAGATTACCTTCCTTCCGGACAGATGAATCTCGAGTCTACAGTGTGAGGACATCGGGGTGAGAGTGCAAGTTGTTGTTAAAGAACAACTTGCACTTAACGTGATCAACATGAGAAACCACTTAGATGTTTACTCGTCAGTGATTTTCTCGATGCTGCAGTGGTGTGAGTGGTCTTTTGACCTGCGATGTCATCGACTATTCGCAGGGAGGCTACTGATTTTGACTGCATGTTCCCTTGATCCCTAGCCATTCGGATCCTTGCTATGTATGTTGGCTACAGTAGGTTCAAGTTCACTGTTAGGAATAGGATGCATCTAGATGGAATCTATCGACCTTGATAGAAAAGGAGAAGTCCTATGCAATTCATGAGACTGAGTTTAAAAAGTCTTCGATCGAAGTATGAATTGTGGAAAGGAGTTTCCACAGGCTTCATAAGAAAACTCGAGTTGAGCCAATCTGACATATGACTGACGATGGGATTTGACGAGTTCTCCATGACCTCCGTCAAGTCGGGACTCATGATAGAAGGACGGAATTACACGATAACTGCACCTAGGAGTTCATACTTTTATTCTACTGGATTGCCACTACATACTGCTAGGTGTCACTGGTGGTTTGTGAAACTCATCGAGCATCGTCTTGATGATCGATGACCATCGAAGGGCAGAGTTGAAATTGTTCCAAGTTCCAACCCTTTGAAAGGAGTTTCGATGATATTGTGATAGAGATCACAATACATCTTACTACCAGACAGAATAAAACCTATGGGGTCACACAAAAGAGATTCTTATCCGATCAGATGGTTGATCAACGATTATGAATCGTTGAAGGATAAAATCGTCAATCTGATTGATGATTAACCTTATGCAAAAGTTACAATTATGTAATTCATTAAGTGTTAGTGAATTATAGGAGGATTAATTAGCAATTGGATTGCTAATTGACTCAATTTGATTGAGCAATGAGGTTCGGATCAAGTCTAATTGAATTGGATTCATTTGGACTTGGATTGGATTTGATTGGATCAAGCCTAATTACGAGGGAGAATAATTTTTGATTTGATCAAGATTTGGATTCAGTTAATTCCTAATTAGATTAGAATTTAATAGAGGAGATTGGGTTCCTAATTTGATTAGGTTTCATTCTCCACTTGCATCCAAACCAAATCAGATTTGGTTTAAACCAAAATAAGAAACCCTAGAGTCCTAGCTCCTTGGGACTCTTTATCCTTGCTCATGCCCCTATGTCCACGTTAAACATCTCACAAAAAAATATTGTGGCATGAATTGTTTCTGTGTGAGAAAGAGGGCACTGAAGAGGATAGGTGGCATCATAATAAGTCACATCCTTATCTCTTTCCCTATTTGAATTTGATTCAAATCAAAAGGATGGATAAGGATGGAAACTAATCAAGGGATTATGGGAAACCTTTGTGGTGCCAACCCATTTCCTTTTTGCGTTGAGGTCGGCGTGAGAAAGAATCTGATTTCTTTCTCACGCAAAAACTTCTTTTGCATCAAAAATAGTTGGACGCTCCAAATTGTTTGGCGTGTTATGGTGTGGCGCCCCTTTCCAAAACCCTAATCCCTCCTTATAAATAGGGTCCAAAAGTTGGACGCCTATAGTGTGAGAAAAAGAGAAAAATCGAGAGGAAAAATTCTGCTCTCATGCCTAGCCTTCTTCCTCCTGTTCTTTGTCCTCATTCTTCTTAGTTCTCAAGAGTCTATGAGATCTAAAAGAGAACTAGATCAACCATCAAAGACGAGATCTTTGCAAGGGAGCTAGCATCCCGAAAAGATCATCTCGCCGTGTAGTTCGACCGGCACAAAGGTATTGAGATCCGATCTCAATATTTATATTTTAATTTCAGATTTTATGTATGTCATAGATCCAAGGCACGGATAGTATTACATTTGATCTATTACATGTGGATTTAAAGGGTTTAACCTAGATCTGCTTCTACCGTTTCAAAATCGGTTTTGAAATCTATGCATGCAACCCTACCCATTTTCTAACAGGGATGTATTCACTTGCTGTCTTTTTTCTGGCAGCTTTTAGTTTAGCTTTGGATGTGTTGAAGGCCTCTTGAGCCTAAGGAAAAAAATAAATGAATGTGAAAAACTACTAGGTAAAAATACTTCTAATGAGCTGAAAGCAAATACATAATACACCCATAGATAGCTACATTATCCGAAATAAAATCCAATTTTAGGACTTTTTAAATTAATATGATTTTTAAATTAACTAGTAAAATGTAATTCAAAAATTATTATTAATCTAGGTTGGAGTTAAGTCCTAGGCTCTGATTATGAACAAGACCTGGATGTCTATAAGCAGCATAGACATTTTATACATGACTAAATGTGAGTACATCTATTGTAATTTACATTTATTTAATACAAGCCTTTTTTAAAGTCATAATATATTAGTTTTCAATTTAAACTTATTAACATTGTGTAGTGTTCCATGTTTTCTCAAAGTTTAAACCCTAAACATATGTCATGAAACCCATAAACCATAAAAATTGAAAAAATAATAAATAAATTAATAAAACCTCTTAGACCTTTAACCACCTTGGGAAAACTACAAATTAAATAAAAATTCAAAAAATAATATACATACATCTACATATATATGTATATGTATATATATATATGTATATGTATTGCATATATATGCATACATATCCATACATATACATATACATATACATATATATATGTATATATACATATACATACGTATGTATACATATGCATGTATATGTATACATACGTATGTATATGTATATATACGTATGTATATGTATACATATACATACATACATACATATGTATACATATATATGTATATGCATACATATACATATATATGTATGTGTATATATATATATGTACATATGTTTGGTATACCAATACCTAATAGGCATGATCCAGAAGACATCATGACATGCTCTCGTAAGTTAAAAGGGACCAATTTGTGTTAATGCTCCAGAAGTTAACCATAGGCTATTGCAAATGTATGCACATGTATCATGCATGCATGTATGCATGTATATATGTATGTACTTGGAAAAATGAATCTGCCGGACTAAATAAAGCTATGAATGATATAGTTGTTGCAGGGTATCAATATGTATGTACTTGGAAGTTGGAGGAATGAATCTGCTGGACTAAATAAATTTATGAATGATGAAGTTGTTGTAGAGTACCACTGCAGTTTTTTCCAAAGGTTGATTTGTTGATTGAACAGTATCCTTTGGCAATAGTTCTCGATTACCAAGACAGTAGAAATTTAGGTAATCTTGTGGATGTACATTCTGAATGCCCATGGATTTGAGCTCTCCTCCAATAATTTCATACATCATTTTCATTGTCTGGCCCTTCAATGTGAGGAAATGCTAAGTCAAACTGATTGCCGGGAGAAAATATTTCAAGACTCACAAATAAAATAAATACAAACTGGAGTTCAACTGCGATTGCTAAGAAAATATCTATTATACAGAATGTATCACAAAAACAACAGTTGCACTTCTCTTGGTAAGCATAAGACTGTTCATAGGAACCTGACCTAACTAATTGAATATGACAAACTGAATAAGTTAACCCAAACCCTTCTAACCCTTTCATTCCAGAATCAGAGACAACCTTAGTTATTTCCAACTAGGTTGGACAACAGTTAATTCAAATTCAAGATGACATTACCAGATTGTTGCTTAGTGAAAGATTCCTCGTAAAGGCATCTGCAGTAGCTTTTTAATATTAAGAGCATTTCCTATAACTGTAACCTGTCAATTTATTATTATAAATTTACTGCATGTACAATGGTGAAGATACATGCATTAGAAATGATGGATAGATATATGGAAAGAGAAGAAAAGGAGGATCTACATAAATTGTAATCGTTATCAAATATTTCTGATATTTTGACCAATGGGAAAGACACTGCAATCTAGATTCTAGAAAACCAATCTTTTTAGGGCCTTAGAAAATTTTCCTTGCTGCCTCTCTTTAATCTTTATTTAATATTCTTCCTTGTTTGTGTTTCATATATGCTGTATAGATATGTTTTAGACGTTCACCTTATTGAGAAATTAATGTTTTTTTAATTATTTTTAGCTTTTCCTTTTACTGTAAGTCATTAAGTTTGACTTTGCTGCAAACTAGATCTGTAATAAAAGCTACTAAGCAAAAACGAAGGCATGAACTTTCTATTCCAAGTTTTCTACATGTGAACTTTGCCCCCCCACCCCACCCCAACAAAAAAAAGAAAAAAGAAAAAGGATCCTGGCTCTCTGCCACTGCTTAAGTGAACAATTTAACAGAAGAAAATGATTATAGCAAATATTAAATAATATTATCATTCCCTCCATGTATTTTAAATGTTATTTGCTATGGTCCCCGCTGATGTCACAATGATGAAAAAGATTGTCCCAGATCAGCTGTTACATATTAGGGTAACAGAAATAAGATTAGCTGACAGTTCTCATAATTTAAGAAATAGTATACCTGCCAAAAGAGAATCTCTTGCACAGCTGGAGATTTTGGGTCTCCTTCAGGCCACATTGGGATGACTATGTACACAGCAAACCGCTCTCCAGCTCTAATTTTTTTAGCAACTTTCAGTGCCAACTCCATCGGAATCAGATTATCAGCCTCTGTTATTTCCATCAAAGCTCAAACTTCAAAAAAAACTATACTTGGTAGCAAGAGCAAATAACAAATTAGGATTTGATACATATTAAAGGAACTAAGTATCAAAGGTATGATGTAGAGAATCTGAAAAGGCATACAATAGGCACCAGCATATGCATTAACTTGGTCCAAATTCAAAACCTGTTATTGGTACTGATCGGCTGATGAGCCTAAGAAGTAATTCATTAACAATCAAATTGGAGGCCTTTATTGAATTGGAGCTAATTCGAAATTTCAGTATGTTCAGATTAACTAAAGGGAAAGTGGTTCTGCCATCAAACAGCTAAACACTGATTGAGAATTCACAAAAGAGGTTTAGGAAAGTATTGCAATAATGGACCATCAATTCAATCTCTCCTCCACAACAACCACAGCATGCAAATTACTTATGGACAGTGTTGTCATCTTATCCTGGACCTGCTGGCAACTTGGCACATTGAAACAACCAATTTCTCCAGTACCAGAATTCCCTGCCGAGTCAATCACTTGACACATGGGCGAAAGAAACTGTCAGTTCAACTAACAATTTTATCAAAGTGTTTTAGAAACAAAAGTAATGCTGAAGAATTTTAGATCTCACCAACCCTTCCATCCTTAGGCTTACCCTTTACATGCTCTTTGCCTCTTCCTGATGGCATCTTTTACAAAGATCCAGTAAACTTGTTTCTTTGACCACATTTCTTGAACATTACATGCCCAGCATACCTCTTTCAATAGAACAATTACCTATACAACTCCTAAGAAGAGCACTCATCCAATGAAGGTCAAGTCTTCAAATTCAATTAAAAAACCATAGCTTGTGATACAACATATTGACCATATAAAGAATTCACAGAGCAATGATGATTTCAGTCTTCCAGATATGCATGTCATCGAACTGTATTTTTGTCTTTTTCCTGCATGTTTGTTGTTGATTTTTGTGTTTTCTTGTGGTTTTTGGTAGTCTGCAAGATATTTTCTATTAAGGGGTCTTGGAGTATATTGCTTAGGGGTTCCCATTGTCATGTCTCCATGTTTTTCTAGGTCTATAAGATCAAAACTCAGTGGTTCCATGAAGTACAACAAGAGGACAATTGTGGCTTGTTGATTTGTTAACACAGAAGTTACTGGTCCATGGTACAATCTTGGGTTGGCCACGAGTCGACCAGGGACAATAGATAAGTCCTTCAAAACTATCTTTGTATCCAAATCATTTCACCAGCATGCCCTTCTCTCTTTTTGTGTCCAGCCCTTTCTGCCTCAAATCCATCTAGCCTCCAACAAAACCCTTTTCTCACTATTACCATGGAACCCCCACACCCACTCTCCTCTTCTCCAATGTCGAGTACCCATTAGGCCATCACCAAATCAAGCCCTCGTCACCTCAAGCCCACATCACTGTCCATACTCTCCACTACTAACTCCACTGTCAGTCACCCTTGCCATGTCTACCACCCTCCACCTTTAATGTTAAGCCCCTAATTGCCTTCTCTTTGTTGCTTCCATGACGAGGCTCCTCTTAGCCTTGGTCATAGTGACAGCAATGGCCAAGGGATCAAGAAGGAACAAGGAAGTTCTACGGTTGGGTGTAACTAGGGCTAAGGAAATATGTTTTAAGTTTTTTCTATTATTTTTTCGCTCTCCCCATGGGTTCGTGGGCAATTAGAATCATTGAACCACCTGGTTACCAGTTCAAGCGGGTTTCAACCATCTCAAGCTTTTACTTTGACCTACCCACTATCGGATCGACTCAGGAAGGTTAACCAAGTCTCAAAAAATGGCTAAATAGTACAGACTATAAGAAAATCTATGCTCATCTGCAATGGCTGAAGTTTGTGAAATGCTTCTTCATCAACAAAAAAAAAAGAAAAAAAAAATGCATCTTTTACACAGTAAGATGTTCGATATGACTGCCCATGTACATTCTTTATCACTCCTAGCATGTGCCATCATTGGACTCTTTCTGGCCTTGAACAATCACTTTAAGATGGTGCAAAAAATTAAGTGGTTATGGTAGCTAACTACATCTATATCAAGTATGGTCACGTCATTCATTCACATTCTTTCTAAAGCTGAAAACAGATTGGATATGGATCAGGGATTAGTAAATCCATATCTATCCACTTTAACTGTGTGCAAAAGTTAGTACCCATATTTGCTTTAAATGGATATGGAAACATATTGGGTATTAACGTGAGGATATAGAAAGGATAATATAATACTGCCGCATAGAATCATAGATATTATTCTACTTTATATTTTATTTAATACAAAATATGTGTCCACTATTGGTTTCATCAGATCTTTCTTTTATTGTTTTTCTAAAACAAACAAATATTCAAGAATCCAATGAAGAAATAACTGCATATTTAACAACATAACTCCTAGTTAATACAGTTTTAGAATAAAAGGCTAACTATTTGTGGTTCAACTGTTCAAGGATGCTACCATCTAGGTGAAAGATATCACTACATTGAAAAATATATTGATAATGTTACTAATTCCTCCATGGAGATTATGCGAGTTATATGAGACTAAATAGAGCTGAGAACATACCTGAGATTAATGAAATAGTTGTTAGATATCCATATCAAAATCCATTTCTTGCTGGTAGATGCAAATATTGAAACTGATACCAGTCAGATGCTAAAATTTACGTCCGTATACCAATCAACTCAAATATCAAATGTCAAAATGGAGTGGACCAGATATTATCTGTTTTATTTTCATCATACCTCTTCATAAGGCTATCATATTCTTTTTATCTATGTAAACTACTTTTCGTCACTAGCGGGATAATGCTTCTCACAATCAGCACATGAAGTGACAATGTTAGCGCTATTCTCAGGTAAAGGTTCTTGGACTTCTCTACTACTTGTTTAGTTGCTACCTGCACTGATGACTTATTCTTATTCCCTTGAAAGCATGCCTTCTGCTTTGATTTATTCTAAGATCATTCAATATCTACCAACTTGTGGTTGTCTATTTTGTCGCCATATTGTTGTGCACATATTATAAATTTTGTAAAAAAATCCTCATAAATTAAGGCTATTAATATATTGAAGGTGCTTCATAATTACTACATATATATTGCAATCATGTGCACATGAGAGATCATAACCTATACAATAAGTATACAAATGACTGCTTTGAATAATTATTTTTGTTGCTTCATTTTGTGACAACTTAAGAAACCACACTTTAGGGTAACTAAGATTTTCAATCTCGATATTAAAGACTATATTGGTACCTTATGGATTAGGTTAGCACAGTACACTACTATACTGCCACATGGTATGTTGCTGGAGTTGGATAGTAGCTATATCACTCAGGATCCGCAATCTTGGTATCAGGCAAGGTATGCCGTCTTGGTACTAGGCCTTGTCCCAGTGCCACCCAGTTACTATGTTGATATGTCTAGTACAGGGGCTAGTTCGGCATACTGAGTGTCAACAAATCCCTTATAGCACATACCAGTTCAGTACTGGTATGATACAATATGCTCCATACCAGGGTTCGCCGTACCGGACCGAACCGCCCAGTACGAGGCGTACCGAGCCAGACCGGTACATTACCAGTCCAGTTCGGACATTTTTTTCGAAAAACTCCCCGAACCGCACCGAACCGCTCGGTTCGGTCCGGTTCGTGTCCATACCGCCCAAAACCGGACGGTATGGATCGGTTCGATACCGATTCGGTGTGAACCGAACCGTGCCGACATCCCACATGCAAAAAGTGGGGAGGGGGAGGGGTGGGGTCAAAGAGTTTTTAAATGATTGAGAGGTGTTAGAGTTCTCTAAGAAGTCTCAGAGAACTCCCGAAGCATATGAAGGTCTCAACGAAACCATTGAGACCTCCGAAAAACTAGAAAAAAAAGAAAAAACTCCGTCAAATTGTAGGAGTGGTTCGAGGAGAGGCTGATCTTTGGCCGGAGGTAAGATAATATGTTATTTTCTTAGTAAATATTTTTTTTATTTTTGTTGTTAAAAATAGGATAAGAATGAGAAAGAATGAAAATAAGAGAAAATCATGCCAAAATATTATGATTTTGGTATGATTTAATTATATGTGATAGATCTTTGGAAGATCTATACGATAACACCAAAATTATTAATTTTTATTAATTATATATTTTTTAAATATTTTTAAATATTTATTTATTTAAAAATTTTAAAAAATTTAAATTTTAGGAAAAAAAATTAGAGTTTGAGAATCATGTATAGAATGATTCAAGCTACTTAAATTAATTTCAAATTTTTTTTCAAATATTTGAAATTAAAAAAATATTTTTTTAATTATTTAAATTAAAAAATTTAATTATAAAATAAAAAATATATAAAAATAGTATTATATTTTAGTTAATTTAAAAATATTATTTGAAGCATATAACATATTTATTTTGAGTTTATAAGTTTTAAAATAATTATTAAAATTATTTTAAAATTATATATAATTATTTTAATTATCATTAAACTATCGTGTTTTGTTATACTTGCATATATTTATAAGAAAAAAATTTAGAGCATGACGTTCGTTCACTTTAATTAATCAGCTATTTTATAGTATATAGTTATTTATATAAAAATTATTAAAAAATTAAAAAAAAATCAGTGTTAGTTTTGAAATTGAGAATAATGTTTAGAATGATTCAAAATAATTGAAATATTTGAATCTAACTTGAGATTTTTTTGAAATTCTTTTTGTAAATATTTAAATAGTAAAAAATATTATCAAATAAAAAATATATGTAATTAGTGTTATATTACAGTTAATTCGAAATAATTAGTATTTTGTTATACCTGCAGAAATGAGTAAGAAGAAAGATCCAGAGCGTGACATCGGTTGGGATCATGGCGAGATGCTCTCGGCTCGGCATCATTGGAGATGCAAATGATGCAACACAGAGTTCAAAGGAGGAGGGATGACTAGGTTGAAGCAGCATCTGGCTGGTGGTTATCCTGATATATCCATATGTCGAAAATGTCCGCAAGAGGTCCGACAATTGATGAAAAAGCACTTTGCTGATTCGAAAGCAGCGAAGGAAAGGGCAAAGCAGAAAAAGACCGAAGTAGACCGTCGAGCTGCAGAGCCACCTTATCACTCTAGAGAGTCAGAGGAGGCTTCTGCACCGGATGATGAGGAGGCACAGATTGAGGCTGCCATTCAGACGAGCTTGACGGATCAGTACCAGCAGGAGGAGATGGCCCGGTACAGAGAACGATTCGGACCATCATGCTACGAATCAGGATCTGGATCAGCGACTGGTAGGAGAGAATTCGAGTTAAGGAGGACTACCTCAATCAGAGAGCCTGGTGGTAGAGGGAGCAGACGCAGTATGTCTTCTTTGTTGGGAGCTTTTAGTAGTAAGAGGAGGTCCTCCAGAGATATTCCAGCAGAAGCCAGCATTCAGAATTTGGATCCACATGCTTTGCCCAGCAGGATTCAAAGCAGCAGAGAATTGACAGTATGTTGAAAAAAGATAAGAAGAAGGATATGTGGCGAGCTATTGGATCATGGTTTCATTTCAGCCATATTCCAGTAAATGCATCAGCCAATCCTTACTACCGATCTGCTATTTCAGCCATAGAGGCTGTCGGTCAGGGTGTAGATCCTCCAGGACCTAAGGACATCTATGGTCAGCTTCTTGACAGCAACAAGGAGGATCTGCAGAGATGGATTGCTTCTTACAAAAATAAATGACCTACATACGGTCTGATAGTGATGTGTGATGGTTGGACAGATCCTACTAGGCGGAGCATCATTAATTTTTTGACATACTATGATGGAAAAATATTTTTTCACAAATCAATTGATGCTTCAGATAAGATGCACGATGCCACATATATCTTTGATCTGATGGAGGAGGTGATTGATTCAGTGGGTGAGCAGCATGTCGTGCAGGTCATCACAGATAACGACCACAATATAAGGCTGCCGGAGAGTTGCTGATGGAGCAGCGAACGCAGATATACTGAACCCATGTGCTGCACATTGCATTGATCTTATATTGATGGATATCGGAAAGATTCGCAAGGTGCAGCAGGTAGTGGAGATTGCCTAGACCATTACTAGATTCATCTACAACCACACATGGGTTCTTTCATTGATGTGGACGTATACTGGGGGGGAGATCTTACGATCGGGTATCACAAGGTTTGCTACCAACTACATAGCACTTGATAGTCTTCTTCAGAAGAAAATAGCCCTACGTCAGATGTTTGTCAGTGCCGAGTGGCAGGAGAGCAATATGCGAGAACCGGCACTGATGGAAGTCATGTGAAGAATTTGATGACGAGTCAGTCATTTTGACAGCGGGCTGAGAAGGTAGTGAAGGCTATCAAGCCTTTATATGAGGTGCTTCGCGCCGTAGACAGCGAGAGATACCCCCAGATGGGCTTCCTATATTACATGATGGAGAGGGCAAAGAAACAGATCAATGAGAATGATCCCAAGCATGCTTAAGAATTCATTAACATTATTGAGCACCGTTGGGACTATCAGATGGATAGAGATTTGCATCTAGCTGGTAAGTTTGGATTCAAGAATGTTTTAAAATATTTTTTCGAAGCATGAAAATAAAATTGTGCTTAATCAGTCTTGAAATTTATCTGCAGCTTATTACTTGAATCCGAGATTTCAGTATACTATTCCGAGGATAGATATGGATAGCGAGCTTCTTGCTGCTCTTCGCAATGTCATATATAAGATGGTGCCCGATCTAAAATCGCGTCGTTGTGTTTGCAAGAGGTATGCTAGTTTAAAACAGATGTAATTATTCAACTGAATTCGATCTGATATATTTATAAATAATAAATATATTTTATTTCAGACGAAATAGTTTAGAGAGGGATCAGACAGTTTTGGAGTTCCATCAGCTGTCGTAAGCAAAAAGCAGATGAATCCAGGTAAATTACATATCAATAATGAGCAATATAGATCGATATATAATTTTGCTTAATAATATCATCAAATTTGATATGTAATTTTGCTTTTGTAGCTGAATGGTGGATTTATTTTGGAACGTTAGCAAAAAATTTGAGACATATGGCTGTCCGTATTCTTTCTCAGATGGTCTCTGCTAGTGGCTGTGAGCGTAATTGATCCACTTTCGCCCTTATCCACAGCAAACAGAGAAATCGTCTGACACAAAAATGCCTCGACGATCTTGTATATGTTCACTACAATCTGAGGTTGAGGCTAAAATATATTCAAGAGGAAGTTCAGTTGAAGTACACTGATCCGACGCTGGATGATTATGCCGACGAGGATGACGATCCGATCATCGGATGGCTTGCAGGTTAGCAGCAGGAGCCAGAGCTTGATGAGCCAGGATCCCCTCCACGACCAGCCAGTGTGGTGGCGAGGGAGATCAGGGTGGATCCAGGGCAATGGGCAGAAAAAAAATATTCCACATAGGGTTCCAACTGATCAGCCACAGTCTGAGGGGACACAAGAGACTCATTCATCACATGACTCGCTATCCGATACATCTTCCCAGAGATTCAAGTGAGAGATATATAGACGATCCTCTCGGCAGCCAGCAAGAAGGCATCCATCCTCCCAATCACAGGAAACTCAGTCACAGAGGGGCACAAGGGGGAAAGAAAAAGACAGTTGTACGTGCACCACTCTCGAGAGTACATGAGCTATCTGATTCAGATACGGACACCAGGGAGAGTGATGATGATACTGGTAGTAGTAGCCATGGATCTGATGATCAGGGAGGAACTGGAGGATAGGAGACCACCGTTTATGAGACACAGCCACAGGGTGATATTCGATTCACCGATGAGTCTCAGTTTACGCATATCACACAAGATAGGGATCATGGTGGATGAGTCGGTAGAGATCGTGGGGAGCCGATTTCATATAGACGACGGGCTCTTAGAGGTCGTCCAGCACATGATGCAGCTGCGAACGATCTTGCACGAGTAGGATCCATGGATGTATCTGGATCATCCTCGCATTATGGATCCTATTATCCACAGCCATCTTATGATCCATATGCATATGGTGCATCCGAGGCATTATCTTCTAGTGGTTACTACCCTATGCAGCCTGGAGCATCTTACGGATCAGATTTTGCTACTGACATATTTGGATGGGCTCCTCCACAACCGTACCATCATCTCAAGGATACTTTTCAAAGTCAGAATTTTAACGAGAGGTCAGAGATATCTTACAATCCAGAGAGGATGCCTTATGGGATGATGAATATTCGAGAGTATGGTGCAGCTTGGCTAGAGGGTTGGACTGATATCCCTTCAGACTATGTTGATGATCCAGACATCTACGAGCGTCACAGACACTCGACAAGAAATTAAATGCAGAGTATATCTTAAGGTTCGTATATCAGTTATTGCGCTTTGTACTTAAATATTTAGATATATTTTAATGCGTATTTTATATATTTTTTTTTAGTTTTAAGATGACATAGTTGAAATATAATGTAAATAAATATATGTTTGAAATTTTGGATCAAGAGTCTTTGTACCATAACCTAACTCCAAATTGAATCCAAATATGTCAATAATATGCAATATAATGCTATATTGAGGTTGTATTTATCAATTATTAACTTCAAAAATTCAAAAAAAATAAAAATTTGAAAATCGAAAAAATATTGTGTACCGATACCGGATCGGTATGCCTAGGCATACCGTGTGTCGGTACGGTACGGTACCGGTACGTACCGTATCGGTCCGGCACCGGCATGCCATCCGGTATCGGTACAGCGAACTTTGCTTCATACCATCCGATTTGATATGGTATGACATATCTTGGTATCAGATATTGTACCCGTACATTACTAGTTCAATATAGTACAAACAGTACCAATGAATGCCCAATCAACTTGAACCAGGAGTTTGGCCCTTACTAAACCAAACCAATGCCAACCTAGGACTGTTTAGCCATGCGGGTTGATTCGGGTTATAAATCACTCCATTGCCCTTTTTTGTTGAGACCCATCACCTCTTCAAGAGCCTTGGAGGGCTTTCTCTACTCTCCACCTTGCAATCCCTCCACTATATCCTACTTGCTATCACTGATCGTGTAATAATCTGGTCCAATTGGACCAGCCCACCATGAGCTAATCCACACCCAGCCCATATGAAAAAAAAAAAGAAAAGAAGAAAAAGAAGGAAAAAAAAAAGAAGAGCCGGGAGTCTTCTCCTCCCTCGTGTTCGGCTAAGAATCGGACTCCTAAGGGCTGCCAAAAATCCTTGGGAGTCCTCTATAAATCACCCTCTCCCCCTCCAAAGCAATCCACCACGAAGCCGGCTGTCCTCTCTCTTCTTTCCCCTGTTTTCTCTTGTTGAAATCGCGAACTACCCTCACCATGTCTGCCTAAAATCATCGCTGAAGACGTCACCAGAGCCTAAGGTAAGCCCCAGCCCTTTTTCATCTCCTTCTTCCCCTTTTCCCATGCCCTTGTGCACGGCCACCGTCCGTCGATCTCGCAAGAAAACCCATAAGGGGCCAATACCCTATTTTTCCATGTTTTGGCTGAGTCTTCTTCCCCTTTTTCCAGCCACCGCCGCTGTCGCCCTTGGTGCCACACCCCTAGGTTGTGACACCCCACCATTTGCTGCCTTCCCTAGAGGTCTTGGCCGTCAGTAATCAGCCAATGACTAAAAAAACAAAAGAAAAGGGGCCGGTCCCCTATTTTCCATCCTATTTTTCTTGTTTTGTTGGCCGGCCACTTGCCGCCGACCGTCCCTTGCTTTGCCGCTGTTGGCCATCTGCATTGCCATCCGCTGCCGGTCTTCTGGACATCAGCCACCTTGCTCCCGTATTCAGCCAAGAAAGGAAGAAGAAAGGAAAAGAAAATGAAAGAAAAGAAGAAGAACAAGAGAGAGTTCTCTCTTGTCTCTCTAGAGTTTTTCTTTTTATCTCTCATGTCTCTCTCCCCTTCTCTCTAGCATTTTCCTCTCCTACTACTTTCTCTCTCTAAGAAGACTAGGGACTCCAGCACCGAACCATGCCTTCCTCTTCTAGGGATTCATGTTGACTCCAGCAAGATGATCCCGAATCAATTTGTATCCAGGTGGTCTATTGGACCGACCACCTAGTCAACCATCTTCTCGTATTATTATTTAATTTTATTAAATTTATCAAATAAAAATTGATTGTGATTTAATATTTTAAAAGAATTACTTGATTCATCTAATGAAGTCTAAAGACCTAGGACGATCGACATAAGTAAATCTTACACTTCTTATTTATTTTCAAATTATCATATTTTCTATGTAAATGATCTGTTGTTGATGAAATCATATTTTTCATAAAATAATGATCAGCATATTAGATACAAAAAAATATAATTTATTGTGACAAGTGATTCCATGAATATATTTTATCAAAATAGCATGTCTATGAAGCATGAATTTTATTGTTTGCCATCTTTGTATATGTATATTTTAAAAAAAAGATATAAAGATTTCAAAGGCTTTCAAATAGCTATGAACAAATCCCGATGGAAAGGTTGACACTTGGAACTAGCATCCATAGAAAACATGGCTCCACCAATGGGTACAAATTTGACATACGAAACAAGAATTTTGTCGACTAAGAAACATGAACCTATCACGGATATAACGTGACCATAGTATAAATATCTGTGAGCAATATTTTAGAACATCACATGAATACCAGACAAGAATGATTGACGAATCATATTTATGAAGTGTTCATGAATTTATGTATGCATAATTATCTAGACAACTTGTTTTATTATATACTCTATGAAATACTTTATTTCTGTAATATCTATTATTTTCTAAATGTTGCACTATCATAGAAAAACTTATGCTTGATATGGTAAGGAAGCATAGATTTTACTTACTGAACTAGTGCAGTTCATACCTTTTTATTTTTCTTTTTTTTTTACAAAGGAATAAGGTTAGGGCCGATAAAAGATCCAGACTTAGGGGTCTGCATAGCAAGTTTAAGAATTTTATAGCTGAAACTTAATTTATTTGATAGTCATAGATTTGTAGTTAACTATTAATGAATTTTAAAACATGGGTTTGGCATTTAATTTTGGATTTAGATGCTCTAAATCCGTTTTGATTTAACTAAGAATTTGAATTGAACCTCTTTATTACCTTTTTTTATTGTGATGCATCTGCTATTCTATTTAAGAAAATGAATGTTGGCTTTGTATTATCATGGGTTGCACCCCTCGGTAGCATAGCCGTGTTATGTTTCAGATTTAGGACGTGACATTTTATGATATCAGAGCCATAGGTTTGATCATGGATAGAACTTAAGTGAGTAGTTAGGTCACATTTAGTTAGATCTGACTTAATTGAACAAGAATAGATAAATTTTCTTAATTCTATTGTTGCTCAGATATGGAAGTTGAATAATGTTAAAATTCTTGATAGGAAATGATAAATGACAGGGAGAACAAAGCCTTGGCAAACTTGGTTACTAGGAGGAGAAGAGCAAAAATGACTTTATGGGGAGATGCCAACCAGCCAGTGGAGCAAGCTCCTAATGTGCTAGCTACTCAAACAAATATTGCTGGAGTATGCCAAATGATGGCTCAGCTTATTCAACAATAACAGCAGACACAAGGCACTCGACCTGCATCATCCATGGAGTCATACTGCTAGAGGTTCAAAAGGCTCAACCCACCACTATTTGAGGGTGGATCTGACCCTCTGGTCGCGGAGACATGGACTCGAGAGATGGAGAAGATGTTTGATGCTCTATAGTATCCCAAGAATGTGAAGGTCAGGTTAGGCATACCTATGCTGAAAGGAAACGCCGAGATTTGGTGGACTGCAATAAAAGCTGCATATGGGAATGGTAATGACCAGCTAACTTGGGAGGAGATTAAAAGGATATTTTACGATCAATTCTTCCTTAGGACAATGAGATTAGTAAAAGAGAATGAGTTCTTGACTTTGAGGCAAAAAGATGACATGATAGTACTGGACTATGCAAACAAATTTAACGAGTTAGGCCGCTTCTGCCCCCAACTCATAGAGTCCGGAAGGAGCAAAGCTAATAAATTTGAACAAGATTTAAGATATGGAATTCAGTCTTGTTTGTCTTCTCATCTTTTTAATGACTACAAGGACATGTTGGAATGAGCTTTGAAGGTTGAGTCAGAGTTAAGAAGATCGGAATAGGAAAGGGGAGATAGAAGGAGGCCGAGATCAGTAGGAAATTCAAATGATCGATAGAAAAATCCAGAAAACAATAACTCAAACAAGAAGAAAGAATCTACACCCTATTCATACTACGATAAAAATCATAACGGGCTTTGTCTCAAAAAGATAGGAGAATGCTTCTTATGTGGCGAGAAAGGATATATATATCACGTGATTGCCCAAATAAGAAAAAGGATAACCCAAAGCCTACCAGACCAATTGATCAAAAATAGAAAGGGAATGCATGAGTGCTCGCTTTGACCCAACAGGAGGCCAACACAAGTGATCAAATAGTAACAGGTACCATTCTAATCAACTCCATCGATGCTCATATGCTATTCGATTCCGGTTCTTCTCACTTTTATATCTTTCAAGTTTGCTACTTCTCTAAACTGCATGCATGAAGAATTGAATGAGCCATTGTATGTTAGCACACCTCTTAAGAACATTACTATTGCTAACATTATATTTAAGAATTGCATAATCCAAATAGGAAAAAGAAAATTAGTAGCAGGTCTGGTTCAATTAAATATGCATGACTTTGACATTATTCATAGGATCAACTAGTAATCCTCGTATCATGCCCATATTGATTGTTTTGGAAAAAGAGAAGTGTTCCAAATTTCAGGTGAGCCCGAGTCTTTTTTCAAGGCAAAGCTCATAATGTGGAACCCAAACAGTTTAAGCCTTCTTCGAACATCATCTCAGTTATGAGTGCAAGGAAGGCATTAAGGAAAGGATGCGATCATGCAAGGCATATTTGGCCTGTGTAGTGGATACCCAAAAGGAAGAGATGGAGACGGACAATATTCCAAGGAATTTCCTAATTTTTTCCTAGATAAGCTACATGGGCTGCCCCCGGATCGGGAGATTGAATTTAAAAAATGGATATCACACTAGGAACCAAACTAATATCAAAACCTCCTTATCGAATGGCCCCTGCAGAATCGCAGGAGCTAAAGGTCCAAATACAAAAACTTTTGGTAACAAGTTCATCTGACCAAGTACATCACCGTGGGGAGCTCTTGATTTATTTGTAAAGAGGATGGGGAGCATGCGATCATGCATTGATTATTGAGAGTTGAACAAAGTGACTATGAAAAATAAATATCCTCTTACTCGAATGGATGACTTGTTTGATTAATTGCAAGGTGCTCAAATCTTCTCCAAAATTGACCTACGATCAGATTATTACCAACTAAGAATTAGAAATGAGGACATGCCTAAGACTGCATTCAGGACCAGGTATGGCCATTATGAATTTTCAGTAATGCCTTTTGGACTAACCAATGCACCTACTGCTTTTATGGATATGATGAACAGGATCTTCAAACATATTTGGCAAGGTTTTCAAAATCGATACCGAACATTGTTCCAATCGGCCAGCGGCATAAACCAGTATGCCCCGTATCAAACCGAACCGGCATGAACCAACAAAGGGAGGAAGGGACGAACTGGGGAGGAGGAAAAGAGAGGACAAGAGAGGAAGAAAAAGAGAGAGGGGAGGGAAGTTGAGGCGTCAGAGATGCCACTGGTGGCCATCGAAGGGTTGCGCGGGCCCTCGGAGGGCCGCAGTGGCCACCGCAGCTTCGCATCATCTATGGGAGAAAAGAGAGAAGAGAGGGGGGAGGGAAAGAAAAGGACCAAGAGGGTCCGACAAAGAGGCCGTCGGAGGGCCTCCGATTGGCCGCGGGCCACTGGGCTACGTAAACACCATCTGCGGCTCCACAACTATGAAACGGGGCGATCGCCCCTGTTTCACGAACTTTTTTAAAAAAGCCGACAACAGTGAAGCTGGCAGTGAGATTTTAGGCTTTTAACCCATTACCGGCTTCACTGTTTCTCGACTATTTTTTTAAAAAATTTGAAATATTGAAACCGACAATGGATTTGCTGACTTCACTATTCATCAACGTTTTTAAAAAATACGACGCGAGAAATAAGGACGGTCTCTCTTGTTCTGCGGCCACAGCTCCATCCGCATGTTTTTCACCGCTCGATGGCCACAACGGCCACCCAACGACACCGGAGATCCCTCTCCACCATCCCCGCCGTTCGGTAGCATCTCTCTCCTCTCTCGAGGTTAAAGCCCATCGGGCGATGCTGAGCACATACGCCTCCACGGCCCTCCGACGGCCTCGACGAGCCAGCGCAGCCCTCCTGCAGCATCGTTCGCCGTTTCCCTCCCCTCCTCTCTCTCTCTTCGTCTCTTTCTCCCTCAGCACCGGCATGTGCTGCTTTCCAGGCCAGAACCATCCCAGTTCCCCATTGATCTGATTTGGCACACCCTAAACTGCTCAGTTCGGGATGATTATGAAAACCATGGTATGGATCAATTTATTGTTGCTTTCATTGATGACATTCTTGTCTATTCTAAGAGCAAAGAACATGAGAAACACTTGAAGATTGTGCTACAAACTTTGAGGAAGAGAAGCTCTTCACCAAGTTAAGTGTGAGTTCTGATTGGATGGTGTCATCTTTCTCGATCATGTGATATCTAAGGAAGAAATCTCAGTGGACCCAAAGAAGATTAAAGCCATGGTGAACTGGCTCTTGCCCTACTAATGTGACTGAAGTCAGAAACTTCTTAGGCATAGCTGGTTATTATAGAAGATTTGTCGAAGGATTTTCTCAAATTGCAATTCCTGGGTTCTAAAAAAGAGCAAAATTTGAGTGGAGCAGTGAATGTAAGTAGAGCTTTCAGGATCTGAAGCAATGATTAATGTCTGCCCCAGTACTTATTTTACCAAATTATACTGGAAGATTCATTATTTATAGTGATGCTTCCAAAAAGGGGTTGGGCTGTGTATTGATGCTGAATGATAAGGTGGTAGCCTATGCTTCTAGACAACTACAGCCCTATTAGCAAAACTATCTGACATATGTTTGGAGTTAGCAGCCATAATTTTCGCCTTGAAGATTTGGCATCACTACTTGTATGGGGAGCCATGTGAAATTTATATTGACCATAAGAGCTTGAAGTATTTATTACTCAAAAAGTGCTAAATATGAGGCAAAGAAGGTGGCTTGAACTACTGAAGGACTATGACTATATATTAAATATCATCCTGAAAAAGCCAATGTGGTGGCAGATGCACTTAGCAGGAAATCAATAATAGATGTGGTGGTTTTGCTTTTTACTCAGCAGCGAATTCTAAAGGATCTTAAAGATTTGCAAATTGAAGTGATCAATACTAATGTTAAAAATGTATTAGCTAATCTAATGGTACAACCAGCATTGATTGAATAGATAAAAGCTGCCCAGCAAAATGATGCTTGTTTATGTCAGTTCAAAGAAGACAGGGAGAAAGGGTTGCAACTTGAGCTCAAAATTCATTCAAATGGTACTCTATATTTTGGGAACATGTTATGTGTACCTGGAGATCCCGAACTAAAGAGAGAAATTTTGGAGGAAGCTCATAAATCTCATTTCTCCATTCATCCAAGTAGTACAAAGATATATAGACTTAAAAGAACATTTTTGGTGGAATGGTATGAAGCAAGAAATAGCTCAATTTGTATCCCAGTGCTTGGTATGCTAGCAGTGAAGATCGAACATCAAAGACCAACTAGTTTGCTGAAACCATTGGAGATACCAGAATGGAAATAGGAACATATTATTATGGATTTCGTGATCGGGCTTCCAAGGACAGCAAAGAAGAATGATGCAATGTGGGTGATTGTTGATCGGCTTACTAAATTAGCCCACTTTTTGCCCTTTTGAGTTGGTACTCCGCTTAATAAGTTAGCATGGATGTATATTGATGAAATAGTGTGGCTACATGGTGTGCCAGTAAGCATAGTGTTCGATCGAGATCCACGATTTGTGTCTAGATTTTGAAAAAAATTCCAAGATGCCATGGGAACCGAATTGAGGCGTAGCACTGCTTTCCATCCATAGACCGATGGCCAATAAGAGAGGACAATTCAGGCTCAAGAGGACATGTTAAGAGCTTGTGCTTTCGATTTTGGAGGATATTGGGATGATCATACGGCTCTAATAGAATTTGCTTATAACAATAATTTTCATTCTAGTATCAAGATGGCACCTTGTGAAGCTTTATATGGAAGGAAGTGCAGATCTCCTTTGCATTAGGATGATGTTGGTGAAAAGAAATTGCAGGATCCTGAGTTAATCCAGGATGCTAGAGAGAAAATCCATCCAATCAAGAAAAGACTCAAGGCAGCACAAGATAGACAAAAAAGTTGGGCAGATATGAAGAGAGAATTGGAATTTCAAATCACAATTTTGTTTTCTTAAAATTGTCACCCACGAAAGGTGTCATGAGGTTTAGAAGGCACGACGAGCTAAGTCCGCACTATGTTGGGCCTTTTGATGTCTTGGGCAGAGTAGGAGATGTTGCTTACAAACTAGTCTTGCCACTAGAATTGTCTAAAGTGCATAATATCTTTCATGTTTCCCTGTTGAGGAAGTATATACCTGATCCGAACAATGTGGTAGAGTATGAGCCGTTGCAAGTTCATGAAGACTTAACTTATGAAGAATTCCCCATTCAAATTATTGATCGAAAAGAGCAAGTCCTAAGGTAGTACGTAATTCCATATGTAAAGATCCAATGGAGCAATCATGAAGAGAGAGAAGCTACTTGGGAGTTTGAAGATGATATGAAGACAAAGCATCCTCAGTTATTTGAAAATGAAGGTATGCTAAGTTTCGAGGATGAAACTTTTTTTAAGGTTGAATGTAATAAGCTGACACAATTGGACCAGCCCACCATGAGCTAACCCACAACCAACCCACATGAAAAAAAAAAAAAGAAAAAAAAAAAGAAGAAAGAAGACTCCCATCGGGAGTCTTCTTCTCCCCTGTGTCCGACTAAGAATCGGACTCCTGAGGGCTGCCGAAACCCTTGGGAGTCCTCTATAAATCTCGCCCTCCCTCTCCAAAGCAATCCATGACGAAGCCGGCTCTCCTCTCTTCTTTCTCCCTATTTTCTCCCCTTGAAATCGTGGACTATCCTCACCGTGTCCGCCTAACATCATCGTCGGAGACATCACCGAAGCTCAAGGTAAGCCCCAACCCTTCTTCCTTTCCTTGTTCCCCATTTCCCATGCCTTTGTGCATGGCCACTAGCCGTCGATCTCGCTGGAAAACCCACAAAGGGCCAATCCCCTATTTTTCCCTATTTTGGCCAAGCCTTCTTCCCCTTTTTTTGGCCACTGCCATCGTCGCCCTCGGTGCCGCACCCCTAGGTCATGACACCCCATCTATTTGTGCCTTCGCTAGAGGTCTTGGCCATCAGTGATCAGCCAATGACTAAAAAAAAAAATAAAAGGAGCCGGTCCCTTATTTTTCATCCTATTTTTATTGTTTTATTGGCTGGCCACTTCCCGCCGGCCGTCCCTTGCTTCGCCACTGCCGGCCAACTATCTCACCATCTACTATCAGTCTTCCGCCCATCAGCCACCTTGCTACCCTATTCGGCCAAAAAAGAAAGGAAAAGAAAAGAAAAGGAAGAAGAAAGACAATTGTCTCTCTCTTGTTGTCTCTCTAGAGTTTTTCTTTTTCTCTCTCATGTCTCTCCCCTTCTCTCTAGCATTTCTCTCTCCTACTACTTTCTTGAAGAAGACAGACTCCAGTACCGAACCATGCCTTCCTCTTCTAAAGATCTGTGTTGACTCCAACAAGATGATCCTGAATCGATTTGGTATCCAGATGGTCTATTAGACCGACCATCTAGTCAACTATTTTTATTATTATTTAATTTTATTAAATTTATCGAATAAAAATTGATTATGATTTAATATTTTAAATAAGATTATCTGATTCATCTAACAAAGTCTAAAGATCTAGGACGACTGACATAAGTGGATCTTATGCTCCTTATTTATTTTCAAATTATCATATTTTCCATGCAAATGATCTATTGTTGATGAAATCATATTTTTCATAAAATAAAGATCAGCATATGAGATATGAAAAAGCATGTTTTAATGTGATGAGTGATACTACGAATATATTTTATGAAAATAGCATTTCTATCAAGCATGAATTTTATTTTTTTCTATGTATATATATGTTTTAAGAAAAAGATATAAGGATTTCAAAAGCTCTCAGATAGCTATGCATGAATCTCTATGGGAAGGTCGACACCCGAAACTAGCATCCACAAGAAACATGGTCCTACCAACAGGTACAAAGTTGACATACGAAATAAAAATTATGTCGATTAAGAAACATGGCCCTATCACGGATATAAACTGTCATAGTACTAATATCTATGACCAATATTTTGAAACATGACATGAATACCGGACAAAAATGATTATGAATTATGTTTACTAAATGTTCACGAATTTATGCATGCATGATTATTTTGACAACTTATTTTATTATATGCTCTATAAAATACTTTATTTTTATAATATCTGTTATTTTCTAAATGTTACACTCTCATAGAAAAACTTATGCTTGATTCGATAAGAAAGCATAGGTGTTACTTACTGAGCCAGTGCAACTCATAACTTTTTATTTTTTTTATAGAAAAATAAGATTAGAAACGAGAAGGATCCAGGCTTAGGGTTTTGTAAGGATGCAACGAGTCGAGCCGCTCGCAAGCTACTCAAGCTCAACTCAAGTCCAAGCTCGACTCAACTCGATTATGATTGAGCTCGAATAGCTCGAATAGTTTTCAAAGTTGAGCTTGAGTAGCAAAATACTCAGCTCGAAAGCTCGCAAGCCTACTCAAATTTATATATATTTTTGATAATATTATTTTTATTTATAACATATATATTAATGTATATATTATTAGTAAATAAAGGCTCAATTTCGAGCTCAAACTCGAGCTCGAGTGTTGCTCGATTGATATTCGAGTCGATCTTGAGTTTTGCCTATTTTTCATCAAGCCGAGCTTGAGCTAGGGATATTAAGGCTCGAACAATTTCGAGCCAAATTTCGAGCCCAAGCATTTTGGATCAGTCGAGCTCGAGCTTCCAGCTACTCGACTCGGCTTGGCTCGGCTCGATTGCACCCCTAAGAGTCTGCTTAGCAAGTTTAAGAATTTGTAGTTGAAACTTAGTTTATTTGATGGCCATGGACTTGTAGTAACTATTTATGAATTTTGAAACATGGGTTTGGCATTTGATTTAGAATTTAGATGCTTTGAACCAGTTTTGGTTTAATTAAGAATTTAAATTGAACCTCTTTATTACTTTTTTTATTTATGATGCATCTGCTATTCTGTTTAAGAAAATGAATGCTGGCTTCGTGTTATCATGGGATGCACCCCTCGATAGCATGGCCGTGTTATTTTTCGGATTTGAGGTGTGACATATCGATCTCTCATCTTAAGTCTTATCTTAGCGTCAATCCATGCGTGATTGCTTCCCGACCCCATCCTCGTCGATAAGATTGCCATCCTTGCCTCAACCATGCTTCCTAATAGCATCGATCTCTCTCTCTTGTAGGCGAGCAAAGGCCTTGACCCCTCTCTTTCTCCCCTCTCTCTCTTCCTTCCTCTCCCCCCTTTCCATCTCCCTCCTTATCTCTCTCTCTCCCTTCCGCTCCTCCCTCTCCCCCTCCCCCTCCCTCTTCCTATTTCTGTACACTTTAGCATGGCATAGTATGGATCCATACTGTACTGTACTAGCATACAATGAGTTCAGGTCGTGGCAGCTATTTGGCAAACCTTGGTCGATATGATATGCACCCCATACCAAGATAGCTTCCGATCCTTTTTTTTCCTCACTTTGTATTATGGTACCACCCAAAACAAGTCAATATGGTATGGTACACATTCCAATTTTGAACAATACTGAGTGGTATGGTATGGTTCAGCTTGATTTGGGTTATTCCAGGTCGGTATGAACTAGTTTGGAGCCTATACCAAATTGAATGGTGTTCTCGTTCAAGTTTTAGGTTAGTTTCCCCCAACCAAGAGCTTTGGGGTGGTATAGCAAACATTACCATATGTTAGTACACTGATGTATCGAGCCTCCACACCATACTAGTATGGTATCATTTATGGCACACCCTATATCAAGCCATGTAGCTAGGTACTAAGAACCATGAATGCTACAACCCAGAACATGCATAAGTGCAAAGCATATGATCAGCTATATGATGAGAATACCAAAAGAATAAAGTTTGAAATAATTAGGACAAGAAGACCAAGGTTGTAAATACCTAGGGTGGAGGTGACCCTCTATCTCTATGGAATGCAATGCCCCGCTGTCCCGTCCCATCCCGCAGCTGTCCCAGTCAATCATACATCCTGATAGATATCCTCCATGTTTGTCTCCTTTCCTTTCTTTCTTTTTTTTCTTTCTATCCTTCTTTTCTTTCTTTTTCTTTTACCTTCCTTTTTTTTCTTTCCTTGTTCTTTCTTATTCTTACCCTTTCCTTTTTTTTTCTTCTTTCTCTTTCCTTTGTTCCTTCTTTTCTTCCTCTCTTTTTCTTCTACCTTGCTTTCTTTCTTTTATTTTTCTTTTTCTTCTTTTCTTTCACTTTTTACTTTTCATCTTCTTTTCCTTCTTTCATCTTTCTTCTTCTCTCCCCTATAGATTGATTTCGGAGTCTCGATCCCATCCCAGTCTCGTTTTCTTATAGGAATGGGACAAGATGGTCAAGACAACCCCCATCCCATCGGGATGTAAAACCTTGATGAAGACTATTTAAGAATATAATATATGAAAGTACACATCTAGCAGCCCTTGTTTAACTTACAACAAGTTTGCATTAAGGGTTGACAAGTAGTAAGCAGTTTCAATGTATTTAACAATGTGAAAATATCAATAATGTGAAGCATGGGAAATAAATATGGCATGTCGATAAGGAGGAAATTGATGTCGATAAGCTTAGTCGATGGAAAACATCTAATTGTTGGTGATCTAAACAGTATTTTATTTCAATTATAGTGAACTTTGGGTGATCTTATGGAAGTCCTTATGCCACCAAGAAAATGTTGAAGCTAGTCTCTGTTGTGGTGTCAAACATAATGCCATATTCTGGCTTAGCTAATCTTATACTATTTTCTTCCATTGCCACCTCTTAACTGAAATGGTATTCTGTTGCAATCAAACAAGAGCATTTCAGTGCAGGGTCTGTGATTAGAGGCCTTGATTTCCAGTTCGTTGCTGCCACCAACAATCAGTCATATAATATATCTGTCTTTGGAGCAGAACTGAGAGGGGCATGGGAGGGAATTAGGTATGCAAAGCTTATTCTGAGGGCCGACCACATCCTCCTTGACGGCGATCTAGCAATTGTGGTTGGGTAGATTGTTAGATGTATGTCCTGGAAAGCCAATATGACAAGACACATTGTAATAGTTCTAAGACATATATTTGTATTTAAACATTGAAATATCAATAAGGGCAATTTTATCCATTCTTGTTTAATATGTCCAAGAATCGTCCTAGGAGTTAATAATTTAAAGATGCATGTTCTCAAGAATTGAGACTTAGAGATATGTATGATTAATTCCTAAATTGCTCCCGATCGATGGATCATCACGGGGACGATGAATAATCCGGTTAGATCGGCGTACGGATCGCTTCCTTCAGGATAGACGAGTCTCTAGTCTATCGTATGGGGATACTGAGCGAGAATGCGGGTGGTTGTTAAAGAACCTCGGTACTGAGCATGACCATACGAAAAATCACATGGATGTCTACTCACTAGTTAGTGATCGTCTCGATGCTGTAATGGTGTAAATAGTTCTTTGACCTGCAGTGCCTCGGCTACTCACAGTGGAGTTGCTGTAGTTTGACTACACATAAACATGGTTCCTTAGCCATTTGAATCCTTGTAGTATATGTTGGCTACAGTAGGTTCATTGTAGGAGTAGGATGCGCATCTAGATAGGATCTATCGACCTTAATAAATAAAGAGTAGTCCTATGAGGTTTGAGAGGCAGGGTCCTTAAGTCTGTGACCACAGCAAAGTGATAGATGGAAGAAATTTTTATTGGTATCACAATTTGGACTTGAGCTAATCGAATCTTTTATATGACGGATGTTAGAATTTGATAAATTTTCATAACCTCCATCTTATCGGGACACACGATAGAGGAACTGAATCACACGGTAACTATACCTTAGGGTTCTAACCATTCTATTCTACTAGGTTGCCACCACATGCTGCTAGACATCACTAATGGATTGTGAGAGCTCACTTGGATCATTTTGGATCGATAATCCTTGATGAGTGAGAGTTGGAAATGTTCCAACCCATCGAAAGGTCAATTCGCTGCATGTTCAAAAATATTTTGAAAAATTCTGCATGTATGACACCTCGAAACCCAACAATGATATCAGGGCCACGGGTTCATATGAATGAAAAATAAGTTGAAATCTGATTTCTAATTAGATCTGAAGTCATATGATTAATCTGAATTTATATGATAAGATTTGGATTGATATGATTAGATCTGAATTTTTATGATTAGATCTAAAATAAATAAGTGTGAAAAATATTTTCATCATTAGATCTGATTTTATTTATGTATGAGATGTATGAATATTAGTTTAGATCTGATATATGTTAATTAGTTCGACATCGTATGCTATAAGATTATCCTGGCATAAGATTTACCCCTTATGTTGCAAAGGTAGTCCTATATCGATGTTGAATAGCTTTTGATCTAATCTAGAATCATGTATGAGATATATGATAGATCTGAAAATTAGTTTCGAGATCATAAAATGTAATTTCATGCAAGTAATTTAGATCTGAAATTAAGAATTAAGATCTGAAATTTAATTTAATGCATGGTTAATTGGACATGGATAAATCAAATTAGGTCTAATAATTGGATTATACTTGGGACTCTCAATTTGAACATAATGGAACCTAATCGATTTGAGCGGTTGATCAAACCAAGTTAAGTGTTGATTAGGATTAGGTTAAGAGTGCTCGGGATCAAAACAATAGTTGTAGTTAGTCGAGTCGATTGACAACTATATGTTAAATCGATTGATGCAAGACCTAATTCGCTCAGTGGCTCGAGCCTGAATCACTTAAGCTAACCAATTTGAAACCAATTGATCAATTGGTGTCTAAAACAAGTGCTTGAAAGATGGTTACTTAATTAGAACCCTTGATTCTATCAAGAGAGTGCCTCCCACCGATCTCCACTATCTGATCAATTTGGTAGATTGGGTTTTGGATATGGTTGCTTGATGATTTAGTTTAGCCCATGCCAATTAGACTAGTCATAGTGATGACTGATTAGATGAGACCTAAATTAAAATCTCTTTGCACATATTAAGTCTAGCGGTCTTCCACCATTGTAGATGTGCAGGATACTACTGATGTTCATTGTTCTCTACTGGTCACAGTAGTTCAGTTGCACCAGGAACACACAACCGCTCTATAGCAAAGAATTGCTATAGGGTGATGATGGGGTTGGGCCTAATATCTGTCAGGCAAAGGACCCAATGACGGCATCACACCCACATTGAACAATGGGTCTGACTTAACTAAGAAGTGTAGCCAATATCTGTCAAGTGAGCCTACATGACTTAAAAACCGAATTGCTGCAACATGCTTGAGAAGCATTGGACAAGAGTTGTCCACTCATCGGTGTAACGTATTATCAATATCTGTCAGGTGAGGTGCACGTACATCAGTAGGACCGCAGTACCCACTAGAAATCTGTCGCATTAGGATTTTCATTTCTCCACTGGAGGTATGAGAGATCCGAGAAAATAGTAAAGCCTATTTGTTTCTTAAAGTTCCTAGAACAAATACAAATTAAGTACAAATGTCTACCTAGAATCTCTACTCTTCACAATTTAACCATGTCAGCTTTGAACCCTTTAGCCCACATCTTAGAGTCTAACTATCTGACCAGAATCAATTTCAAGGATTGGCCCAAAAGCCTCAAGATAGTCTTGATTTCGAAGAAAATAGGGCATGTGCTCGATCAGGACCTCCCTGCCATGCCAAGCCGTCCAAGTGCTGAACAGAGGGCAGCACACAAAAAATGGATGGATGATGATAATCGGATCAAGTGCTACATACTGACCTCTATAACAAATGAGTTACAGAGCCAGCATGAGCACATGCCAACTGTCAGGCCTATGATTACTCACCTACAAGAGTTGTATGGTGAGCAGAGCCGCACTGTGTGTTTTGAAGTGTCCAAGAGACTCTTCAACTCCAAAATGCACAAGGGGCAGTCGGTCCACGATCACTGTTTGACAATGATCCAGGACCTGAGGAGCTTGAGAAGCTCGGCATGATGATGCGGGAGAAATTGCAAGTAGATCTGATCCTGCAATCCCTTACTAGTTTGTAAATTTGTATGGTCCATTTATAGTAAATTACCATATGAACAAGTTGGACTGCACCCTATCCGAACTAATCAACATATTGGTCACTACAGAGGCAAGCTAAAAGAGTTCAAGGAGCTCCATTCTTGCTGTGGAGCAGGCACCTTCCTCAAAGAGAAAGTCTTCTGGGAAGAAGAATAAGCCTATGAAGAAGCAGAAGCAGAAGCCAAAGAAGGACACTCCGAAGAAGGCTGCAAACAAAGAAAAATGTTTCCACTATCAGAATGACGGCCATTGGAAGAGGAATTGTCCGCTCTACCTAAAGAGCTTGAAGATCAAGAAGGGTGGCAAACCTTCAAAAGGTATGCTCGTTGTTGAATCTAACCTAACAATTTTCTCTACATCTAGTTGGGTATTAGACTCTGGTTCAAGTGCTTACATATATACTATGCAGGGTCTAGTAAACAGTGGAGGGTTGAGGCATGGTGAGATGATCTTTCAGGTCGGCAATAGAGCAAGGATTGCTGTTAAAGCTATTGGAACATACCGTCAAGCTTTAGATTAGTTTTAAAAGACTACTATTATGTATTTGTAGCTAGCCGGAATCTAATTTCCATATCTGTACTAGCACAGAAAGATTTTGTTTTCAATTTTAATAAAGACTATTGTTTGATTTATTTGAGAAATAAATTGATTGCACAAGGTCTTTTAATTGACAGTCTTTATCACCTGCATGTTGATACGTATGTAAATGTAAACGAGCAATTAGTCAGTGCCGTAGATAATAAATGACCTAGAGATAACGTTAACCACAAGTATATGTGGCATCTTAGACTTGGCCATATAGGAAAGACAGGATAAACAAACTAAAAAGGGATGGTATCCTTGGCTCATTCAATTCTATGTCGTATCCAGTTTGTGAATCCTGTCTTCAAGAAAAAATGACCAAGGTATCCTTTGTGGGACATGGGGCAAAGGTCACTGAATTACTTGCTCTGGTACACACTGACGTGTGTGGCCCATTCGATGTATAGGCCAAAGGTGGTTACTACTACATTATCTTTACCGATGATTTCTTACAGTATGGATATGTGTTTCTGATGAGACAAGTCTGAAGCCTTTGAAAAGTTTAAAGAATTCAGAAGTGAAATAGAAAAATAAACAGAAAAATTTTTTAAGATTCTTTGATCAGATCGAGGAGGGAAATACCTTAGTGAAAAATTTCTGGATTATCTCAGAGAAAACAGTATAGTCTCACAATGGACTCCTCTTGATACATCTCAACTCAATGGGATATTCGAAAGGAAAAATAAGATCCTATTAGATATGATCCGGTCCACGATAAACTTCACTGACTTACCCTTGTATCTTTGGGGTCATGCCCTATTAACTGGGATATATTTATTAAATAGGATTCCCTCTAAATCCATTCCTACTACACCGTATGAGATATGACATGTAAGAAACTGAATCTTGATCACCTCAAAATTTGGGGATGTCCAGTCTATGTCAAAAGACAAATGGCTGACAAGTTAGAGACTAGATCCATGAAAGCTCATTTTATAAGATATCCTAAGGAATCAATAGGATACTACTTTTACTTTCCAAACGATCACAATGTGATTGTGAGTTGACACGCCATGTTTCTAGAAAAATAGTTTATCCAGGATGGTCGCAATGGGAGGTTGATTGAGCTCAAAAAGAAAGTTTCAAAAGAGCAATGAGCTGTTGAACCTGATGAATCCATTAACACTAAGCCAATTGTTCCTCCACCTCATAGATCAAGTAGGATCTCCTGTCCTCCTAAAAGGTATTTAGGTATGCTTATAGAGGATGTAAAGAAAATATTTCTCATAGGAGATAAAAATTATGAAAATGATTCTAAAATCTATGACGAAACGATGTCTGACATCGACTCCAAGAAATTGACTCAATGCATTCGAACCAAATATGGACCTTAGTGGATCCACCAAAAGGCACAGTACCCATTGGGTGTAAATAGATCTACAAAAAAAATATAGGTGCATATGGTAAGATAAAGACCTATAAAGCTATGCTCGTGGCAAAAGTTATAGTCAGTGCGAAGGCATTGACTATCAGGATACTTTTTCGCTTGTGGCCATGCTTAAATCCATCTGCACACTGCTTGCGATTGTAGTTTTTTACGATTACGAAATCTGACAGATAGACGTGAAAACAATATTTCTGAATGGATATCTTAAGGAAGATATCTATGGACCAGTCAAAGATTTCACATCCAGTGATGGAGATCACAAAGTCTACAAGCTGCAAAGATCCATATATTGATTAAAGCAAGCTTTTTGGAGTTGGAACACTCGTTTCAACAATGCAATCACAACATTTGATTTCATCAAAAATAAGGAGCCTTGTGTTTACAAGAAGATCGGTGGGAGTGCTGTCACATTCCTCGTACTGAACATGGATGACATCTTCCTTATTGAGAATGATATTTTCATACTGACCTCGATTGAGATGCGAAGAGTAGACTTCGCGAACAACATAACAGACCTACTGACAAAGTAATTGAGCCAGCAGAAGACTGAAGTCCACCTTGAGAAGATGGGACTTAGGTTAGTGGCCAATTGGCTTTAGGACAAGTGGGAGATTGTTAGATGTATGTTCTGAAAAACGAATATGGCAAGACACATTGTAATAGTTCTAAGATATATATTAGTACTTAAATATTGAATTATCAATAAAGGGCAATTTTATCCATTCTTGTTTAATGTCCAAAAATCGTCTGAAGAATTAATAATTTAAAGATATATATTCTCAAGAGTTGAGACTTAGAGACATGTATGATTAATTTCTAAATTATTTCTGATTGATGGATCATCATGAAAATGGTGAATGAGCCAGTTAGATCGACGCACAAATCCTTTCCTTCAATATAGTGAGTCTTTAGTCTATCGTATAGAGACATTGAGCGAGAGTGCGGATGGTTCTTAGAGAACATCGATACTGAACATGACCATACGAGAGATCACATGGATGTCTACTCACTCATCAGTGATCGTCTCGATGCTGTAGTGGTATGAGTAGTTCTTTAACCTGCAATGCCTCGACTGCTTAGTGGGATTGCTGTAGTTTGACTATACATAAACATGATTCCTTAGCCATTTAGATCCTTGTAGTGTATATTGGCTACAGTAGATTCATTGTAAGAATAGGATGTGTACCTAAATGGAATCTATCGATCTTAGTAGATAAGGAGTAGTCCTATAGGATTTGAGAGGCTGGGTGCTTAAGTCTGTGACCATAGCAAGGTGATAAATGAAAAGAAGTTTTCATTGGTATCACGATTTGGACTTGAGTTAATCGAATCTTTCATATGACGGATGCTGAGGTTTGACGAGTTTCCATAACCTCCATCTTATCGGAATTCACAATAAAAGAACTGAATCACACAGTAACTACACCTAGGAATTCTAACCATTCTATTCTATTGGATTGCCACCACATGCTGCTAGGCATCACTAGTAGATTATGAGAGCTCACTTAGATTATTTTGGATCGATGATCCTTGATAAGTGAGAGTTGAAAATGTCCAACACATCAAAGTATTTCGATGATACTATGATGGAGATCATGGTATATCTCACTACCAGACAGAATAGAACCTATGGAGCACACACAAAAGGGGTTTTATCAGATCAAACGATTGGATCATGATCAAATTATAATGTGATTGATGATTTGGATCAATATGTAAAAGTTACAATGATAGGATCAGCTAATAGTTAGCAAGG
Source organism: Elaeis guineensis (assembly GCF_000442705.2). Taxonomy (NCBI): domain Eukaryota; kingdom Viridiplantae; phylum Streptophyta; class Magnoliopsida; order Arecales; family Arecaceae; genus Elaeis; species Elaeis guineensis. Next base: position 12,076,190 of record NC_026003.2, on the reverse strand, counting down.
AGGATCTAATTATAATTGTTGCAATCCAATTTGATGAGATCAAGTTGGAAGATCAAGTCCTACATAATTAAATCAGATTTAATTTATTTGGGCTTGACTTAATTGAGTCTAATTAGGCATCTGAATTCAAGATTAAATCATAATTGGATTAGGAATGAGTTTGGAACGAATCGGGCTCGAATCGGATTCAAATCAAATTATCGGACTCAGATTGGACCCAAATTGAACCTAATTAGATAACAATGCAAGAGTCCCAGTCTTACTGGGACTCTCTCTCTCCTATCTCATGGTAGAAAGGAGGGGCGCACGTGGGGATGCGTGCCCCCTCGGCATGCGACAAAAAGAGAAGGCGCCAAAGGTTGGCGCCCCTCTTCCCTGGGACTCTCTATTTGATTGGGTTGGCGCCCCTCTTCCCTGGGACTCTCTCTATCTGATTGGGTTGGATTGGTTCGAGTTTAACTTAAGCTCTTATCAGATATGAGTTTAAAAATAACTGAACTCTATCCATCCCTTGGCCTACATCTATAAAAGGGCTGGGTTTTTCGGGTGTGGAATCATCACAACAAGCAAATCAGCCTAGGGTTCCACCTTGTGCTGCCCCCTCCTACTTTCCACATGCCCAAAGTCCTCATCTGGTCGGCCACAAAAAGAGAGAAATCAGAGAGGGAGAGATCAAAAAGCAGAGAAAAAAAAGGTGGACTTCTCCTAGTTCCTCTTGGCGTTCCTCCAGTGCTGCACGATAGCAGTTCTTGCAAATCTTCTACGACCGTCGGAGGAGATTAGATCCAACCAGCGAAACGGAGATCTGAAAAAAGCTAGCACCTCGGTGATCTCGGGCGCTTCGATCTACTTCAACCTGGTGTGGATATCTGTAGGAGCCGGACACGTATGCGGCTTTCAAATGGAACTTGCAGATATCCTTAGATCCGATCTGAAGAAGTTTTGCACTACAGGTAGGTGATCTAATCATCGAATTTTTCATATTATTTTAGAAATCAGATATGCATTATTATCTTATTTTTATCATATAAACTAGATCTGTAGATGTTAGATTAGATCTATGCATGCGTAAATTAAAATTTGTTTTAATCTATCTTCCGCTGCATGTTCAAAAATGTTTTGAAAAATTCTACATGCATGACACCTCGAAACCCAACATAGATATCAAGATAAATGCAACTGGTGGATAGGCAACCCTTACTGTTGGATGTTTGGAGGATAGCCAGGAGCCATGCCTTGTTCCATGCCACTCATGTACATTGTGGTGAATAGAGCTGCAAACTAGATGGCCTCTACATGGCGGAGCATTCTGGTGGCACTTTGTGGGGGATTGTGCAACTGCTCCCTTTCAGTTTTGAGACATTTTATTTTCTAATTTTGTTAGATGTATTAATACTAGATGGATATGACTCTGTAGCTTAATCAAAAGTAAAAATATAAATAAAAAAAGCCAAGAGCATTTCATGAGTCTTGTGGCAAAAGTCAGTAATTCTTTTCATTGAACGATTACTCATTTCAAATACTGATTCTAGAGATGTAACGTGGTCATTTTGTTTCAATATGATAGAATCATAGAATCTAAGCACTCGCAAGATATTAAGATGCTGAGTGAGTGTTATTGGGCCCATCCTCAAAAGGTTTAACACCAAGGTGCACATGGAGTAAGGTGTTTTTTTTTTCTTTGGTTGGGGGGAGAGGGGGGGAAGCTGATTCGAGGGGAATCTTATAGAAAGCCTCGAGTCTAGCACTTAAAAAAAAAAAAAAAAAAGTCAGGATGCCTACCTGGGACTCTCACTGGAAGGCCTCAGTGATGGCACGTGCATGCTGGTCTCTAAGGTTTTGCCCTTATACATCATAGAGGCTCATCACTCCTCCGGACTAGTCATAAAAAATTCACATCTTGAAAACTATGTATCATGCATTGCCAAACTTGTAAAGAAGAGACTGCATATATTCTGTCTCTGTTATATATGTTGGTGCTCCTAGTTGCATTTTTGGATGTTTACTATACCAGCCTTAAATATTGGCATCTTTTGAAACTCATTCATGAGGTTGACAGTGCAGAGGCATTCTTAGAAGTACTAGAAGATAATAATAACAAATAAACAGGTTCAGTTAAACAAGGTTAGTATATTTACCAGGGCCAGCCTTAAGTTTATAATATGCAGACAAAAAATTCATGTAGATAAAACTGGTACTAATTAGGGTTGGTTTGATGGAGTTAATTGATAGCATGCAGACTCCACTCCAGGAGCATAATAACAAATAATTTTATCACAATGAAATTTACGAAATTTATGATCACTAAAGTCTTAACTTTGAATTCAACAAGGATTAGGAATGTTCCTTTGGAATCTGCTGTGTTCAGATAGCTAAAGAAGTAAAGAACATTAACTGGATGTTGTGACCAGTATCTTTGTGATAACCATGCATTTCAAACTAATATGCTCTAAGATAAAAGATAACTTTCCATGCATAAATAAAGGGCCAAACAAAACTAAGCAATACCAGATGGATGTGCCGACATGGATGCTCAAATTGTTGATAATATCTAAAACTAAAGAATTTTCTAATGAGTTGTAAACTGCTGTTAAGACAATAATGGGACTTTGACATAGTAAAGTCTGGCAACTTCATTATGTAAGATATTTCTTGATCAAGAAATCAGGCAAGCAAAATCCCACGTGACCAGAGTGAAGATATATAGGCACATCCTAAGAACAAACAATTGACAAGGCAGTATCCCAGTTTTCCAACTTTGGCTCCAGAGAAATATTATGAGATATTTCAGGAGTACAGAAGAAATCTATACAAACAGAATTTGAATAGTAAATATAATGAAAGAAATGTTTCAAACCTGCATTTTCATAAGACGGCCAACCATAAGAAGAACCTATAAAGTACTGATTCTCAATATATATGAAGTGTTGCGCAGATCTGATGGCCTTTACATACGCTGTGTGGATGCTCTTGTCAATTACCAGATTCTTTCCACAAACAAGATTCTGTTATAGATCATTGACGATTAAAGAGGGTCCATTAGAAAAATACTATTCTTCACAATTCTGAACCAGTAGTTTGCTAGCTCTAGTAAATAATGGCATAATTATACTTCATATATAGAATGACAATAAAGTATCTTGATTCTTGAATGACATTGAAATCAATAATACATTTGAATAAAAAGGACTTGTGCCCTTGGACAGTAAAAGACTTGTGCCTTGGACAGACCTCAGCCTCAGCATCAGACACAGATTTGGGGAACCCTTTCACCGATCCGGAGTCAATAGATCGGAAAATCTGATAAGCCGAACATCATTAACAAGGATCTGATAATAATTAAAATAGAAATTTCGGTAAGTCACATGTCACATACCTGAATGTGCCAGTTCTCAGAACTTTTTTCCTCAGAAACCCATAAATTGGAATCACCATATGGATTGCTAGATGGACTGACTATCCATGAGATACGATCTATCTTTATTAGGGCGTCATCTTTCCAGTGAGTCACTGGTTTAAATTTCTGTCCAAGTACCCAAAATCTTGATGCTTTCTTCCAGCGCTGCTCAAAATTCTTAAGGACATCATAGGCAGCAGGGCCGTCAATTTTGCAGTGTAAATCATGCCATGGTTGTCTTGGACCTTTAGTTTGTCCCTGTACATCACCAAGAAGGACAAAAAGAAAATGAGACATTGTAAGAGAATTGATACAGATGTAACTAAAGATAAAGATCTCAACTCCATGTAAAAAGAAAATGCTGTGCAAGTTACAGATTGGAACCTGATAAACTCAAGGGTGATAAGTGTACCAGACAGGTCCAACAGATCTATAACAAGACAACAATTTTTAAATATTTTCAGTTTGCACTTGCATCTTGATTTTCAATTGCTGCTTTTCTTAGCTTCTAGGTTGGATATTTATTCAAGAGTAACTCTTCTTGCCAGAGTTTGATAGTGTCAGACATCTTTTCTCGGTATGTACAACCAGAATCTAAAGTAAACAAAAAATGAATCACCTCTTAGCTATTATTACAGCATTAAGTTAGAAGGCCCTGGATATGAATAGGGAGCAGGAAACACTTGTAGTCTGATTAAATATCCACATGCACATTATTCCAGAGTACTGAAAGAACTAAATGAGACTAGGATAGGTCCAACAATTCACATTATTTTCTCATAAAAAAATAACTGGAGGTTGCATATACTAATATCATACACACGATCAACATGGATAAATAACAATCATATTTTTATATGATTTAAAACAGTTACTGTGCAGATACTCATCACATACATAGGGCACATGGTTTGTAGGAAAGTGACCAAATTGGGAAGTGATCACTTTCTACAATGCGACTGTTCCAAAAAGTGGAATTTCACTGTGCAGTTTGTCTGGGAATTGAATATCAAACAAATGCCATTCTAAGACTTTGAATAAAATCATATTATCTCGATATTGATCAGTTAAAATATTTAAATAAAAATAATACATTAATAATTAATCATATAATTAATTATTGTTAACTAAATAATATTAATATATTAAATTATTAATATTATTCATTATATTTGAACAAAATATACAAAAATAACTTCATTTTTTATATTTAATAACAATTCTCTTAGTTATTTAATATTAGTAACAAATAATAGCACCAATACTATAAGAACTGGTCCATCTAAACCAAGTTCATTTGGGCCTTGAACAAAAGTCATCAGATAGTTTGCCGACCTCAACGAAGAAAGTCAGCAAATGGCTTGTCGACTTCACCCAGAGTCAAGTCGGCAAACGACTAGCCGATATCAACCAAATGGAAGTTGGTAAATGGTTTGCTAACTTTAATTCGAAAATCAGGAAAAAAAATAGGCATTCCCTACTTCATTTCAAAATAGGGGCACTGGTATTTCAAGCCACAAGGAACTGCCCTACCACTGATTTAAGGCGGCAACCACGAATAGTCCCTCTCCTTAGGACTCATTGACCGACTATTGGTCGACAAAAGAAGCCACCATCCCAACCCTTTCCCCCAACCAATTTCCCCTCTGCTAGCGCTCAGGAGGTCGTCACCTTCCAGTAACCACATCCTAGGGAGGCCACCGCCTTCCCTCACTGCCTTCTCTTCCTATGTAGACCCGATCAATCCCCCTACTCCACTTGCATCTCTCCTGCCTTTCCTCCTCTTCCCTATTTCATCCACGAATCCCCAACTTTCTACTTTGCGATAGCAGCCAGAACATCGCCACTTCGCACACCAAGACCATGGCCACCTGCAAGTAGGTCCTCTTCCTCTTCTTCTTTTTCTTCTTCTCTTTTCTCTCTCACACCACCCTATGATGGGAGGCAAAGGGCCATCCCAATTCCATAGGTGCCCTCTACTGCATCATCAGGAGCCAAGGCTGCCTTGATGGGGAGCCCTTGCCCCTTTCCTCTCTTCTCCCCTCTCTCTTCTCTCTGTTTCTCCTTGTGGAAGTGTCGTCCCTTCCTCTCTCTCTCATTCCCTTTCTTTAATTCTCTCTCCATCTCTCTTCTTCTTCTTCTCCTCTCTTTCTCTCCCCTCTTTGGGTGCTGGTGAGGACAATGGGTGGGTCCTCCAACTACCTGGCAGCCACACCATAGGTCATGCATGAGGGAGAAATTATTGGTTAGAACTGTTCTACCATTTGGACTTTGGATCATCCAATAAAAAGTGGCCACATCAATTCTGATTTAAAAAGCCAAGCAAAGGTTGTCATTGGATTTTGAATAGAAAAAGGTTCATTGTTATCCAAGCTTGGTTGAAATTTTAAATGAAAAGGTACACTTTTAACCAACATTCATCGAACCATCCCGAACCGAACGGTTTAAGGCACTCCGAGCCGTATCGATGGCAAACCGAGACAGTTTGATCGGACAAATCAGAACACCGGATGAGGGAGAGGGAAAAAGAGAGAGAGAGAGGAGAGCGAAAGAGGGGACGACACCGTCAGAGGCTGGTAGTGGCCCGCCAAAGCCACCAGAGGGCAACGGAGGCCTCCACGGCTCGATGTCGTCTGATAGGATATTTAATTGAAAGAGAGAGAGGTGGGGGATGATGGCACTGGAGAGAGGCACAATCAGCGGAGAGGCCGCCGAAGGGTATCGGGTGGCTATCGTGGCCATTGGGTGGCGAAAAATGCAAGGGAGGAGCCGCGGCTGGAGAACAAGGGCAACCGTCCTTGTTTAGTTCAACGTATTTTTTTTTAAAAACGATGATGAATAGTAAAGCTGGCAATGGGCCATTGCCGGCTTCACTACTTCAAGATTTTTTAAAAAACTAGAGAAAAAGTGAAGCCGGCAATGGGTGTGCCGGAATTGCTGACTTCACCATGGATGGGGTTTTTTAAAAAAAATCCTATAAAACAGGGATTATCGCCGTGTTTCATGCCGCGGCATTGCAGGCCGCAATTGCACCATCCGATAACCACAACGGCCAGTCAAAGGCCCTCCAATGGCCTCTCCGACATCTTCCCCTCCCTCGTTTTCTTTCCCTCCCCCCTCTATCTCTCTCTTTCTCTCGATTGAGATTTGGCAAACGAAGCGAAGGTCTTGGCAGCCTTCCAAGCATGCCCGCGGCCCACCTTGTGGCCATCGTCGATTTCTCCTCTGGCCATCCTCTCCCTCCCTCTCCCCTCCCCTCTTTCTCTCTTTTCCTCCTCCCCGATTCCCTTCTCTTCTACATCGGTTCACGCCGATCCAATCCGGTACGGATCCATACCGACTTGTACCGTCGATCAGCCGACACAGGTCTAAATTCTGTGGACCTTGCTTTTAACCATGGTATGGATCAAGATTTTAAATATCATGGAACGGAGGTATCCTAATATCTCCATGGAACAAGATGCCCCTATTAAATATATGCCCTAGAAGCCAATCTGACGAACACATTGTATTTTTTTAGGACAAATTTTGTACTTAACTCTTTCATTCATTAATAAATGGGCAATTTTTTTGCGTTATGTTCCTTGAATCATCTAAAAAATTAATAAAATGATGACACATATTCTTAAGGATTGAGAATATGAGGTATATGTCATTGATGGTTAATTTCTAAATTGCTCCCGATTGATAAATCATCATGGAGACGGTGATTGATCCGATGAGATTGATGCACGGATCACTTTCCTATGGGTAGACGAGTCTTGAGTCTATGGTATGGGGATACTGGAGTGAGAGTACAGACGGTTGTTAGAGAATATCAGTACCGAGCATGATCAATACGAGAAGTCACTTGGATGTCTACTCGTCAGTGACTTTCTCGATGCTATAGTTGTGTGAGTGGTTCTTTGACTTGTGGTGCCTCGGCTATTCACAGTGAGGTTACTATAGTTTGACTGCACATTCACTTAGTCTTCTAGTCATATGGATCCTTGCGGTATATGTTGGCTACAGTAGGTTTGCTGTAAGAGTAGGGTTCGCACCTAGATGGGATCTATCGACCTTAGTAGATAAGGGATAGTCCTATATGATTTATGAAGCTGAGTTTTTAAGACGGCCACGACAAAGTGATTAATGAAAAAGGATTTCAATGAGATTTCATAATTAGAACTTGAGCTGATTAAATCTTACATATGACCGATGATGGGTTTGACGAGTTTTTCATAACCTCCATCTTGTCGGAACTTACGATAGAAGAACTGAATCACATATTAACTACACCTAGAGGTTTATACTCTTTCATTCTGTTGGGTTGCCACTACATACTGCTAAGCATTATTGATGGATAGTGAGATCCACGAGAATTAATTGATGGTCAATAATTCTCATTGGGTGAGTTGAAATTGTTTCAATCTATTAAAAGGAGTTTCATGATATTTATGATGAAGATCAGGATGTCTCACTGCCAGATAGAATAGAACTTATAGAATCACACACAAAAAGAATTTTGACTTGATCAAATAATTAAATTATAAATTTGATTCACAAATGGGCCCAATCATCAATTTGATTGATGATTGGATTGAGATGTAAAAGTTATAAGAGAGGACTTACTAAAGGTTAGTAAGTTAGAGGAAGAATAATTAGCAATTATTGTTAAATTAATCATTAATTATTTGATTTGATTATTTAATTAAAGATTGAGCTTAATACAAATTAAATTGGACTTAATTTGGCACCCTTTGGGTCTAGTCCTAATCAGGTTTGGATTTGACTAAACCTAATTGAATTTGGAGTTGGATTGGATTCAAACCAAATTCAATTAGGGCTAGGAATTGAGATCCCAGTTGGACTGGGATTCTCTCTCATCCCACACGCCAAAGAAGAGAAGGGGCGCATAAGAGGGGCCACGCCTCCTCTAATGCGTGTGTGAAAAATAAGAGAGAGGGCACGTCCAAAGGTTGGCACACCGCTTCTGAGAGTCTCCTCCCTCTCTCTCTCTTATCTCTCTATCTTAATCCATTTTTAAAGGTTTGAATTTGATTCAAACTTTTAATATTTGAATTTGATTCAAAATCAAATGATAAGATAGATGGACAAGGGGAGTGATATCTATAAATAAGGGATAGAGGAAGCGACGCCCTAGATGATTGATCTGCGCCCTCCTCTCCTCTTCTTGCCGCCCAAGAGGAAGATCCCTCTTCCTCTCTTCTTCCTTCCTCTCCACGAAAGCCTTCTTCTTAGTTTCTTGAGAAGAAAAGGAGAAGTCAGATTCAGTTTGAAGGGAGAAAGATCTGCAAGGGAGCTAGCATCCCAGTGATCTTCGGATTCTCCTGATCAAGATAAATCCTGTGTGGATACCTGTAGAGGCCGGACACGTGTGCGGCTTCAAGAAACCTCAAAAGACATGCATGGATTTTAGATTGCGGTGAAAATCTACCCATGCAAAGGTAAAGATCAGATCTTTAATAGATTATATCTTAATCTAGTCAATGTAATGATGCCTGATTTTAAGATATGATCTCTATGCATGCTTAGATAATCTAATTAGATTTAAAGAAGTTTTAGATCTGAAATTTTCTTTCTACTGCATTTTGTTTTGAAATTTCTGCATGCATACTTATCACCATAAGATGGTTTTTCCTTCAAGTGGTATTAGAGCGGTCTTCCTATTATAAGATTAAGATCTAGATTTCATATTTGAAAATCTGTTTTCAGATCTGAAAATCTGAATTATAATGTTCATAAGATTGATTTCAGATTTGAAAAATTATTTTCAAGATCTGAAATCAAGAACGTTAGTTGATCATGCAATTGTTTTCAGATCTGAAAATCTGATTCAATTCATCGAGAGATGGATTTCAAGATCTGAAAATCTATTTTCAGATCTGAAATTCAAATTATTGATGTTCATGTAATTGTTTTCAAGATTTGAAAATCTGTTTTCAGATCTGAAAAATCCGATTTCTTATGTTCATGCACAATTCTTATCTAATTTTCATATGATCTGAATTTTATTAGATCTGAATTTAATCTTTATTATAAGTTCATGCATGAGATAATGTTCATAGATAGAGATCAATCTTGATATGATCTGTAATGGTATGGATGTTTTCAAATTAATGCAATTTGATTGAACATAAGATAATATTTTACCAGTCAATCTAAGATCATCCTGAAATAAGAATGTCCTGGCATAACGGTGAAAGCCCATTATGCCGGCAGATTGTCCTAGAATGAGAAGAGATTGATAAGGTATAACTTCATAAGAAATTTAACATGAACATAAGATAATCGTATGGGTGTTTTTCATGGATACATATAGTAATCTCCTTAAATCACTACAACCTTTGAAGTAGGGTGTATCATGAACACACCAAATTGATTTGCAATTTGCAATCTGTGGTGGCGGAAACCAATGGGCTGAACCGATTTGGAATTGATTGATCAACTGGTGTCTAAGACAAGTGATAGAACGGTGATCATTTAATTAAGACCGTTGCTTATGCATGAGGAGCCTCCCACCAATCTTGTACTTATCTGACCAATTTGATTGATTAAGTTTCTTTGGATTCCCAGTATTGAGTTCACCACATATGTTGCATTTGCATCATGATTCCGATCTTGGTGAACCAAGTCAGGATCTCTCAAGTAGATCCATGGTAATTGTGGATTTACATCGCATGTAAATTAAACAATTAAAATGAAGAGATCTAAATTAAATTTCCTCACACATATTAAGTCTAACGGTCTTCCACCGTTGTAGATGTGCGGGCGTCTTTCTGGTGTTCATTGTTCTCAGCTAGATACAGTGGTTCAGTTGCACCAAGGGGTGCAACCACTCTATTAGCATAAGATGTTGCAAGGTGAAGATGGGGTGGGCCTAATATCTATCAGACGAGAGATCCAATGATGGCTTTGCACTTGCGTTGAACAGTGGGTCTAACTTAACTAAGGAATGGAGCCAATATCTATTAGATGAGGCCTTCATGACTTAGAGACCGAATATCGCTACAATATGCTTGAAAAGCATTGGACAAGAGTTGTCCACTCATCAGCATGCATGTCACCAATATCTGTTAGATGAGGTGCGCATACATTGGTGGGACCATAGTACCCACTGGAAATTCTAATCGCGAAGGACTTCCGTTTCTTTATCAGAGTGTAAAAAATTCGAAGAAATAGTGGGTGGAATGTTTGTTTTAAAAGATCCTAAAACAAATTGAAAATTAAGTACAAAAATCTAATTAGAATCTCTTCTCTCTGCAGTTCATAATGTCAGCTTCCAATCCTTTAGCCTGAATTCTTGAAACCAACCAATTAACCAAAAACAACCACAAAGACTGACTTAGGAACCTCAGAATAGTTCTGAACTTAGAAAAAATAGGCTATGTACTCGACCAGAAACCCCTTGTTTTGCCAAACCGTCCAACTACTGAACAACGAACAGCATTTGACAAATGGACAGATGATGACAATAAAGTTAAGTGCTATATCTTGGCGTCGATGTCTAATGAACTCCAACGCCAGCACGAGGACATGAAGACTGCCAGGGCTATAATAACTCACCCACAAGAGTTATATAGTGAGCAAAGCCGGACTACACGCTATGAAGTGTCCAAAAGACTCTTCAACACTAAGATACGCGAAGCACAGTCAATCCATGATCATTGTTTGACAATGATTAAGGACTTGAAAGAGCTTGAGAAGCTCGAAATGATCATACACAAGAAATTGCAAGTGGATTTGATCCTGCAATCCCTTTCTAGTTCATATGGGCAGTTTATGATAAACTACCATATGAACAAGATCAATTGCACTTTACTTGAATTGCTAAATATATTGGTGACCACTGAAGGGAGCTTAAAAAGTTCAAGAGATACTGTTCTTGCTATAGAGTAGGCATCTACTTCCAAGAGAAAGTCTACTTGAAAGAAGAAGCTTGCAAAGAAACAAAAGCAAGAAAGCAAGCTAAAAAAGGACGCTCCCAAGAAGGCGACTAACAAGAAAAAATGTTTCCACTATAATGTTAATGGCCACTGGAAGAGGAACTGTCCTGTATACCTGGAGAGCCTGAAGAAAAAAAAAAGACACACCTTCTGAAGGTATGTCAAATCTACTCGTAATTGAATCAAATCTAACAATTTCCTCCATTTCTAGTTGGGTAATAGACTTTGGTTCAAGTGCTCATTTATATACTTCTATACAAGACCTGATAGAAAGCAGAGGGCTAAGGGAAGGTGAAATGATCCTTCCGATCGGCAATGGAGCAAGTGTTACTGCTGTAGCCGTTGGCACCTATCCTCTACGATTACCGTCGGAATTTAGTTTAGTTCTAAGAGACTGTTATTATGTACCTACTGCTAGCAAGAATTTGATTTCTGTATCTGTACTAGCACAAGATGAATACAATTTTAATTTCAATGAAAAGTACTGTTCCATTTATTTCAAAAACAAAGTGGTTGCATGTGATTTTTTAATTGATAGTATCTACCATTTACATATTGATGTATCTATGAACATATCCGAGCAAATAGTGAGTGTCATAGGATCTAAAAGATCTAGGGATGAGATAAACCATAGTTATATGTGGCACCTCAGACTTGGTCATATAAGAGAGGACAGAATAAGCAAATTGAAAAAGGATGGGATCTTTAACTCATTAAATTCTGAGTCATATCCAGTTTGTGAATCCTGCCTTCAAGAAAAAATGACCAAATTATCCTTTGTAGGATATAAGGAGAGAACCATTGAAATACTTATCCTGGTACACACCGATGTGTGTGGCCCATTTGATGTGCAGGCCAGAGGTGGTTACCTCTACTTCATTATCTTTATTGATGACTATTCATGGTATGGATATGTGTATCTTATGAGACTCAAATTTGAAGCCTTTGAAAAGTTCAAAGAATTCAGATATGAAGTAGAAAAATAAACCAAAAAATCTCTTAAGATTCTTTGATCAGGTCGAGGAGAATATCTTAGTGGAAAATTTTGGAATTATCTCAAGAAAAATGGCATAGTCTCACAATGGACACCTTCTGGTACACCTCAACTCAACAAAATATAAGAAAGAAGGAATAGGATCCAATTAGATATAGTCTGATCCATGATGAGCTTCATTGATTTACCTTTATTTCTTTGGAGACATGCTTTACTTTCTACAATCTATTTATTAAATAGAGTAACCTCTAAATCTGTTCTTACTACGCTATATGAAATGTGGCATGGTAAAAAACTAAGTCTTGGTCATCTCAAGATTTGGGGATGTCCAGCCTATGTCAAAAGACAACAGACAGATAAGTTAGAGGCTAGGTCTATGAGAACTAGTTTTATAGGATATCCTAAAGAGTCGTTAGGATATTATTTTTACTTCTCAAAAGATCACAATATACTTGTGAGTCGACACGCTATATTCTTGAAGAAACAGTTTATCCAAGATAGAGATAGTAGGAGGCAAATTGAGCTCAAAGAAAAAATCTTTGAAGAGCAACGAGTCATAGATAATTTAGTAGATCCGCCAGAGGGTATAGTACCTATTGGATGTAAATGGATCTATAAAAAAAAATAAATGCAGATAGAAAGGTAAAGACCTATAAAGCTAGGCTCGTGGTGAAAGTTTATAGTTAATGTGAAGGCATTGACTATCGGGATACTTTTTCGTCTGTAGCCATACTGAAATCCATCCGCATATTACTTGCTATTGCAGCTTATTATGATTATAAGATATGGCAGATAGATGTAAAAACTATATTTTTGAATGAATATCTTGAAGAAGATATCTATATGAAGCAACCTTTGGGTTTCACTTTCGATGATGGAGATCACAAAATCTGCAAACTGCATAGATCCATATATAGATTGAAGCAAGCATCTCAAAGTTGAAACACTTGTTTCAATGATGCGATCAAATCGTTTGATTTCATTAAAAATGAAGAGGAACCTTGTATCTTCAAGAAGGTCAATGGTAGTGCTATTACATTTCTCGTATTTTACGTGGACGACATCCTCCTTATTGAGAATGATATTTCCATGATGACTTTAGTTAAGAGTTGGTTGTCCAAGAAATTCTCTATGAAAAACCTAAAAGAGGCATCCTATATTCTCGGAATAAAGGTCTATAGAGATAGATCTAAGAGGATGCTTGATCTTTCACAGAAAATGTACATAGAGAAAGTGCTGAACAGGTTCAACATGAAAAATTCTAAAATAAAACTTTTACCCCTTATGCATGGCATTCATCTCTCTAAGAAGATGTGTCCAAACACATCTGAGAAAATTCAACACATGAGCAAGATCCCTTATGCTTCGACTATAGGGAGCCTCATGTATACCATGTTATGTATACGACCTAATATAGCCCTTGCTGTGAGTATCACGAGCAGATATCAGTCGAATCTAGACAAGCATCACTGGATAGCTGTGAAAAACATCCTTAAGTACTTGAGAAGGACTAAAATTTATTTTTGATCTTTGGAGGGGGATCTAAGTTGCGGGTTGAAGGATACACTGACTCAGACTTTATGTCTGATGCTGATGATAGAAGGTCTACATCAGGATGTGTTCTTATGCAATGGTGGTTCAACAAGTTGGAAGAGTTTTAGTAATCGATCATTGTAGATTCAATCATGGAAGCTGAGTACATCGTTGCATCGGAAGTTGCAAAAGAAGCCTAATATAAAAAGTTCATTGCAGAACTAGATGTTATGTCATCAGATGCCATCATATTGTACTGCGACAACAATGATGCCATAGCCCTAGTTAAGGAGCTCAGATCTCACGAGAAGTCCAAGCACATCGACCGGCGATTTCATATCATTCGCGACTACCTCAAGAAGAAATATATCGAGATGCCGAGAGTTGACTCCACGGACAATATGGTAAACCCACTAAGCCGCTTGGCCAGCAGAAGACTGAAGCTCACCTTGAGAAGATGGGACTTAGATACATGACGGATTAACATTAGTACGAGTGGGAGATTATCAGATGTATGCCCTAGAAGCCAACCTAGCAAATACATTGTATTTTTCTAGGATATAAATTTTGTACTTAACTCTTTTATTCATTAATAAATGAATAATTTTTATTTCATTCTTATGTTATGTGCCCTTGAATCGTCCAAAAAATTAATAAGATGATGACACATTCTCAAAGATTGAGAATTTAAGGCATGTGTCATTGATGGTTAATTTGTAAATTACTTTCGATCGATGGATCATTACGGGGATGGTGATTGATCCAGTGAGATTGGTGCACGGATCGCTTTCCTATGGATAGATAAGTCTTGAGTCTATATTATGAGAACACTAGAGCGAGAGTACAGATGGTTGTTAAAGAATATCGATACTAAGCGTAATCAGTACAAGAAGTCACTTGGATGTCTACTCACTCGTCAGTGACTTTCTCGATATTGTAATTGTGTGAGTGGTTCTTTGATCTGTGGTGCCTCGACTATTCTCTTGATCATGCATCCTGATGATATCCTCCATTTCTTTCCTTTTTTTTTCTTTGTTTTTTCTTTCCTTCTTTTCTTCTTTTTCTTCTACCTTCCTTTCTTTCCTTTTTTTCTTTCTTTTTGTCATCCCTTCCTTTCTTTTTTCCTTTTTTTTCTTCTCTCTTTCCTTGTTCCTTCTTTCCTTCCTTTCCTTTTCTTCTCCCTTCCCTTCTTTTTTTTATTTTTCTTCTTCTTTTCTTTCACTTTTTCCTTTTTTCATCTTTCTTTCTTTCCTCTTTCTTTTTCTTTCTCAATATGGATAAGTTTCGGAGTCGCGATCCCATTTCGATCCTATTTTCTCATAAGAACGGGATGGGATGGTTGGGATGCCCCATCCCTCCGGGATGTAAAACGTTGGTATGGATGATGTGGCAATTTTTTATTGGATGGTCCAAAGTCCATAGTATAGAACAATTTGAATCAATAATTTCTTTGCATGAGTCTTAACCCCACATCTAAGGTGATCGCTAAGTTTTCTTGGATCCAGGGATGTTGATACTCCTAGGGGTTAGTTTTAGGCTTGCAGATGTGCACCCAAATATTGGCTACCAGCAAGCAGATCTAGACTCAACTTCTGATCTAGAAGGAATTTTGAGATGTAGAGTCCCAAGTGGGTCCTAAAGACCAGGAGATTTCCAAGATTTTAAAATAATATCCATATTCAGTTTAAAGAAAATCTAAATATTTATATGTTTAGTCGAGGTCGTGTGTAACCTGGTTGAAGATATCCTCGACATTTTGTGAATTGATCTATAAGTAACCTCTACTCCTAGTTTTTTTATCATGCATGTTATATGAACTGATTTGTTGCTAAATTTTATAGCTGCATTTGGATAGTAGTCCAAGTATTTGAAATTTAAGTTATGAATATTACGTATGTATATGTTATGTTTAAATTAAGTATCATACATGCTCTACATACAAATGAATTTTAAAATATTGGATCAAGCATGAGATTTATCGGGCATAAATTGATTTTTTTCATTGATATGTGTTGATTTAATTGAATGTGATGTTTGCTCTCTAGTCTGAAAATGATCATATGGGTTCGTGATCTAGCCTCCTTCTAGACATCCAGTGGGGCAATTACTGGCACATGCTAATTGACAGCCAGAAGCTAATTTCCTTCTAGGCCATGCTAGTAGGGCCATCACTAGTACATGCTGCCATGAGCATATTTTCTATGTAATTTCAGAGCTAGTTTCCTTCTGGGCCTCTAATAGAACGATCACTAGTATGCACTGGTTGGCGACATGTTGTAGTCAAAAGTTAATCTCTTTCAGGGCTTGCCATGGGCCAATCATTGCCATAATTGTAAAAGACTGGGAGAGAGAGAGTGAATGCTTTATATACATTGATTTGGAAATTTATCTTTAGATAAGATGCATTAAAAATTTTTAAAATTTATATATTTTACATTAGCATGCTTTTTCTTATAATTGAAAATCTTATATTATGAAAATTGATATTTTATGCATGCTTGATCTTATTGAGCTTTAGCTCACTCATCTCTTTTCTACATTTTTCAGATGTCGAAGAGTAGATTGGATGGGGACTGGGTTGAGCAGAAAGGAAACGAAGGTTTAGTTGACTTCAAGGTTCGTCATGCTAGTATCGGACCCCAGACTAGGTGGTCAGTGATACAGTTCGATACACCGCCATACCATTCCATGCTGAGCCCAAACCGACACAACAAAGAGGGGACAGGGAGAAGGAAAGAGAGAAAAGAGAGAGGGAAGGGGAGGGAAGGAAAGGGATAGGAGGAAATGGACTCCAGAGGCCACCATTGTCACTGTCGAGGTGGTGGGCCCATCCCGATGCGACACAGAAGAGAAGGGGAGAAGAGAAAAAAAGAGAGGAAAGAGAGAGAGAGAGAGGGAGAGAGGAAAGAAAAAGAAGAGGGAGAAACAACCTTCGGAAGCACTACAAGGCAAGTAGGCCTCCATTCGATCGAAACAAGGGCCGCTTGTTTCTTTTTTTATTTTAAATCTATTAGGTGAAGTTGGCAATGGAGTTGCTGACTTTCCCATTATTTTTCTTTTTGCTAGCTTCGTTTGATAGAATCAAAATAAAAAAGAAATAAGGGCTGAAGTTCTTGTTTCGATCGAACGGAGGCCTACCACCTCTACAGCACCTCCAACGAACTCAGCGGCCCTCCGACAGCCTCCGGAGGTTGTTTCTCCCTTGCTTTTTCCTTCCCTCCCCTTCTCTATCTCTCTCTCTTTCCTTCTTCTCTCCCCCTCTCTGCTATGTTAGATTGGGATGAGGCCCACCACCAAAACAACAGCAGCAGTGGCCTTACCGGCTCTTCAACGGCCGTTTCCCTCTCTCCTGTTTTCTTCCCTCCCTTTCCCTCTCTCTTTTCCTCACTTTCCTTCACCCCGATTCCTCCTCAATGTCTCGTTTTGAAGGACGAAACCATCCCGGTCCACTAATGGCATGGTTTGACATGCCCCGAATTGATGGTTTGGGACAGTTCAGTCTTCCTTGGTTGACTTTATCTGTACTTTTCTTATATTAAAGAATTGATAAGACAAGTTGCATATTTTTACTTTATAACCTTGTCAGGACAATCATATTAAATTTATTATTCTAGAAGTATTGTTGTTATAACAATAACATTGCATAGGTTTTGAGTTGATATTAATATGAAAAGGGCAAATCTTGCATGTCCTGTGGAGATTTAACCCTAAGGATATGGTATCGTCTACCACGCATTTTATTCGTGAGTTCGAAATAGGGCATGACAAAAACATCAATACTTATTATTTACTAGATACAATAATTTTTTATTATTACTTATTACTCAATGTTTAAATAATATTATTTTATTTTTCATTATAAATATTAATATAACCATATACTGATTGAATAAAAATAATATCATTTTATATTAATTATTTTCAAAAATTCAGTGATAAATGATGGTATTGTTAATAACTGATAATAAATCTTATTCTATTTATTGTTATTGACTAAATAATATTAATAATATTTGTTACTAATAAGCAAGATAACAATTAAGTTATTAAATTATTTTTTTACGACTGAATAAAATAATATTAATCAAGGGC
Source organism: Elaeis guineensis (assembly GCF_000442705.2). Taxonomy (NCBI): domain Eukaryota; kingdom Viridiplantae; phylum Streptophyta; class Magnoliopsida; order Arecales; family Arecaceae; genus Elaeis; species Elaeis guineensis. The sequence continues at coordinate 12,058,228 of NC_026003.2, read as the reverse complement.
AATAATGATGGAGAAGAGAGAATGCTGAAAAGAAGAAAAGCAGAAAAACGGAGAGGAAAAGAAATAAGTGTCGTGGATCAAGCCCTAGTGATAGTTTGCACACTTGCCTATGGCATGGTCTCTGTACACCAATACACCATGTAATCTAGGCACAAAATGTGTAAATTAACACCCAAAAAGCTAGATCCAATTTTCTCACAAATCCAAAACCCTAAGAACACATAGAAAACAAAATGCATAGACTAAACAGTAATTATTTGAATTGTCAAAGGGAAAAACAACTAACTTTTTGACACTTGCACTCCCATTGGAGCATTGAACATAAATAGACAAGTTTGGTGGAACATCTTACCAAGAATTTTTTTTTTAATTGGTTCATTAATTTGATATCTTGAACAGAAGTTCCTTAGCTTTCCACCTTTTTGCAGTTAAAATGACAATCAACTTCAATATATTTAGTTTATTCATAATATACTAAGATAAATTTCCAGATATCATAAAACAAATATGGAAGGACCCCTCAAGAGAAATTTCATTTGTAAAATTAAGGATTTCGTACATATTAATTCAACAGATAATGTGAGCCCTATGTTCTACCTAATAACTGGATTGAGCATGGAATAACTTTCTATTGACAATAAAGTCTATCCAAGCACCATCAAGAAAACCTCAGAATGACCATCATGTTTATAGCACATGCCTTGGTGCACATTTCAAATATTGATGAATGGAACTGCTACACCAAGTTAGGGCTTTCGAATAAAATGCTTAAGTTGACAGGTGACACTCACAATGGATTATAAGTTAGCTAAGAAATGGTCAAGTAGATTATTTTTCCACTAGCATTATGTATATTCTGGATTGCCTGAAGTTTCTGAAAATCAAGAGATACCTAGCATCAGAGGCCATATTAAAAGTCTATACTAGTTTAGATCCAAACACACATACTTCCTATCATTAGCTTCTTCAACTCCCAAGAAGTGCTCAGCTTTTCCAGGTATTTGGTAGAAGATTCTTTTACGAATTTCTTCGAATGTTTTGGCCCTTAATCATAGTTTCATAATCATGGCCTCACCTCCATAGATAGCAAGCATGATGAAACACGAAGAGTATGTATGATGAATGTCAAAATATTAGACATCTTTTCAATTCATATGAAATCACCAAATCTGAAAATTTATTGAACAAGGCCCAACATATTTCCTCATCCATAGATTTATCTCTTGCACAAAGCATGTTCCTCCTTAAGAAAAAACATCAGAATTTCACAAACACTTCTGCTAGTGGATCCCCAAGTATATAGATATTTGATACACCTGACCAACATAAGGGCAGTTTACATTGGTTATAATAAATAAAATGTTATAGTATTGAATTTAGCAAGAATAAGTTCTCCTATAGTCCACTCTTTGAAATTGTGGATGTCCATCTACTTACACCCTATTTCAATCAAGGATTGCCAACTCGGAACCGAACCTCATGCCAGCCAACCGGCAATACAAGTCGATACGTCCCCCGTACCGGGCCCGAACCAACATGGAAATAGGAGATGAACCAAGGAGGAAAAGAGAAAGAAAGGGGAAGGGAGGGAAAGGGAAGGAACGGATGGCTAGTGGAGATGCCTGTGGTGGCCACTAAAGAGCCATGGAGGATGCTGGAGGGCCACTAAGACCTCCTGAGCTCCATGGTCCTCTATGAGAGAAATTGAGAAGAGAGAGAGATAGAGAGAAAAGATAAGGGAGGGGAGAAGAGGGAGGGGAAGGCGATGGGAAGGCCGTCGGGTGGTCTAACATCCCCCCCACGGCCACTATGGGTTCGAAACAGGAGCTTCGCCCCTATTTTGTTGGGTTTTTCAAAAAATCCAACACAGTAAAACTAGCAATGGATTTTTTAAAAACCCGATGAAACATGGATGAAGTCCCTGTATCGAACCCATGGCAGCCACGAAGAGATTTTGGGCCACAACCTCCTTGCCGCCTTCCTCTCTCTCATCTCCCCTCCCTTCCCCTCTATCTGTCTTCTCAATTTCTCTCATAAAGAACCGTGGAGATTCGGAGTCTCGACAGCCCTCTGACAGCCTCGGTGGCCCACCACAGGCCTTCTCCTCCCCTCCCCTCCCCTCTCTTTCTCTCTCTTTCCTTCTCCCTCGCTTCGTTTTCAGCCGACATTCTGAATCGAACGTCCGAACCGCATCGATTTGCTGCTATTACGGTTCGACACGCCCCTAACTATCCAGTTCGAGCTGGTTCAGTGAACGTTAGTTTCAATCATTCTACAAACCATCACATTGATATTTTACATCCTTCTGTCCAAGGTTTTAAATCTCGTGGGATGAGGCTGTCCCAATTTTTTCATGATATGGGATGCGTTGCCATTCCACCCCGTCCCGACATTTGAGACAGAGGATGTCCCAAGATGTTCCGATCGGGATGCTCGGATGCTAGCGGGACGGCCTGTCCTAACACATGAGATGGTACCCCATCCCAGTGTCACACAGGGCGTCCCGCTGGGACCTGAATCTCTATTTTTGTCTATATGCTTATAGAAGACAAGTGACTATATGAAAATTATGAATTCAAAATATATTTTAATCCGTTATGTTTTATTGAATTCACTATCATATTGCTAATTAATTTTCATAGGGAAGACAAATTTAAGAAGAACAGATAAACCTATATCCATGGATTGAGGATCAGATCCATACCAACTATCCAAAGTCCATCAGTGACTAATTGGGTCCTGGCACGCACCTGCAACCCTAATCCTCAAGGAGGGGGGCTGATCCAGTTGACACCACTTCCTACTAAAAGGTACCAAGTCGGACACAACTAGCACCAAACGGCTCACACTCTCACCTGATATCAATTAGGGCATCGGCAAAAAGGCATCCATACCCTTTTTTTCTTTCTTTTTTTTTCTTTTTGCTGGCATTCAAATGAGAACAGGAGGAAAGAGGAGGAGGAACAGCAAAAAAGAAATTGAATATAAAAAACTAATCAAACCGATGTTGGTGCACCATAAACCCAATCATGAACACTAAAAACTCACCTGATCCTAATAATAGAAACTAGACAAACCCTAGAAAATGCTTACAACCCGTAACAACCATAAAAAAGGGAAAACAAAACAAAAGAATAAAAAGAAAGGGTCCCATGATGAAATTGGGCTCAAGCAATGTATTGTGTTTTGGTAGGTGGGCATCCTGATACCAAACCAACTTGATACAGACAAACCTACTCTTGGTCCCCAATCAGTATTAGCACTAAGATTGGGTCTTTAAACCTTGCTTATAGCAGCAAGGCCTATAAAAAATTTGGAACATATGACCATAATTTCTATAAGAAAACTTCACAAAAAAAGAATCACACATTGGTTCACAAACTAAATTTTGTTGTCCAGCATTAATTGACCGTACTAGTGGTCAAGATTGTATTCAAATATGTGCTTCTGAATTTTGTTAGTTCCATAAGTCTGGTACCACATTTATCATATCCCCAAGTTAGGTTATTTGGAATATAGATCCAAGAAATTCTGGGATTTCCAAATCATGTAGCAAATAAGCACGCAATGGACAAGAAAGCTTTAATGCTATTGGCTTACATGACAAGATAAGAATCACAATTTCGTACCGTTGTTTATTGGAAATAGGATTTTTATGGTTGATGAGACTTAAAGATAGCAAAAGTTGAAAGCATATTATGTTGAATCCTCAGTTTAAGTGTGTTTGAACTGAGAAGCATAGATGGGACCTGTAAAAAGATATCTAAGACTGAGGTTAGAAAAGAACATTATGGTTAAATAGTTGAATTTTTGGGTTTGTTATAATTTTATGGAATGGGAAAGAGTTGAATATGACTAAAATAGAAAAATTAAAAGAAATTTAAATAAATTGTAGTAGAGTTTGAAAATGAAAATTAAGGATTGAGGAGCTAGTTGATCTTTAAATTCGAGAAAATTTAGAAGGGAGAACCCAAATAAAATTACTAGAAAACAGGCTGGAGAAAATATTAGAGGAACATCATATTCTGCCGAATTCCAAATTGTAGCATCAAAGAGTGAAAGAATTACATCTTTCATCCATGGACCGCTAAAGATGAAAGAATCCATTGCCTCAACCTCAATATTTAAAACCTAAATTGATATGCCCCAGGTCAAGAAGACATTATCCCTTCATGGAACCCCAATCCTGGTTGACCATAACAAGGACATCCCACCAATAGGATTTTTAATGAAAAATTTCCTTAGATAAACACTTGGTGTAAAGCCCTCTCCAAGGGCTACTTGTCAATGACTTAACCATTCCATTTCTTAGGGGAGAAAATCAAATATTGCTAACTTTTAGCAATGCTAGTGAAAGTAGCTAATTAATATGGCCAAACTTTGGCAAAATTCAACTTGATAAAGAAAGGTAGACTTGGTCCCAGTTTGGTATTTTTGTAAATAGCAAAGCTCTTGTCCATACAGCTTTTAAATAAAGAGCCATTTGCTATTTGGTGACTAGAGTTTTGAAGTGCTGTGGAACTTTAATAATTGTTTAGTAAGCAAATTGAGAAAGTGCCTTGGTATCTAGAGACAATCATAAAGAATATTATATAGAAAAATTAATTATCTAACTGTTTATACTATCAAAAACTATTATTATAAAACATTTTTATATTTATTTTCATGTTTCAATCTAAATAATATCATAAATGATATTTTTAAATGTTTATAAAAATCTAATTATATTTTTATAGCATTATCTAATGATATTGTAAAATGATAAAATTATATTTTTACTATAATATAATATTATAATAATATTATAATAATATTAATATTAAATAGTGATATTATTACTATTAATAATATTATAATGTTATTATTATTTGATTATTAACATAAAAATATTATATTATTATATTATCTAATACTATGATATTACATTATATTGTATTATGAAGAATTATCATGGCATTGTAATAAAAAATAATTCTTCAATTTTATTAAAAAATAATAATAATTTTATAATATTAGTATATAATATTATTATTATATTACATTATTATATACTATTAACATAATATTATTTTTAATGTTATGATAATATATTGATATTATAATATTATCATCAAGGTTTATAATTTTTTTATTAAGCTCCATATTGGTACCATGCTAATATAGTGTCCATACTTTTATACTCTATACTAAGGTTCGTTGTACCAATACTGGAGGAGCTATCCATTGGTGACTAGTTCAACAAGGTGGGGATCCATACCATGCCGTCCTAAGGCATTCTGGCACAAGGAGAGCCACATAGGGAGGGGGAGAGGAGGGAGATTTCGAATTGAAATCAGCAAATTGTCAATATTGATTTCAATTCAAAATCGACAAAAAAAAAAAAATTAGCATCCCCTTTTCAAAACAAAACGGGGGATCCCTATTTTAATGAAGCTTTCGAGCCATCTCTCTCCCTCCCTCTCCCTCTCTTACCCTGCCTTTCCTTTCTCTCCTCCATCTCCCCATCCCTCTCTGGTAGGAATTCCATTTCGAACCCAAGAGAATGAACCAAGGTTCACCGTACCGGTACCGGACCCCGTACCGATGAAATTCTGTTTAATGTCGATACGCGGTTCCATACGATATGGTAATGTCAGTACGCTTCGGTATGATGTATCGGTATGAGACCAGTACGGTATGGTACGGGCAGTATGGGGCGGTATAGGGCGGTACGGCATTCCATGGAATGAACTCTATAGGTAACCAATCAGTCCAATTTGGTATGCTCCGAACTAATTGGATTAGCGTAGTTCAATGGCCCTTGGTCGGTATACCCAGGACAGAGATTTGTTTGATGTAGCGAGACTTGGTATGCCCCCCCCCTGGTCAATATACCTAGAACAGGGATTTGTTTGATGAACCAAGACTTGGTATGGCCCCCACTGAGTCTCAATTCAATACTAGTATGGTACGACATGTTGGTATGGGACATCATACCTCAATATGGCGAATCTTGATTATTATTATTATTATATTATTATATTAGTAGAATATTATAATAATATCATGTAATGTAATGTAAAGGTATCATATTATATTATAATATGTTACTATATTATTATAATTTATATGATATTATATTATACAATTATATCATATAACATAATTTTATTTATTATATTATACTATGTTATGCATTTTCATCTCTATAGAATTTTCATATAAATGAAAGCAGCTTCCCTTTTTTTCTCAAGTAGAGCTTTTAAAGCTCGAAGTTGGAGTTTTTCCCTAGCATACTTTTCTCAATTTTCAGAGGGGCTAGAAAGCTATTTCAGAATTCTCAAAATCATCCAAAAAATCTTTTAGGCCTCCTAAAAGTTCTTTTTGGTCCTCCAATTGCAATAAACAGGACATTTCTAGATGAAAGTAACATACCAAACAGCAGTAGCATAATAGATGATGAAGCTATAGACTTAAGCTTGATATACATTGTTGATTGATACCCTTGAAGCTTAAGTTGGTTTTCCCTTATAGCTTAAGCCGGTGGCCTCAAGTGGTTAGTTAACAAACAACACATTGGTTCACCTTTGATTAATTGTATGCCTAAGTCATCTCCCCAGTACACAATGAAAAGGAACATGTGGACTATTTGATTATCATGGCAATGGTCGTATTTGGTCTCCAAGTTTCTTAAGAAACCAAAGAGGAAATCAGTAATGGCATGGCTGTTATATTATCTTCTGAATTATAGTATTCCTCAATGGGGATGATGCAAAAATTTGAAAATGGAAATATCCCGAAAACTTAAATGCAAAAATCTTTTTTCTTTCTTCAATTATTGAATGTATGGCTTGAGATATCAAACCAAGGAATTAGCTGGAAACCTTGTAATCCTTTCAAGTTTCAAGCTCAAATCCTCTTTTTATGGACCCTGTATCTAGATCTGCTTTTCACTTCCGAGAATCTGATTCTGGAATTATCTAAGGCATATCTCTTTAAGACTTTAACCATTGGTTTCTCATTCAAAATCAGGCTACGGTCATGCCTTCTACACTTGCTAATGTCCAGGGTCTTCATCACTGGAGTAGAAAAAAAAAAGTAGAAAAATGAAACTGAGAATGCATTTACTACATGTGAATCATTAATGACAAGTGTAAAGGGAGGCAAGCATATGGATGGTTGTACCTGTTATCTCATTGGGTTTTCTCTTGGTCACCTAGCATTCGCAAATTATTATTCTTCATCTCCAGCTTATTTTAGGTGACTATAGTTCGTCTTCCAGAATTCTTTTCCACAATTAGCTAGGTGCCATCCACTTCTATTTTGTTGTACTCAAGTTTTGAAGTTTCAGCTAAAATCCAATCCAAAAGTGACCAAAATTTTTGGCTTCCATCAGTTTTGTCCCATTTCAGCCACTTTTAGCCAGTTTTGATAAGTTTCAGTTGAGTGTCTAGCAGTTTTATCACTGGAACTGAGTTTTTTACCCTTTCATTGTTTCGCTCACGTGCGTGCACTCACTCACACACCACACACACACACACACACATATATATATATATATTAACATTTCTAAATTTTGTCAATGTTATTCAATATTGCATTAATCAAAGACCCTAATGAAATAATCTATTATTTTTGGTTAAGTGTTGTTATCAAAGTGATGCCTCTTCACTAACTAGAGAGCATTATGTATTCTTACCATTTTTCTTTTTCTAACCTAGATACATTTTTTCTCTTTTTTAGAATAACATGATATTAAAAAAAAAAGGAAATTTTGAAATAACTGGGTTCTGGTTTCAATGCCTTGTTTCCTTGCTTGAATGGGTTATTCAACTGAAATAGAATGATATATGCTTAGAGAAAACTTTAGTTGAATACAAAAATTAGAGCAAATATGGAAAATTACAAAAAGTAGAGAAACGGATAGGGAAACTCTAGAATAGAAGAAATGTTTAATATATTTTAATGCAATAAGCTCTAAAGCTAATTTCAGTCTGATAAAATGATATGAAATTTTTTTTCTTCATTGCTATTCTTACTTTTTCTATCTTTTGATTGAATCTCCAAAATTCAGAGGAAAATTGCCAAAACCACTGCAGCAATCAAAACTGAAACTCTGTCCCCAAGACGAAAACTGACATGAAGTTTAAAACCTTGAGCTTAACACTCCCCTCCCCCTTGGAGCGTCAATCAGACCATGCACATAGAGGGATAACACAACAACTAAGATGAGCCAAGATGACAACTGTTATACAAAATAAATAATTGTGATGGGATTTGAACTCATAACCTCCAGTGGACTGAGCTCTAATACCATGCTAACTAACCAATGGAAGCTAAGAGCTTGGGCTGTTAGGAAGTAGTTAACCCCCCATGGCATTACATAACATTAGGGGAAAAAAAAAAATCTGACGGTGATGCACCTTGCCAAGAAAAAGAGAGAAGTTGACTTAATTTTGGTGAGACCTCTCATCTTACGATGTTCTGCATATGATCTTATCCACAAAATCACCGACATGGCAGGTCACCAAAATTTCTCTTATCTACATTCTTAACAACAAGGTATTTTCATTTCTTCCCATTCTTGCAGCTACTTAACAAAATATTCTGCTTGAAGCTCTAATAATGGTACAATCACTAAAACCAAATGTTTGGCAATTGAAACAAAACTTAAAATGATATCTATCTCAAACAGTAGCTATTAGCAAAGTTTTAAATTCCATGGGACGAGGCTGTCTCGATTTTCCCATGGAATGGGAGCATCGCCATCCCGCCCCGTCCCGACACTTGGAACAGAGGATGTCCCAAGAGATCCCGATCGGGATGTTGGGATGCTAGCGGGATAGCTTATCCCAATACATGGGATGATACTCCATCTCGATGTCCCACGGGACATCCCGAGATGTTCCACTGGGAACTGAATCCCTGGCTATTACAATATATTACAGCTGAGAAAGTTCAAATGAATAAAGCTCACATTTCAAATTAGTCTTCCAATGATGAACACATAGAAATTATAGATTGTATGACTTTGAGAGTTAATAAACAGCAGTGTAAATTTCAAAAGCTTTTCATCATGAATGTAAATTATCTCCGAAAACAAGGGCCTAAAATAACACTAATGAAATCAATATGAACATGGACAGATGGAAGCACAAGTTAAGGTTAAATGCATAGCTTCTGCTCTACAAGTCAGACCTGGTAGTTTATTATCGAGTCTATCTAAACAAAATTGGCAATTAAAGTGGATATAAACATGAGAATTAAGAGGAAACAACAATGGAAAAAAATTATACTCACAGGAAACGTGGGATTATGAAAATCATTAAGAAATACATCGTCAAGATCACGAAAAAGTCTATGCTCTGGTGTATCATAGCGACCATCACAAAGATCAAGACCTCCAATGAATGCAGTAATTTTTCTTGTATTTCGAGGTGCCTCGGTATCGACTAGTAAACATTTCTGATGGTGTGTAAAGAGGGTTCCCACAATCTGGATCAAGATATTATGAGAAACAAGGTTAGATCACAGTTCAAGAGATATATTATGCAAACCTTGGTGTATGCAACAGTATGCTACATAAAGAAAAAGATATATTATCTACATATGCTTCATACACCTATTATAACACAATTTCCGTTAATGCATACATCGCAAATATCCACATACAAAGTCTAAAGATGAAGTTGTACACACTTTCTTATGATGTTCAGTATTGTGGGTTATTGTTTTATGGAGTGAGAGAGGATCTGTCATCATAGGGAACCCAAGTCTTGCAGAAAATTTCAAACAATGTGGAAGAGTAGTTGTCACTCATATATTCTACTCTTTATAGAGCTATAAGACATAAGGTGATTGGTGAAAAAAGATAACAGAATAATTGAAACTTCAGAGCTTAATTGATTCATCCAACTTAGATATATCACTATAAGTTAAACACATGAAAAAAAACCATAGCACTCTGCATCAGGGGTCCAGGTTATATATATGAGAGAATTAATTCTTAGTGGTCTAAGGTGGAGGTGGACAGAGCAGAGAGCTCAACTATCAAGAACACTGGTTTTGGCTTTGGGTTACTGAGCTCCACAATAATCCAAGATAGTTTTCCACTCTCTGTGGTCTGGAGGACTATTTCATGCTTTTTCTTGTTTTGCCTCTTTTTTCGAACATCTATTTCTCACTCCCACTCTCTCCTTGATAATTTATTACACTGCTTAGGAAACATGAAGAAAGCTGTCAGCTGTCTCTTCTTTACCTTTCTTTACTTTCTTCTAGATTCTCAAAAATATCATTTAAATGATTATTGAAACAGAGTTATCAAATACTACACCAGACCAAGCATGCTATCCAGTGCTGCAAGGGCCAATTCAGTCACTTCAAAGAAATAAAGGACAGATGTTTGCATCTGATCAATGAGAAAGACTGAAAGAACGACAGCACTAATGAGATTGTGAGGAAAAAATTCTCTGTCTGCATGCCCCAAATATCAACAAATATTTCTTGGAGTCACATTAGTGATTGCCAAATTGTGCACTCCTATTTTTTTTCTGCTGTGGCTCACATTCAGAAAGGGGAAAAAAAGATCAGGAGACTTATATTTATATCTGATATGTGGGAGGATAAAACAAAGGGACTTCATTTTGATCATCCTGATGATGATCTTGAGATATAAAGATAAATCTTGCTTAATATATCCAGTAAAATTAATCCAACAAAGTGAACAAGCAAAGCATTTCAATAGATAATCTACATGTACCTTCTGCAAAGTAGTTCTTATCTTTATATTTCTACTATGAATTATTTAGAATTGTACTTATCTTTGAATTCTTCCATGAAGCATAACATTAAATTATTTGGAAAGTAGGCATTCCATTGTTACGTACATAGAATGGACCTCAAGATAGTTGTCTCATGCCATAATATGAAACATGACCCTTCAAGCTCAGTACAACTAAAAACTTACATGCAGTTTCTAGACTTATTGACCGGACATTATCTTTGACTACTGTTAATGCTTTCAAAAACATAAGTTTGTTATTTCTTTAAAAGGACATATGTTTCTTTGCAATTGTATTCTTTTCTGATGTATATTTATTATGGATTATCAACAAAGAATAAGCAAAAATTTAGGAGCTCAAAACAATGAAATGAACTTGTACCTAGACTTTTGCTGGCTCCATGTAATCAATTATAATTTAGAATTCCTTATATCTGGTGCTGGTATCAAATAACTTAGTCCCAGCCTTCAAATATGAAGGAACACTAAAACATATGGATCAAAGAAGGGAAAGAAGTTGGTGCCAAAGATGCTTACAGTCAAGCAGAAACAAGATCATGTAAAAAAAACTTTAAAGGGAAACAAACATGAGAAGACATTATAATGCATTACCACTATATATTTAAGCACAAGAACAATGAAGAGAAAAGTAGAGTTTTATGTACAGATTGGAGAACATGGTATGAATACTAAGCCATGTGAACCTTTGTGCTTTATAAGCGAGTCGAGTAATCAATTTCAAAACATCTAATTTGGTGTCTCAATGTGTACAAAGGTTGCCACCTACATTACATCTTTTTTTTGTTCATGGCACCCCTCTATTGAAAATGGTTGGAAACAGCTGGGTGCCCATTTCTTTTGATTGGATAAGTCAGCTCAAAGTGAAATATTTAGGATTCTTCAGTGAGCATTAAAACTGATTGAAAACGGTTTTAGCTTCCAAGAGATATGAAATTCAAACTAGATATTGCTTATTGGTTTTGGAGAAAGCAACAAGGCATAATTCTAATCCAGTGTGTCAGAAAAAAATTGAAGTCTTATGACTGGAGTAGACCTTGATATTTTGAGGCTAAAACCACATTCTTGAATCTGATTTTATCAAATGCATATTTAAGCATACATATTCATTGCTTCATGAAAGAACTGCTTTTCCAGATTGTTTGCATGAAGCTTTCCTCGCCACCTAGAGATGAGCATGCCAGAAAGCTTTCAGATGGGTAGATAAGCGCACAGGTGTGCCATAGCATTTCATGCAGCCAAAAAGAGAGTAATCGAAGGAAGGATACGAGAGTTGAGTGGATCCAGGTGCCTTGACCTCTAAGAATTTTTGCCACCCTCATACCACAGTTCGAGGAAGATGAATTGGGATAGGTTGTGGCCTAGGCTATAGTAGGAACTATCTAAGCTAACACTACTCCTAAGGTAGAATCCTACTGGTAAGTAAAGTACGGGATAATGTAAAGCTAAGATAAAATAGAATTTATAGATGTAGATGTCAAAGGATCCTTTTTTAGCATTACGATATGATATTTATAAGTAACCCTCATTAACTATCTTGATACTTGTCCTTGCTATCGAGTGCTATACAGGCCACTATTGCCAAGAATGGTAGGTAGTGCTACCACTCTACTCACAACCTAGACAGCGGTAGGATGAGCGTCATTATTTATTTTTGCCACTTGTCCTTGCTAGTGTGCCACATAGCCTACTATTCTATGGATGGTAGCTAGCGCTACCCTTCCACTCACATCATGGAAAGTGGGAAGATGGTTACCACACTACTAACTGTGGATACTGGTCCATGTTATTGTATGCCATATAGGCCACTATTGCCATGCATGATAGGTAGTTCGACCACTTCTTGCATGCACGGGTAGTGGTAACTGCTAGCAAACCAGCATCCTTGGACTCTGCTCCACTAAAGCCTCATTCTAGGCTGATACCTAGCTCTCAACTTCTCAGTTTATGTCATTCGGCATACATTCTTGGTATTTGGCCTTCACCCTCAGTGTTTCGGCCAAAAACCTTAGTGTTTCGGCCAATTCTGATACTTGATAGGAGCATGCCATGCAACTTGGTCTGGTGGCTAAGTACAATTTCGGCCTACTATCCGAGTACTTCATCCTAAGATTCTCAGTCTACACCTTCGTACTTGAAGGTTGACAACTTGACATCCTTTCAAAACCTCCAATTCAGCCTGATCGGTCTTTGAAGCATAGGTATTGGTCTGGATGTGTTGGAAACACATATCAAATGCATACTGAATAGTCAACATAAATTCTCTTTATTTTATATGCATAATTTTGTTGGTTTATTTAATAATCCTTCTAACTTTTCTTATCTTTTCATCTAAACAATTTGTTTCTAACTGGCCTCTTTCAGATGAAATGAAAGGATATGAATTATGAAGCAAAACTACCAAATATTGTCCGGTAAAAGGTTGGGCAAACTGGCAAAGCATGTTTATGGAGCAGATATTAAATGTTGAACGTCAAATTTGAACTAGCTGAATGAAGAAGTTAATCTTAGATTCAATTCAACATGCATAAAGATGATTCTTTATCATATGGACATCGAATTCAATTGTATCATTTTCATATTACCCAGAACAATTACCAAGATGATTCAATATTAATGTACAAAATATGGTACTCCACTGATTGTGTGTAGAATCAAATGAATTTATGTTGTACAACTTGCCTGTTGCTTAACCATGCTAAGCTTATGGCTAGCATACGAGGTGACAAGACACAAATGACAGACGAATGCTTGAAAAACTTTCGGGTTTCTTCATCATGAGTTTGCATAACTCCTCCCTGCACCCAAAGTCTAATTATCAAACTTCAGTGCAATGATCAATTTTAATTATACTGCTGGCAAGCGAAAAATATAGTACAAAGCATTCATTGAATTCTCAACAGTAAATAATTTTAAATGCTTGTATCATCAAATAGACCATACAAGTTTGAGAGTCATTAGAGTTTGTTGGTTAAGTGTAATGGCTAGAGAGACATATCATGATACGCCAAAGAAAATGTCCAGCAACTTGAGTCTTCAAACAACTACGATAACGTAATTCATAGGACTCAAAAATACACCTTAGCTTCAATTTAAAGAAGCTTTTCTTGTAACACAAGTGAAATCAGTTAATTTAAAGTGAATATAATCTTAGTATTTGATTAACTAATAAAAGGTGTAAGGACTCTTATTTAAAGAGTTGCATTTTTCCCTATTTTGTGATCATTATATCTACGCCTCAGATAAAAGATAGTATAAAACTAAGATAAAGATAAAGATTCATTAGATCAATTGTTGAATGAACCATACATAGAGTATAATTCCATTATTTATACTAAAATAAAATAACAATCCGCTCTTGATGGTTGTTATTCACATCCTCCACTCCTAGCAATTCTAGTAATTGACATCGATTGCCTCGCTACTGCTGCATGATCATCAAGACCCATTAACTGTCAAAACAATACTCATATTTATCAATCTTGATCTATTGTTCACTTTTTTTGACCTATCCTATTGGTTGTTTTTTCTCAATCATCCTGCAACAAGGTCTTCTGCGTCTTGAAACACCATCAATTACCCATTCTTGTGTTGTTGATCATGGCTATCATAATCATTTGGCCTACTCACAGCCAAATGTCCATCTTTCGACCAGTCCCTCCATATTTGGAATTTATCACAGTCGAACTCTATCAATCCTAGTAAGGATCACATGACTTTCACTGATTGACTTCATCCAAATCAATCCACATGGTACTTGCTTACAACTACCACTTAAGCTACCAAGATGAGATGTAAACAATATTACATTTCCAATTTTTTAATATAAGTATTTTTATATTTAAATTTTATAGTAGTTAATTTGGCATGTATTACATAGTTACACCATCCTTTAGGCATATAACATGAAATATTAAAGTATATAATATTTAAACATCAAAAATAAACACAAAATTCTATTTTCCACTTAAAACTAAATAAGACTTAAAATCTTGAAAACAAATATATATATATATATATATATATATATATATATATATATATATATATATATATAGGAGTAAACTTGGGTAAGGTCGATCGGATTTGGGCTCATATCCGGTCAAGTCAAAATTGGATAATGGAGGCCCAACATCGATAATCCAAGCCGTTGGATGTGATCTACTACTTCAAAACTATTTGCACAAGAAAAATCATATGATCTGAAGACCCTTGGTTTATGCATCAAGTGATCAAAAAATACATCTAATTCAATTTTATTTAGGCTATCCAATTTTTTACTACTTGATGCATAGACTAGAGGTTTCTAAATTATATGATTTTTTATGTGCAAACAGTTTTGAGATAGCAGATCACATTCAATGGCTTAGATTATGGATGTAGGACTCTTATTATAGAGTTTTGACTTGACCGGTCCTGAATCCAAATCCGTTCGATCTAATTCTAAACTGACTATATATATATATATATTGTGTAGCAAGTTCAATATGGTATCTCTCCTACCGTGTATATAATCTGATACTAAGACTACAAGCATCAAACAGCATTGCATAAGATTAGAATTCACCAAGTAGATTTAGACTAAAGTGCACCATATTTCACTTGAATTTGAGTTTTCCTCAAATGCACACATCAACTTTATTTAGATTCAAACATGATTAGATGAAGATCCATAAGAAAGTTGTGCCTCCTCAAATGAGACGAAAAGGATAGCCTTTCATAGAAGGTGCATCTCATATTTTTCTGTTCTTCTTTAAGTTAATAAAAAAAGAAAGAAATCTGCTTCCATCATGTTTTCTACTTCTCTGAGCATTAAGTTTCTATCAAGAAGTTCATATCAAATACAGAACTGTTGATCCCATTGGTAATTGTTGTTCTTGTTTGTTCCTACTAAACCTCTTTTTTCTTTTGTCCCTTCCGGGTATTTTTTTTATTTTTAAGGCATTGTATGCAACCGAAAAAGAGGCAAAATTTCAAACACATTGATAATAAGAGCATCCAAGAGCTGAAACGACTTACCGTCTTGAAGAAGAGTTTATCGTGGGAAGTCTTATCATCCCACACCAACAAGCACACCCGAACCCCCTCCTCCGACTTGTACTTAAGCAGATCCCCCAATGTGTACCCCTCGGCCGGGATCCTCAATGGCCGTTCCCTCACCAGCCTCACTTCGTGGTAGATGGACCACCCCGCTATATAAATCAAATGGTGCGCCCCCAGTATCGCTTCGCATATATCCTCCCAGCACTTGTGATGCCGAAACACGTGCCGGCCCTCCAATTCGATGTCGTCCGGGAGTTCCCCTTCCCTGATATGGGCATCCTGGTAAAGCGTCAGCATGCCTCCCTTCCTCAAGGGGAAGTACGTGTCCGGGACCCCTTTCTGCTCGGGATCCCCCGGAATGCCGTTCCGGTAGGCCGGATTGTCCTCCACGGGCGTGAACCTCATCGAGATGCGGAGTGCCGAATGCGGCTTCGGCGGCCGCCCCGCGGGGCCGATCACCGGGAACCAATCGGCGATCTCGCCGCCGGAGGCGATGCTGGCGGCGGAGATACTGGCGGTGCCGATGAGCTGGGCGCCGAAAACGTCGTTGTCCTTGACCTCGAACTCAATGCGGGCGGCGCGGTGGGCGAGGAAGAGCTTGAAGTGCTCCTCCCAGTGGGGTTCCTGGGAGTTGGGGATGACGCGTGTGCGGGCGAGGGTGTCGCCGGCGAGTAGGACTTTGACGTAGGGGTCGCTGGTGATGACCTTTGTTTTGGGTTGGAGGGGAAGAGGGGAAGTCATCCTCTTTCTCCTCCTGAACTCTTCTTCGCGATCCATGCGGCGGGGGGTGGGGAGGGAGAGGCCGCAGGCGCCGAGGCAGCGGCGGAGGCGCTCGGTGAACATGTCCATGTTGGGGAGGTCGCGGGCCTCGTGGATGTGGAGGTCCAGGTCGCCGTGGAGGAGGATGAGCTGCTCCGGGGTGGCGTCCATTGGATTCCTCGCGGGAGTTGGAAAGGGGTATCAGGAACCGCCGGCATGGGAGCGGGAATGTATACGGTGGGGAGGAATGGGAGGAGGTGGAGGAGACAAGGGAAGGATAGGTTCTTTGCTTGATACCGGAGGATTTGGGATCGACGAGTCTAAAAGAGAGGGCTTTGGGAGATGAGATGGGAGGTTTTCGCGCGGCGAAGAGGATTAAAGAAATGGCTTCCTGAATTTTTCTGGATAAAAAGTGATGATAGATCGGATGCTTTTGGGGAATAAGTGGACAAGACCGTTGGATCTGTGGTCTTCGAATCCTTTAGTAATACCCCGCGAACGAACGTTGACAGATATTTGAATGTTCGCCCAAATTAGTAGAGAATCTGCTAAAGAAACATTCTGCAACATTGTACGATAATTCTTAATGCACATTTCCCTGGAAGTAGTTCACTTGATGGAGAAAGAAAGAGGCACTGGAACATGTTCTTTACTTTTTCTGCATTGTTCCATCATCCCAATACCTCACATTTTCTTCTCCTGGAGGAGACCACCCTCCAACTTGCCATCATCATTTTTCATCAAGCCATCCACCTTCGCATTGCTCTTCTCGGAGCCTGTTTGAATGGTTGGATCGAAAATTTTATTAAATTTATGAGTTAGACCACCATAACCATTAAAAGTATGGGTTATAGACTGGGCTAGTTTCATGTTTACAAGTATGTAGAATCATTTTTTGAGTGAGCTGATCCACTTTCATGGAGAGAAAAATATGGCCTCAATCGGTAATTTTTTCATCTTTGTAGGGTTTCGTTCGGCAAAGAGGATTAAAGAAATGGCTTCTTGAACTTTTTTGGATAAGAAGTGATGATAGATCGGATGCTTTTGGGGAATAAGTGGACAAGACCGTTGGATCTGCTGCGAGTATGGTCTTCTAATACATTAGAAGCACTCCCATAAGGTAGATATTTGAATGTTGACTCAGATTAGTAGAGAATCTGCTAAAGAAACATTCCACAACATTGTACAATAATTCTTAATGCACATTCCACTGCAAGTAGTTCGCTTGCTGAAGGAAAAAAAAAAAAGCCACTGGAATGTGTTCTTTACTTTATCTACATAATTTAATCATAGAATACTTTTTCTTCTCCTGGAGGAGGCCACCACCAACTTGCCATTATCATTTTTGATCAAACCATCTATTCTCACATTGCTCTTATTATTTGTGTCTTTATTTGTTTCCAAACAGAAAGAGAATATTGCATGTGCGTTGCATGATAATTCAAGGGGAAGGAATATTTATTATGGGGATTTAATAGCCGGTCTCTCCCTTGACCAAGCTATAACAGTTAATCCTCGTTGACCAATAATTGAACTTCCAGTCCTTCGTCAACATATTACCATAAGATTTAATCTCTATGGTACAAATATTATTTTAAAATATCAAAATTACCCCTCCAATTTATGATCATGGATGAGCCTCGCTGGATGGGCCATTGCCGATTGGCTGGATGAGTTGGACGAGGGAGATATAGTTGGTGGAGAGGAAGACAATGGTATAGATGCTAATAGTGGTGCTGATAATGAAGCCATCTGACTAGATGATGTGGTCGAGATGGTGAAGAGGGCACGCCAGTAGGAGCTCAAAAACTTCTTCAGAGTTGCCATGTCGTGACGAACATCGAGAAGATCACTGAAGTGGCTCTAGTACACAATCTCATGAAAGGAGTAGTACTTCTCGAAGTGGTCGTCATCTGCAAGGGCATCAAAAGGGACATACCAGGTGCGGAAGCCATTGGTAGGGGCAGCATGCTCGGGCCAGGTAGCCTCCTCGTAGATGTTCTCATTTGTTATGGAGGATTGGGTCTCCATCTGGTGGGGTGGTGGGGCAGGAGATCCAGCGGCTACGGCGACAGCTAGGATCTCGTCGGAGAAGGAGAGATGTGGGAGATGACGATTTTAAGATAATCAAATGGGGAGTGGGAGAGGTGGAGTGATGGCAAAGGAAGGTGGCGAAGAATAAGAAAGAGGAAATAGCTGCGATAGCCATGGTGGAGGAGAGAGAAAGAAAAGAGAACAAATTGAATTGTTCTTAGTGGTTGGGTTTATGGCAGAGAAAAAAACCAACACCCACCTATAGCTAAGAAGTCGGACCCCGCAAACACACATAAAACATATATTTGACTGCATTCATAGATACTTAAATATATTTAATCATTGATAATTATCACTAGTCAGTTAACTTTTAATTAAATTATCGGTCATTAGATTGGTATTTTCACAATTAGTAAGATAAGTTGTGAAAGAACCAAAGAAGCTAAGAAAGAGAGAGATAGAAAAGAGAAAAGCATACTTTATTCCATCCTTTTTCTTGAAATGAAGTTAACCACTGTAAATAATTTTAACGAAAAACTTTAATGGAATAACTTTAAATCCTTACCTTTTAGCTTGTGCTTGGCTCATCAAACTGATAATCTACACTTAGCTAGCAGAAAAGCAGCAATTAAATAGTCTTTAAGTTGAAGGAGATATAGAAAATAAAATATAGAGTTTAAGGACTATAAAATATAAATAATTATATTATGGATTCAAGGAGATTAAATTTTCATTAGTCATATTGAATCAAAAGAAATATACTTTGATGAACATGATATACGATTAAGATATCATGGTACACAATTAAATAAATATAGTATAAAGTTATTTTATCTTGGTATACTGTTAATCCAATATAGTACACGACTAATCCAACATAATACACAGTTAATGTATCATGTGATATATAATTAAATAAATATGGTACATAATTATTTTATCATGGTACATAGTTAATCAAATGTGGTATATAGTTAATATATCATGATGTATAGTTAATGTATCATGTTACACAGTTAAATAACTATGATACACTAGTACATAGTTAAATAAATATGGCATATAGTTATTATCTTGAATATGGTGCATATGTGAGAGTACGTTTATACTTATCAAAAGCGATTTTAAATTTAAAAATAAAATTTTAAGCATTTGGCTACAATCCAAAAGCAATTTTTGATTGCGTTAAGAATCCTTAAAATGTAGTTCACTTAACCTCTTTGCACTTTCGATAGATACGATCTTGCAAGCAGAATATCATGATTGTAAAAAATTTTTTTTGAGAAAAATAATATGCTATCCCTCGATACCCCTCTCACAATCTACTTCTTCTCGACTCCTAAACACATCTATCTCGATCACATTCATCCTTCTCCCTTTTTTTTTTTTTTTTTTTTTTTTTTTTGTGGATAGTAGAGATCACGTTCTCCCCTTCTCCTTATCTGGTTTTTAACTTTTTTTGGATAGTAGAGATCACATTCACCCATTTTCTCAATTTGGCTTTCAACTTTTTTTCGAATAGTAGTGGTCATATTCATCCTTCTTCCTATCTAGTTTTTAACTTTTTTTAATAGCAAAGATCATGTTCATCCCTTCTCCCTGTATAGTTTTCAACTTTTTTGGATTCTCCCCGTCTAGTTTTCACTTTTTTGCGAGCACATGGCTAGTCGTCTTTATTACCCTTCTTTTGATTAAAGATGCTTAACAATTATTTATTTTATTTTTTATACTAGCTATATTTAAAAAATATGTTATAAGATTTTTATTAAATTTATTTGTATTATGGTACTCATTTGTTTTATATCTAATTATTTTAGAATCATTTGATGCATTTGTCCTTTTTGGTCCGTTTGGAATTAAAAATCAACTTTTGGGTTTACCAACCAAACATATAGCAGACTACTTCTACAATTTCGAAATAGCTTTTGGATCTTGATAGTAAAATAGTTTTACTAAAATATTATTTTATCTTGAAACAGCTTTTGACCTCAAAACATAATTTTTATCAAAAATTAATTTTTAATAAAAAGCTACAGCATCCCCAAATAGACCTATAGTTGTTGTATGATGATATATAGTTAATTCAACATAGTACATAATTAGAATATCATAGTACATAGTTATTTTAGCTTGCAACATAGTTAATCCAATATGGTATACAATTATTATATTATGGTACATAGTTAAACAAATATGGCAAATAAGTCTTGTAATAGTTAATCTAATATACCTTTAATGTAACATGGTACACACTTACTATATCATAGTACACAATAAATATATATCATGAGACAGTTAAACAAACATGGCACATAACTATTTGAGTCCTGTACATGGTTAATCTAACATGGTACACAACTTATTGTATCATGGTATATAGCAAATACATAATGATACACAGTTAAGCAAATATGGTAGATAGTTAATTAAGCTTTGTACATGGTTAATCCAACATGGTACATATTTAGATAAATATGATACTATGATATATTAACTATGTACCATGATACAATAAGTATATACCATGTTGGAGTAACTATACACAAGGCTTAAATAGCCATTGATCATGTTTATTTAATTGTATACCATGATACATTAGCTATATACCATGATACAATAAGTGTATACCATGTAAGATTAACTATGTACAAGGCTTAACTAATTATGTATCATATTTACTTAACAATGTATCATTATATATTATATACTATAACATAATAGGTGTACACTATTTTCAATTAACTATATATTATATTGGATTAACTATGTATAAGACTTAAATAATATACTATATTTCTTTATCTGTGTGCCATGATATATTAACTGTGTACCATGATACAATAACTATAAACTAGACTAAAATAACTACGTACTAAGTTTATCTAACCATATACCATAATACTTTAACTATATACCATGTTGGATTAATTGTGGACATGATACTAAAACTATAAACTATGTTGGATTAACTATGCATTTTATTGGATTAATCATGTATCATGTTTATTTAACTATGTGCCATAATACATTAACTATGTAACTTGTTGGATTAACTATGTACCATATTGGCATCTCGATCGAAGTCGAAGGCCTGATTTTTGAGGAGGATGGCGTTATTCTGTTCGTAGCAGAAGAATGATGGCAGCCAGCAGCACTATGGATGGTGAAGGTAGGATTGATAATTAAATATGCCAAAAAAAATGGTCACATGGAGGGGTCAATGGAGGGCTTCAAGTTGATGGCTGGGTTCGGATCGGATATAAAATAAATTAAAAATTTATCAACCTGAACCCTGCTTGTTAATTCAACAAATAAAAATTCAAATTTTAATCTAATTATTTTATTAAATAAATAACCAAACTTGATTTTTACCTCATCGAACTATTCTAACAAGGATTACAAATAAGAGGCCACACAGATTGAAATATGTAATTAACCAACTATCCGACCATTAAACACTATACTAATAATAATCCAACAAGAGAGGCAGGTCTCCTCTCTCTCTCTCTCTATCCCATTCCGACATGAGTGCCTTTTTAATTCCCACCACCCCAATGCCCAATACACCCCACCCGACCAAAACCCCAAAGCCGAAAAGAAGAAAAAGGAAGGTGAAGTGCAGCCAGAGGCCAACTTCTATTTCCGGATAATCTCCTCTCCCCCGACGGGTCTTTTCTTTCCTCCACCCACCCTTTCTTTCTTCTTCTCTCTTTTTAAGGGCCCTTTTTAGTCTTTTTATCTTTCTTTGAATTTTTTTTTCTTTTATAAGAAGATGATGAACCGAGCTAACTCTGCTAAGGCATGTATCCCTTCCATGATGTCCATTATTGGATGGGAAGACAATAGCCAAAAGCTACACCTTTGGGACTATCACACAACCACCCAAGCGTCACCGCCATTCCGCTCACCGCCCTTGCCCTTGAGTACCACCAACCTCTCTTCTCTACCTCCTTTCTCGATTGCCTGCCCTCCTCTCTGTCAACAATTTCCCCTTCTACTTCCTGCATTTCCCTGACTACCCCGCGGTGACTCTCATCAAAAGTGAGTAACACCGCCACTGCCGGCAGAACGAGTAGAATTGGGCTGAAGTTGGGCCACCGGACCTACTTGTCATCGGCAACTGGAGAAGTCAGGAGATGGAGAAGCAATGGGAAGAAGAGCAATCATATTTAATTCAAGGCAATTTGGTCTAATATGGATTGAAGGTTGAAGTCAAATATCATAATGGACTGGAAGTTTTAAGTTTGGTCAATAGGGATTAGAAGTTGTCCACTAGCGGACCAGTCATTAAACTCCCCTATTTATCAAGTTTTTGACAGATAGTTATGATCTGCTAACAAACTTCGCGCATTGCTAGTTGCTATGATGTTGCATTCTGCAAAGTCTATATAAAGGAAGCTTCACTGAAGAGAAACTAAATTTTTTATGCTTAGTGTTTGGTTTATAATCTATACAGAATAAAGAGAGAATGTTCTTCATACCTATTGAATCTTGGTGAGGAGACCGGGATATTTCATGGAAGCAGCAGCAGTCATAAGGAACAGACTAAAAACCTAGAGAGAGGGAGAAAAAATCCATCTAGATGAACATAATTACAAGAAATGATGGTGCATCTTCCCTTCCCTATCAGGCCCACCAAGGAGAAGCTGCCATCTAAGTTGTCAGAGTACTTCATATCCTCAATAGCACCACAGAAATCCATACGAATGGAATACTGCGATCCAAGATAAGCAGTTTGTAAAATCTCTTCAGATGCCATTTTCTTACATGCAAGCGATTGCAGATACATGGAAAACCAGAGGATGTCATGCTGGCTGGGTTGAATTCACATTCTTAACCATCAGGCCAGCACATGTATGGCATTCACAAGTTTCTGGCTTGTACTTGGAGGAGCGGATCTCATCATAATACTAAGCATGAAGGCTATCAACTGTATAAAAATTTGATTAATGATACCAAAATCTCCATAAGATTTATCGGAAAAGCGATTGTGCTTGAGTGCTTACCGATACAAATCCAACACACAGGATACTGAAGCCTTTGAATTTAATTGGTGCATCCTCTGACAGGAACCAAGCTAAAGGAAAAAGAAGGCTGTCCTTCAGTTTATGGTCTTTAAATTTAACCAGTGTTTTCTGGAATAACCAATTAAATACCTGTTAGAGGAGTGAAGGCTAATGGAGATACAATTGCAGCAAATGAACTGATGCCAGTTATACATCCTTGGACCATTCCCTGAAGCAAGCATCATTTAGTAGACAACCAAGAAAATATTGAGACACAGCAAAGATCTCTTGGACTTATAATAGCAGTTCTAGCATTAAGAAACTAGTATCTCAGGAAAATTGGACATCAGGTTAAATATTTAATCATAATGAAGATCTATCATGGACACCAAAATGCAGAATGCTAATAATATCAACACATATAAGATTTTTTTTTAAAAAAATGCTAAAATTAAATCAGTCTTCTGGTATAGATGTCAATTAAAGTAGCCACCACCTGATTATAATAGCTCATCAGGTATCATACGAGACTGTTTATCATAAGTTAGATTTAGCACTAAATAATGCAAAAGTCCATCATTATTAATTCTAGGCAGCATTGTAATTTGATTAGTGGAAAGCAAAACATATGTGCCAACGTGTAACTTGTGAATATATGCGGGGTAAATAGTGAGGTGTGTTTTTTTTTTTTTTTGAAAAAGTGTGGAGAGTAGTGGGAAGAACCCACTACTCACCAATTTTATTCAAAGAGAAAACTGAATAATTTACAGATGGAAATTACAATTTTGAAATTCCCTGCTTAAACAGTGAGGTGTATGACCGACGAGGAAAAACAAAAGTTTCATACCAAGCCATTTAGTATCATGTGTACAGCAGCATTCCCAAGAATCCTTCTTTGGAGTGAAATCTAGGTTGATCAAGAGGCTAACTTTTAGGTTAAACAGTACTTCAGAAGTTATTGGCTCAAGCTAAATTAAGCCGGACTCTAAATGTGCCTTTGCCATGCTATGCTTATTTTAGATTTGGCATGTAAGTCATGAACAAAATTTGTCAAGGTTTTAAATACCGATTCCAATTCCTGTATCATTTTTTTGACAGTAGCAGTAGAGTATCGATACTAATGATACATACTGAACTGACAGATTCAGAAAAAAATGAAAATTCATTAGAACTGACTAGTATGGACAATCTATACACTGGTATAGATTGGTACAGGCTGTAGGTCTAGTTCGTACTAGTACAATTGTTTCGGTATATTAACACTTATACCAATGTTAGTTTTGTGCCAGAAAGGGTAAGGTGCCTATTGTACCATCTCATTCCAGCTTTTCCGGAAACCATCATTTCAATAGTGCCTTCTACTTTTTCTTGTTACTTTTACTCTGGTGGGTTTGATAGTATCTCTACTACTTTGCATCACATTTATTTGAGGCATGCCATACTATCCCGAACCGTCTATATAGAGCATACTGTACCATACTGGTTTGGTACCGATAGACCATATGAGAGGCAACTATCAAACCGGCCCCTGTATCAGGCATATCAATATAGTGACAGAGTAAGACCAGTATAGGGCCCAGTACTGAGATAGTGTATCTTCCTTTTTTTTTTTTTTTTTTTTTTTGCTTTCTTCTCTCCCATCCATCAACTAAATCTTTTTCACCATAACGCACAAGGCGCAAGACTCAAGAATTTTCAGAATCATAAACCCACTTAATTTGGTTGTGATTGGAATCTAGGATGGAAATATCAAGTGTCAAACTTATATTGTCCAAAGATTGATCCCGGTTCATATACCGAGAGAGCTAGACTCTACACTTTATGTTAACTCCTTGAAAAAAGACATCAATTTTAAAATCAATGATAGATCATCCAATTCAAGATCTAAAGCGTTGAATATGATCTACACTACAAAAAATACATAGAAATCAAAATTCATGTATTTTCGTGATCTCTAACATATGCATCACGTTGTTGCAAAAATAAATGGTACCAATTGCACTAGTTAGTAAAATATATGATAACGAACATAATTGAAAAATCCATTTTTTGATCATGATTGACATATTTTAAAATAAGGATAGAGTAAATTGACTAGTTTTGATCATTAGATCAACGTAAAAAATGGTATCATGCTATTAAATGATTAGATTAGAAAGCACCAAATGACATGAATTTTTGTTTTTTGGCATTTTTTGTAGTGTAGATCACGTTCAACTGTTTGGATCTTGAACTTGGATGGTATGTATGTATGTATACATGTCACTCATAGGACATTTAGGACACTTAGTGATACTTCTTGACACTTCATACCATCCCATTATGATGTCATCTTGGTATATATCCACATTTGTCAATTCTTTATTAAAGTTTTCGATAAGTTGTATGTACGTATGTATGTATATGATAAACATGTGTCCTCATGTCTAATTTTTAGAAGATTCCTGCCTCAGATTCTTTTGGCACTTGACACCCATGTCACTAGTCCAAGTAATATTGCCTTCTACAGCCTACTTAGCCACCTTTTTGCATTTTTCTTATCAATTATTGTGTTAATGCTATGTTTTTGCAACTGATAAGAGTATTGATGTAAGTGACCAAGTCATGCCTTCTGACACATGCTGAAAGTTTTGTATTGTTAATTTATTGCAAAATATGTTAAAAGGTTCGAATAAATACCATTTGCACAGATTATTTTCGGATTTACATGAATCCATGGATCGAAAACCACTAAGTCCAGCAATAATGTAACTCCAAGATTTTTTTTTTTTCAGTCCAAACACTAATTTGTTCTCAACTTTTTCAAGAAAATAAGAAGGGGCGAAGAATATTTAGAATGGAATGTTGATCAAGTCCAAAAAATTGGATGATCATTCCGAGTAAATGGGCTTAAGAGGCTTCTGGATTCTTGGTTGACTCATTCCCACCTGAAATGGTGGAGAATGAGCTGAAAGGCATTTAAACACACATACCAAGTGGTACCATGCAGTAGTTTGGTTCACATTCCCATGAAGGGCTAGTTCAGGCTAGCCCAGGCCAGATTTGACTAAATCCAAGGCACAACAGCCCCTCCCATACTGGCTCCTGGCTGATGCAATATGTGCAGACTAGTATGGGGCCGATGCAGGCAGCTTTTGGAATCATGGTAGAAACTAAGAAAGCCTTATTTTAGCAAGGATTAGCATTTGACGCAGAAAAATCTAGATGAATGTTGGTATAAGTATGATTGAAATAATAATTAGTAGTCCAGGTGATAACCAGTAAATTCATCTAAAATTAATTGTACCCTAACAAATGCTACAAATGGAAACTATTCATATATATACGTTTAAAAAGATATAAATCTATCTTGTCTAGTACTACTCTGATAATAAGATAAATAAATCTAAGATAATAAATTTTAAAAGTTTGCCATGATAATCATCAAAGTCTATTTTTCCATCAAAATAGTTTCGACTATAAAGCATAATCTAAGTCAAGATTTATATAAATCTAAGATAATAAATATTAAAAATTTGCCATGATAATCATCAAAGTCTATTTTTCCATCAAAATGGTTTTGACTATAAAGCATAATCTAAGTCAAGATTGCTATAGAATTGTGCAAAATGTTTTGATTTGTCAAATTATTGTCAAAGAATTTTTGGCTTAGAAGGGGCTTGCCATGAGCTCTCAAAACATAGCTGGTATAGGGAGATCTACATTGTGGGCTACAATTTAAGCACATATACCAAGGAATAGACATCTAAGTTCTCCTTGACTTAGACATTGCATAGACAAAAAAGAGGGAAGATGACAGGAGAACTATATTAATTGCTAAAAGGCCATAAATGTAAACAGAGAACAGGGAATATGTAAAAATACTAATAACCAGAACAGTAAAATGTCTCAAACCGGTATTCCAGTGATCTGAATGTGGCTTTCTTAAATTTATGAGAATAGAAGTTATTTGTATCGAAACCAAATTAACATTTCAACATTATGAATTAGTACCTGCTCGCTTGGTCCAACTTTTTTGGATACAATGCTCCTTATCTGCTCGAGTGGAGGTAAGAATTTATGCTCAACAGAAGAAAAGGAAAGCACAGAAAGAAAGAAGGAAAGAAATCTAGAGCAATCAATAGAAAAGCACTCACACATGGTTGGATGAAAACACTCAAAACTATAAATATTGCAGCTAAATAGGGAACCTGCAAATAAATGCAATATCATTGTGAAATATAAACTTTGAAGAAAGGAAACTGTTGTGTTTAGAAGAAAACATAATTGGTAGATTATATGTAAAAGAAGAGCAATGTTAAAATAGCAAACCAGACTGAAAAACATGTATAACCCATGTACCCATGCACATGGCTACCATCCCTAACAGCAATTATGTAGATGCTAACCTGTTAATTCAGCATCACCTTCCTTTTTTAGCATTTTTTTTTTAATGAACTATTGACATCAGTATGTGACAAAAATAATTGCAGAAGCATATTGTGACAGCTCAATATAAGACTCCATGCTAACTAGCACCCAGTTCATTATTGTTGAATATCATCTTTGTATTAATCTAAGCAACCAATAATGCCACATGTGATGAAGGATTCAAAAACTGCATGTTGGCCCCCTACTAGCTGATATGTACTATACCTGCCAAGGACTGGCACAGGGGAACACGACTCAAACTAATTTTAGTGAACCCAGCTCAAATCATCCCTATCGTCTGGTGTCAGCATGTACCACCCAAAGCCACATTATATCAAGGCATATCAACACATACTGCTTGGCATGCCTTTCTTTCTTTTAGCTTATCTGTATCAAGGCATATGGACACCATATTGAACCCATATCGAGGTACATACCCACAAGCAGGTGACCAGTATAGGTCTATAACTTGATATTTAAATCCATGGATCTAGGACACAATAGGTTTCTACAAGTAGTAAACACGCATCTTCATATAGACTCAAAAATTGCAAAACAAACTTCAATAAAACCAAGTAAAAAAAATAATAGCTAAATTAGGTCAAACTTCTTGCAGATTTTCTAACAGAATATAAGAATATTAAGTTCATGGGTTGCTAAATGAAACAAAAACCATAGTACAAATTATCAGTAAAATAAATTCAAATGGAGAAGAGTCAAAACTGATATTTAGTTTTATCCTTAAAACCTTCATATTGCAAAATACTTGTTCCATTAAAATTTCAGATGAGTAGTGTCCGTAGGAAGAAATAAGGTTGCAATCCAGTCCCCCTCCCCTACCCACTCCCTTTTTTCCGACCAACCCCTCCTGAGCTTCTGCTCCAATTGGCTCTTGCACACTGTATATACTGGTCAGCACAAAATCCAAGTTATTCTTTTTATTGGAAGGATACTGGTTTTCCCTTTTACTAGCAAGTTAAAACCTTACTTTTAACAAACCCATCAGTATGCTTCTATGTCTAATTGTTAAGGCCTGATAGACATTGTTGACCCCTTCCCGATCAGCTCAAGCTTTTAGAGTCTGGGAGCTAGTTAACATGGTAGCAGATCTAAAGACCATTTGCTCAAACCTTATTTAGACCAATTTTAGTTTATATCACTCATTTGTTATCTTGAGTCTTTTCACTTCTTGATTCATTCCCAGTTGTTATCTTGAGTTGTTCTCGACTTTTTATGCCTACACATGCATGGTCTGGGCTTGCGTGGGGGCATTATTAAGGCCTGATATACATTGTTTAGCCCTTCCCTAACTGCTTGAGTTTTTGGAGTATAGTGGTTAGTTAACACTAACCATGAAACATCACAATGATATGATTTGCTGACTGTTTTAAGAATGTTCCAGAATATATGGAACATAACGTAAGCATGCAAAACTGCTGGTTAAAGATAACCTATGAAAATAAGCCACTTCATGCTCATAACAGGATTTCATTAGGAAGATCGTGGGGAGGGAGGCATGCACACAGAGATAGATAGATAGATAGAGAGAGAGAGAGAAGATTATGAGGAGGAAAGAGAGGGGATAAAGAGAATCAATACATCTATTTCTAGAATCTAGTTATTAAATGATTTTAAGAAATTACAGAAACAATTAGATTTCTTGGATGAAAGACAGAACCACACAAGTAATGGATCTTAATTCCAGATAAAAATGTATATATTTCAACATCCCTAGTCAACTTCCAAGCACCAATTTCAGTCTGTGTTAATCTAATTCACTGGAATCCATCTAGTGTGTGTATTGGAAGTTGAACAACTTTGGATAAAAATAACCCTAGCCAGTTAAGGCGCAGTCTTAAAAATACTTTGTTGAAACCTGAGTTCAGAATGATGGAAAGGTTCATATATTGATATCAACCTCTGTCAGTTTTCTGGAGGTAGATTTGACTCATAAAAACAAAAACAGTATTATGTTAAATAATCTGTCTTGTAAATGAAGTTGTTTCAAAATCAGCTTTGCCGAAGCAGGGTAAAGATGAAATGAATTATCAGTATACATGACTTGTTATTTTTTGACTTTCTTGTGTAGGTTTATCATATAAAAAAAACATGATAGAAACATATACTAGTTACAGCAAAGATATTGACAGATGGACATGCAAAATTAGAAGAAAAAGCCACAAGTTAGGAACATCTATGACCATGTTTTTGTATTTATGTATCCATTTATGTATATGAACAGATGCATAAATTGGTTCAGACATACACTAATAGATTTTAGAAGAAACTAACAGTTAATATAAATAACCATCACGAATAGATAAACCGTCTAAGAGCAGGACCACGATGCAAATTAACAGGCTTAGGGAAGAAATTACCCAATATGACCATGCAATGCTGTAAAGAAAAATCTGCAGAATTTTGTGAGAAAATTTCAGCAAGTCAGAATTCAGTAATAAGGGGCTAATAATAATAATAAAAAAAAAATCAAATATGAAAGAAGATGATCAAAATGAAAGGAAATTACATGTGCACAACTTGCCAAAAGGCCTATGTTAAGGAGTTTCTCCTCACCCAAAGTGGGAATTAATAAGTGCATCAGGAAGAGCTGCAAAACGAGCCATTCTTAGATGAAAACTATTTGCTAGTTAGCTTCTTGTCAATGCATGTAGCCATGCATGCACATGAGTAAATATGAAATCTTTACAGAAATTATACAAGCAAACAATGTCAAACACCATCGAGAAAAATCATACCTGTGAAAAGGCTCCTGCAATCCCAATGATCAGCAGCAGATCAGCAAATTGATCTTTGCTAAACTGAAACTGTGCTTTCAGGTAGTACTGTGTTGATATCAAATAAAAACTGGTAAGTTATCAGAACCTTCAAGACAGGCATGTAGAAATTAAAGTTATACGTGAAGGAATCTGCACACAAAACTCCTAATTTATAAAAATACTCACAAATTGAAAGTTGAAAAACATATGGAAGAAGAAAAAACTGTAGATGCAAATATGCGTTGACTTTAATTTTTAGAAAGGTGAGCTGTTTCTCATTGAAAAACAAACTGAAATGACCAGGGCATCTATTCTTCCATAAATCAGTTGCACAAACATGATTTCAATTATAGTTCAATATTTTTCTTAGAGTATCAGAAGTTGGCCTTTCCTTCTTAACGTCTACAGCTCAAAAGATCAATTTGGACAAAGCCCACAAGCATGGGCATTAGGTTTTCATTTCAGTTGCTCAAATTGATGTGTTCGTATTCAGTTGAAACTTGAAACAGTAAATAGTGAAATGCAGATGAAAAGCTTGGCTTAATGCCCATCAATATACACAAAAGTCAACAAGCCAAAAGATGAGCAAAGCTAAGTCTCTATTTATTCTTGCCATTATATCCTAGGAAAAAATGACATTCAAGGATGGTAAACCTACTTATGATGAACTGCCCATAAATGCAATTGGGCTATCTTGAGGTGCATTTTCGGATTAACTACCGAAGTTGCTGTCCTAAACTCTTCTCAAGGCTTAATTTATGCTTATCAACAATTATGTTGCCAAAATAATGGTCATGAGGAGTAAGTTGGGACCTAGGACCTTTAATTCATCATAAATTCGCATGTTCTAATATGTGCATTTTCTTAGTTAGCTCTTGTTAACTACCAGAATCTAAGAAAATAGATGTTGTCTATTTGGAAGACAGGAGAGGGTATTGATGAAGACAATTTTTGTGAGAGAGAGGAGAGGGAGGGAAAGAGATGGAAACATAGATGGAAAGATAGAAGGTAAGAGAGAAATTATGGTAAAATCGTTGGCAACTGTAAAATGATACACATGTTCAAAGATCATCATTTAGCCTCAAAATGACTCATCACTACAAATGTCTTGTTCAAAGATCATTCTTGATTTTGGTTGTAATAAGCTTGATGAAGAAAAAATCTAACTTTTCATACTTCCACACAATGGACTCCAGGTTTAATTTGAAGCTATCATGGCTAGGCACTAGCAGAGAATTGGAAAAGGCAGTTGAGGCTTTCCAATAGCACTTCAGTGAACTGCCTAGATGGAAGTAAATTGTAAACTGTTCAACTGTTATAATAAAGGCTGAGAGTTCTAGTCGATGGTGATAAACTGCTGACTTGTTGGTTCTTGTGCTGTGCAATTCGAAAAATTCTTAGAGCAGCTAAAAGGTGACTGGAACAGCTGTTCAAAATCAAATACTAACAAGGTAAATCTGTAGACATCTGCCAAAAGTGGATTCAGATGCAGCTCTGGGGAAGCAGATCTCTCAAAAACAAATTCTCAATAGTCAATAAGAAGCTGGTGTGGGAGCTAGTTCCCTGAAAGATACCAAAGCTGGTGCAGCACCCTATATAGAAGCTTTTTGCTACTGAGAGACAGAAATGCATCGCCAGTTCATTATCTTCAGATATCACAAACATGCTGTGCAGCTGTATAGGGTTACCTAGGAAACACATGTTGGTGATCATCTTGCTGACCTGGACAGCCTCCCAAGCAATAGGCCTTGTTTATTACTTGGACTTGTGTAGGCAATTTGCTAACTATGAAATATACATTTTAGCTGCATGAGGGGTAGAATCAGAGATCAACATAATTAACAGAAAAGTATTTTATGTCAAATATGCTCTCTAGTCTAGATACTTGCTTCCAAACTTTCTTGGATTTCTTTAACCTTCTTTGATCATTTTACTCCTTTCCAATATATAGTTTTAGTCAACAAAAGAATAAGATGAGTTTGACAATACCATATTTCAAGCATAATTTACTGTAGATAAAGCAAATACAAAAATGAATCTCAAATTAGTAGAGGACAAG
Source organism: Elaeis guineensis (assembly GCF_000442705.2). NCBI lineage: Eukaryota > Viridiplantae > Streptophyta > Magnoliopsida > Arecales > Arecaceae > Elaeis > Elaeis guineensis. The sequence goes on along the minus strand of NC_026003.2, from coordinate 12,025,363 downwards.
AGGTACCAGTAATGCACTCTGAAGACCACTTTCAGCAAGACTGTTGAAAAATACAACAATTGCTGCTCTTGATAATGTCGTGCTGCATGATAGGGAAGCAAAAGTTTGAGACTTATTCAGTGAAAGCATTAGTCAAAAGTTGAGTCAATTTGGTATGAAAATGCACACATGTTACGGGTTGTGAAATAATGAACAACACACATACTTCCAATGAAAGACTTCTGTATTAAAAGACAATGCTGCTCCATGTCCTTTATATCAATAAACTTACAAGGAATTGCCATATTAGGTTCCCTATTCTATGGAATAAATGTCTGTAAGAAATATCACTTACTCTCACGCATAGAAAAGTGATGATAAAACATGTACAAGTATCTATGGACAACTATTGTATAGTTGGACATGACAAGTTGAGGTATCAGTATTGTCAAAGTCAAAGCCAAATATCTCGAGCAAAAAATTAAAAAGGAAGCATTTTTTTTCTTGAAAGAAAAAAATATTAGACATTTGAAAAACAAAACAAAAAATACATCATCTTTCTAGTCCATTCTTTTCCTTACCATAATTAGAATCATGTTATAATTTCTCTTTATTGTATACTTTGTACCTCAAAAACTGATACATCGACCATATCAAACCTTGTCTTCATCTCTCTTCATTTAGACAGTGTAGAACATAAGGTAGGTTTCCTTGCCACCAACCTGTCTTATAAGTTTCATGTATCGTCCTCGATTGCCTTGATAAGAAATTTAATGCAGGAGTTAATTCAAGTTCACAAACTTCAACTGATCATACCTTGATGCATAAAGTCGATTCTGCATAGATAAGATTTGCAAGTATAGGTTGAAATAAATTCTTTTCATCAAAAATGAAGAAAATATTTTGAAAGCTAGGTAGACAAAGAACAAGTGCATGACACCTACAAGAGATAGGTAAGGAGCAGTTTGTAAACTAGATCAAGTTAAGGCAAATAACCTCAACCGTAGGCATACACACCGGAAAAAAAAAAATTTTCCATCATGAGCTACAAAAAGTATATAGAGACAAAACTTATCAATGAAAATTTAAAATTTTGTAGCTGCACCTAAGATATCACTAGACAGCATTATACTAATAAGGAAAAATCATGATTTTCTCATAGGATACTAAAAGAAAAAACACACATATCTTTCAGGCATAATGAAAATTTCCCCTGCTATCCCTCTCTTGCTGCAGATCACTGCAAACTCGTAACTCATAGTGCATGTTTAATGTATTCCACCATAGCTTTCAATGAGTGAGACTAAATTAAACGAAGTTTGTCAATGAAATAAAAAACAACAGACCTTGACCATTTGAGTCAAGATTGAGATCAGCAAACAGCTTATCATTTTCTCAACTTCGTTCCAATTTCCCACTCATCAAGAGAAAATAAATCCGATTAATAATCAAAAAATGGGGACTTGGGATTAATCTTAACTAACAGCAAACAAAGCAGCCATTCTTTTTACTATTTTCTATTTTCTTGAAGTCGTTCGACAGAAATCAAATATCGAATCAAATACCTGCTCTGCAGAATGACGATCATGTTCTCCAGCGACGGCAGCTTCCTCAGGGCCGGCAGTCTCGGAGATGACTCGCCGTCGGAGGAGGAAGGGGAACAGAGGGGGCGGGAGGCCTCCTCGGCGGCGGCGGCGGCGGCTCCGCGGTCCGTCTCGGCCAGGAAAAGCCTCATGTAAGCCGCCGCGATCACGGCAACGGTGGCGGAAACCTGGAGGCGGTGGAAGAGGATGAGAGAGAGAGTTTAAGGGGGGGTGAGGAAGACAAGGGGAGAGAAAGAGAGGAAGAGGAGGAAGAAAATAGAAAGACCTGGAACGTGGAGGAGGTGGAGAGGAAGCGGGCGACGAAGGTGCCGGAGACGAAGCCGGCGGCGGAGACGCCGGAGAGCACGCCGAAGGCCGACGCTCGCCGCCGCTCCCCGACCTTGTCCGCCTGCGCCAGGGGGGAGAGAGAGGAAGAGCACATCAGCTTTAGACACGGGGCACGCTTCCAAAATGGTTTTTCCAAATCCGGTACGGTCCACGGAAGACTTTGAGATTCGCGCTGGTAATCCGGCGAGGCCCTGCCCTCTCCGCGCCATATTTAAAAAGTTCCAGCATGGGATTTACATCATAGCGGACATACCGACGGTATACTGGTATCGATACTGAATCCAATATCGAAATTGTAAGCTTTATTCTTTTCCCATTTCAAAATTACACATTCATCGGAATAATCAAGAATGATTAATTTTAAGTATGTTTGGATAAGTCTAGTATATCTCCCGCAATGAAGCAAATACAACCACAAATAACTTATCCATTAGGATATTATATTTTATGTCAACATATTATTAATTATTATGATATATGACATATAATATATGATCATATAATCATTAATTTTAATAATAATAAATATTACTAAATTATTATAATACATCATAACTATATTAATCTATTATTAATGTATTATTATTTTATATAATCAATTTTGTTACAAGTTGTAACTTTATTTAAATACTATATTCATATTATCAAGATATTCTACATAATAGAATAGAAATATAATAATATAATGTAATCTCCTATATTTTAATTGTATATTTTGTATATTGCATTATATGCTATATAGTTATCATCATCTATATTGTAATAATTATTTGATATGTCTTTAGATATAATTATATCAAATATAATTGTGTGCGCGCAGTGCGTGCGTATTATGGTAATTAATGGCATTTAATATGCTATCTTATAACATTCATATTTATATAATAATCATAATACTATTTTATTTTGTAAATAAATAACATACAATATAGAACATATTGCATTTCATGTATAATTTATTGGAATTATGTGTAAAAAAATACTTTATTATATTACTCAAGCATAAATCCAACATTAAATAAATGAACAAACTCCTTTATTGGGTATCATCTTAAATCCTTTTGTGCAAATTCAGTGCTTATTGGAATTAGCATTCTAGCATCTAAATATATTTACTAAACATAACATCCCAAGTGGCCAGGAGCAAAAATAATCACATGAGAACGTGGATTTATATATTGGAATATATTTTTGTTTATTTTAACTTTAGCCTTTCTTTGAAAGACATGAACCATAGATCGGCGGATTAGTGCTTGTTGGTTAAGATCATGGTTACCAAGGTAGTAAATATGCATATTAGACAACTAATTTTGGTGAGTACAAGATCTAAATATATAGAAGTCCTTCCAAAACATATATACATTTCTATACAAATAATTAAGGAGATATAAGTAGTTACCACATATGCCAGTGAAAGACATTGCATGTTGCCTTCGCAAAATATGCCAGTGAACATCTTGACGATGTAGTAAATATAAAAATAAACTCTCGATCGATCATAAGCCAATATAGCTGCAAACAATGAGGTCTAGTAAATAAATTTTTTTGGTGAATTGAGGTTTTTCTCAATGTTCACATCCCTTTATTTAGCAATCATAAGTTACAGAATCAATTCTTGGATCATATATCTTTGAAGAATCTAAACTTGGTAATTATAGTGCACGAGTCTTCATACCTTTAATTTCCCTCAAAAAATAAATTTCAAATTTATATGTATCATTTAAAAGACTTTGCAATAATAGATGTAAAAGCTACAGAGGAAGTGAACATTCATCTACTATATGATTTATCATTTTAAGAAGATGGAAGGTCCTATCTTATACATTGCCAAAGATATATGCAACTTCATGAAAATGATAGTAAAATTATTTTAATAATACAAATCTGTGACATTTACAATGACCAGGCTTTTACATTTTGTGACTTGATGTCATGTCACAATATTCTCTCTTTGGAAGTGTAGTTACGTATACCGATTTGGTGATTGGCTTGGGTGACGAGAAGTTTGACTTGTTTATTAAGACATCTTAGCAACAAACCCATCAGCTATGCCAAGCCTAAGTTTTGGTTGCTTGGGCTTCAACTTCAAGTCAAGCGTAACCTAACCCTTTTGAACAAGCCTGGTCGCAAAGTCATTAATTTGGAGCATATACTTGAGCTATTAATCTTCAAGATTGGCTTAAGCCAAACTTTGAAAAGCAGCTTAAACTTGGATCTAACAATAGCAATAGCTATTAGCTCATCTATTTGGTGTTATTTGCTTAAGATCCTGCCCTTGGGGAGGTCTATATTTCAAATCTTTATAACGGCACTTTACTACCATATTGCCCAAATAACAACAACAATAATAACAATAAACTTGAGAAAGCTTTTGTGCATCACGTGCGGTGTAATAAAATTAATGTGGAGCACACCGTTTAATCACATTAGAGCACATAGTGTACTTAATGATGGGACAGGCATTTAATGCTGATCAACTTTTTATTTTTTTAATTTTAATGATGAAAATATCTTTCTCTCCGTAGAATAAAGAATGAACAGTATTATTACTTCTTGATGTCTTATATTATTTTTCATGAATATATATGATGTCTTGAATAATATATATGACTTTCTATATTTTTATGATATTCTGAGCAATATATATAACTTTCTGATATCTTGTATGACTTTCTGTGAATATAGATGACATCATGAATAATATATATGACTTTCTGTAAATATATATGACATTCTGAATAATATATATAACATTTTAATGCCTTATATGATTTTTGTGAATATATATGATATTTTGAACAATACATATGACTTTCTGTGAATATATATGACATCCTAAACAATATATATGGCTTCCTAATACCTTATATAACTTTCTGTCAATATATATGATATCTTGAACAATATATATGACTTTCTGATGTCTTATATGACTTCCCATATAAGACATCAGAAAGTTATATAAGATATCAAGAAGTCATATATATTATTTAAGTTGTCATATATATTGATAGGAAGTCATATAAGGTATTAGGAAGCCATAGATATTGTTCAGGATATCATATATATTCACAGAAAGTCATATATATTATTTAGAATGCCATATATATTCACAGAAAGCTATATAAGATATTAAAAATCATATATATTATTTAAGATATCATATATATTCACAGAAAGTCATATATATTATTCAGGATATCATATATATTCACAGAAAGTCATATAAGGCATTAAAAAGTCATATATATTGTTCAAGATGCCATATCTATTCACAGAAAATCATATATATTATTCAGGATGTCATATATATTGACAGAAAGTCATACAAGATATCAAAAATCATATATATTGTTCAGGATATCATAAAGATATAAAAAGTCATATGTATTATTTAGGATGTCATATATGTTCATAAGAAGTCATACAAAGCATCAAGAAGTAATAACACAATCCTTTCTTTTTCTATAAAAAAAAAAATATTTTCATCAATAAAAATTGAAAAAAAAATTGAGCAGTATTAAATATCTGTCCCATTATTAAGTATGCCGTATGCTCTAATGTAATTGAGTAGTGAGCTCCACATCAATTTTATTGCATCGTATGTGGTGCACATAGAATTACTCCAATAAACTTTTAATGCGAATTGGAGTGGGCCTGTTATATAGAGTCATGGGCTTTAGTGGAACCTTGCTCAAGACACATATACACACGAGTTAAACTCCCTTTACAATAGACAGGGCACCAATATTGCTTTTGCACCAATATTACTTTGGCATTACTTAGGTTCTTTTTTTTTTCTAGATTGAGAAGGGGCTCTAACACCACCCCTGATTCTACCAAACGGGATCCTCTATGGTATAACTTTTACACCATAGGTGTAGTACCATTATAAATAGTTGCCACATCCATCTTGAAACATCCAACTCTCCTTCATCTCCGCATGCACTATGTATTGCACTAAAAAGTGTTTGGCTATGTATCCAAAATAAATAAGAGTTGCCTAACTTCAAGATAGATGACATGGCTACTATCCATAGTGACACAGGATTCTGTGGTACAAAAACCGCACTACAGATGATCTGAACTCTAATTCTATACCCATCCTCTCTCTACTACACCAAACCAAGGGTTGACACCCTTTGGAATTGAAAACCTCAAGTTGGGTGGGTTTCTTGGGTCCATTATAGACCTAGGTGCTTCAATAAAGAAGTTTTGGCCTAGACATACTAAGGGGACCATCACTTTTTAGCCTTTGAATCTATGGTTCAACCATACACTGCCAAGTTTGTTGCTTTCTCATAGGCAGGGCAAAGCAAAAGGAGGTAAAGGTAAACATTAAAAAAAAAAAAAAAAGGAAAAGGATCAAAGAGAAAAGGATGTCACAAATGTCTTAGTGTATATGTTCTCTCTAATATCTTCCCAGCTGATGGGAGAATAATAAACTACAAAAAGAGTCAACTTTATTTGTTTTGATTTTTAAAGAAGTCCATCCTTGTCCAGACTTTTTGACTCAAGTTGATGGAAATTTCACTAGGGCCAAAGAAAATAAAAGGGAAGGAGACATGTGGAATCTCTCCACACATGTCTAGTTTGTCTAGTGCTCATGTTGCTTTGCCCTTTGGACAGGAAAAGACAATAATGGATAGGTGATGCATCCACTATCACTTTGAGGCATATGGTGCATGTGAAGCTATGAGCAAAGTGTAGGAAAAAAATGGTCCACTTGGGGCATCACCACCTTTCCGTTTTCTTTGGCTTTCATGATAGCAAAAAGATTAAGATTGGTTAACATTAATGTAACAAGATATGGATCACATGTTATTGAATAGAATTTGAATTATAAAAATTATAAACAAATCATTCACAAAAGTACTAAAAAAATCAGGATTTGCCACTTTATTATAACTTCTACATGGCAAGCTTTGAAAATTCACATGCTCCAAAGCATTATTTTTCAAAATTTGTCCAAGTTGTCATTAATTCTCTTATCTTAAAAACTATGTTTGAAGTTTCATTACTTTAGAATTTCTCATCCAAAAGTTAAGGGCCATCCACCTTTATTAAAGGATTTTTTTTTTTTAAAATTTCCATTGGAAGTGATTTCAAGGTGGCTAAAGAGTGACATCTATGTATGATGATATTATGTCTCTGCAATTTTAACCTTTAAATTCAAAAGGATGGCTTTAAGACACTTTTGATATTTAACTTTTGCGTTAGGCATTTCTTATGGACATACAAGCACTTTAAACCTAAACTCCGATGCAGCGGGTAAGTTCTATCTACTATATTTCATCAATATGTCAAGCCTCATATTCTTCTTTATTTTCAAAATTATCATATGCTTTCTCTTGGTGAGTGATAATGATAGATAATATCCATTACCATCATGGGCTTTTTCTATCCATCTTAACTTTCAAGCACTTTGTAGAAAGATAGCAATCCATTTATTAAAATTCAGTAATGTATGTGCAATCCACCAAAGAAATCAACATCAAAAAAAAAATGTTCATGATTTGGGTATCTTAGACTAAGATATTCTGCATTTTGTATGCTTGATCTCATAGCTCTTTAGAACTTACGAGATTAATGAGTATCGAATAATAATTCTTCTTAGGGTAGGCAGAAAGTAAAAATGGTAAATAACTATGTAATCAGTGTCATTTTGTTATTTATCCATGTGAAGAGAAAGCACAATTATATTAGGATTGAGCAACAAAGTGCCAAAGTATTGCTTCCATGAGATTATCTTTTTCTTCCTCCCATGCATCAAGTATGCTGTGATTGAAGGTGCATGCTGATCAAGCAAATGGAACCTCTTGATGGTTGTCAAGAGGCTTAAGATCAAATCCCACATTGACCTTTCTCTCTCTCTAAAAAAAATACTTTCACATTCAAACTCCTAACTTTTTTTTTTTTGATGGAAATTCAAACTCCTGACTTATTATGGTCTATCTAACATTTCTTTTCAGTTTTAGTAAATGATACCCATAGGAAATGGCCACACTGGAAAGAGATAAGGCTTCTTCCAGATGCCCCTACAGCACCCAACCTTGGTGAAGGCAGATTACAAATCTAGGCCTCTTAGCAGACAACATGGTCCCCACAAGTGCAAATCCTAAGGTCCCCACAAGTGTCATATAAAATTTCAATAGAAAAAGGATATAACAAAGTTGTCTCTTAATGGAGTGTCCTGTTTTTGTTTTTTCCATCATAAGGGAAAAACCTAGAAGCAAACACATCCTATGGGTGCAGTCAACCTTTATTCTCAATAGTTTTGCAAGACAAACTTCATTACTAATGGAAGGTTTGTATTATTGAATCTACTTTCCAACAAAAGTGACATTTTCTCTATATATACCTTTACTCAGGTTAAATTGGTACAATACATACCTAAGGGAATAATAGCAGTTGTCATAGGAAGGGTCAACAAGGCCTTCCGACCATATCTGTCTGATAGATTGCCAATTAAGGGAGTGACCATGAGAGTTCCCAACCCTGTGATCTGCAAAAAATAGGTTGCTAGGTGTTAATTATGTAAATTAAACTTAATCTCGTTCATTGAACAATACAACCATTGTATTAGATGTTTTCTTTAAGAAGCCAAAATAGTTCTTTAGATGTTTTGTTCAGCCGCATAATCTTGTAATGGAATATTACAATTAGAACTTTACTAGAAAAATAATTAACGAGGTAAAGAATTATTGCCAGGGAACAATATTAAACCTAAGAAACACACGCTAGAAATGAGGAGCCATTGCCTAGATGGTGTCCGAAATTGGAGAAGTGGACACTAACAAAAGCTTTGTATCTCCACTTGTAAAACAGACACATCTTTATCTAGAGCCAGATCTCTTGATTTCTTAAAAAATATTAATTTTTAAAAATATATAATTGAGAGTATTTTCTAAAATTATATATATAAATAATTTATTTAAATATTTTATATTTTAGATTTAAGCTGTCGACTCACCAAAATTATTTATATCAGTTTCAACTCATAGAATCATCACACAACTTGTAGAAGTTATGCTAACTATAATAGGCTCAGATTGTATCTTTTGTGTCAAAAAATAATTTTTCTTTTTTTGTAACATCGATGTTGGACTGCATAGCATCTACTTCAAGATTTATATAGATAGATAGAAGAAAAAAACTCGAGTGCTTTGAACTCTTTCGAGTTATTTGAAAATCTAAAGCAAAATGCAGTCTAATAATTTATGTCATGAAAAAAATCAACCATTCTTTCGCATGGGAGGTACAATCCAAACCCAATTATAATATAACTACTCAATGATATAAAGATTTATATTATATTTGATTATATCATATCATATCACAGATACCATATTATGATATATCATATTATATATATATATATAATATGATATATTCATCTAAATTTGAGAATTCATGCTTTTGGTTTATAAATAAAAGTAATTGAAAAGGATATGAAAATATTACACAATATTCCAAATGAATAGTTGGTTCCACATGGGAAGTAATAATGTGATATGAAAGAGACACGTGGAAGGCAAATGGAAAGGAGACATAAGATTGTTGTGGCGGACAAGGAAAGCTAACCTGACGTGACCTTGGTAGACATTGCAAGGTTCACATAAAGAGATGGTTTCATGGTTCATCTTGTCATGCTTATATACAAATTACAGGTAATTAGTCTATCTAATATTAGACTCAAGAGTTCTAAGCATTTTGGTGAGGCTTTACTTAGGACGTTATTTGTTTCCATATTATGTGTACTGCATCAATAAAACCTTGTTCTCCAATAATAAAAGAATAAGAATTAACATATATATGCATTTATATTGTGCTGTTAGAAGTCTAATTAAATTGCTTTTTGAGTATAAAATGCTTGGTGGATATAAACCAAGGTGAAGTCCTATAGCTACTCTTACAAGTAAATTAGAATACTAATGGAGAACTAAAGCATAGAATTCAAAAAATAGGATCAAATATAATCTAAAGACAAACGAAATTGATTGATTAGCCAAAAGGTATTTTTGTTCATATTGCAATTTAAAATTTATAAATGGCTCATATTAATCGCTAGGATCGGTATTTTATCTTTACTTATTTGCACTTTGTGGGCCATTATTGTTATACATCGTAGTTATCTTTTCTCCACTACCCCTATATTGAATAGTTATACCTCATGTTTTAGATGATAGTACCCCACTCTTCTCATGTTTTGGACAGCGGTAACATAGATGTAACTACCCTAGTCCTCCCATATATGGATAGTAATAACTGCTAGCCAATCATCATCCTTGGAGTCCGATCCACTAAAGCCTCATCCTAGGTTAGTAATCCTGATTGTTTTGAATCTACGTCTCATTCACTTGGCTTGTACCTTGGGTGTTTCGGTCTACACTTTCCTTAGTACATCAAATTTTAGATCATAGTTATCAATCTAAATATAGTGTAAATACAATATTATCAACTTGTGGACAATCTAAAATGAAATTGTGCTACTGCTTCCTTTAGCCCACATTGGTCATGGACCTAATCTGCGCACCTATCTTTTGTAACAATCCAAGACTTTATTTAAAAAGACTGGTCGGAAAATATTGCTTGGTTCTTTTGGTCTTGTGTAATATTTAAGATCTATCGGTACATAGTAAATATGGGACTAAATATATACCGGTATGATATTTTCATGAGGTTATCATCTTGGATGCTAAAAATGCTAAAGCATATGCTGAGAGCACACAATCAGTTCGAACTTGTAAACAGATTAAATATCGCCAAGGTTGGGTTGGCTTTTCTAGTACCCTGCTACCATTCTTCCAGTAGGCTTGTTTCGGGACAGGAGCAAACCTTTCTCAATCTCCATTGAGACATATGCAATGGATATCCACTTTCGAAGAAGACACTCAATCCAAACGTCAAGCACTGATTGGTTTTAGATGATAGTAGATTGGTGATTATTCTAGACTTGTTTGACTCTTTGTTTAGAATGTGGACATGGAAGGTAAAGTTTTTTTCCTCATTTTTATCTTCTAATGGAGGACAGGGAAAATCCATCCAAATTTACAGTGTTTAATAATCTTATATTCATTACTCTTCATTTAGATTCGTTTCAAGTTCAGAGGAATTTGAAGAATAGCTTTCAGTTGGATCAGAGTATCACTTGACACAATTTTCAAATTCAGTGAATATTCTTAGAGGTTAGCAGTTGCTTGTAGAAAATCAATTTAATGCATATATACATCTTCTAGTGGTAGCTCATAGAAGAGATTTTTTTTTATTATTATTCTCAAAAACATTATTTCTTTCTTTCTTCAAAAAAGAAAAACTTGAAGGTGATATGATGCTGTATCTGGGCATGTCCAAGCCCACCAATAATGCCACTGCATAGGTATATTCATGCGAATATTTGTCTTAAAGATTTAAACATCAATTTTATCAAAAAGTATTTAAATATTAAAATACTTTTTGAGGCAATTATATAAATTTATAGGCAATGGTAAATATCATTCCGTAGTAAACAGTACTGTATGAAATTAAGTATCCATGTTATAGTTATCCTTCTCATTTGCCATTCTATATGCTATCATTGCAGTTAATATACAAGTTGCTGGACTATAGTCATGTATTTTAATCCAAACAACCAAATTTCTTTATTTTCTTGAGTTCTATCATAACTGTGATACCATTCAGTATTGGTTTTGGAGTAAGTCTCTCTCTCTTTTTTTTTTTTCAATTCTTGAATTGCAAAAAATAAAAAGAATCATCTTGGAGGAAAAAGAAGAGAACCAAAGGAGAAGTTTACCACTTGTTGGAAGCCACTGAGATAGATTGCAAGAGAGCACTCATCCCTACCGGGGCACAGCGCCTCAACGGTGATGTCGGTGATGGATGGAATCACCATGAAAGAAGAGAACTGGAAGAGGAAGGCACATGCAAACAAGTGACTCAACTCTCTAAGATCCTTCATCTCTCTCTCTCTCATTCAATCTCTCACTCACAGTCACAGATTTAGGAAAGTGAGACACCCTGAAGAGGAGCACTAGAAGGTGGTCCTAATAAATAAGAAATAGGAATGGCCTCAAGGACACAAGAAGACATTACTTTTAAGAAAGGAGTGGATACTTTGAGAAGGATAAGAGAAATGGGTGTAGCTTGCACGTTGGTTCAACGGTGTTAGCTTGGGGGTGCACTCCAACTTCTTAGCTAAATCATAAATTAATTCATTTGGATACCATGAGAACATCTGAGCATCCAATGATACTTCAGCTTGGCAGGTTATATGATTTTGTTTTATGATTGATAAAGAATCCACAAGGTTTGGTTATATGATTGATGCTAAATGAACATGCTTCCTGCCTGGATTTTGGGTCCTTTTTGTTTTGTGGTTAAAGTGGAGAGGTCTGGCTCCCAATCATATCTGGCTGTGTATATTGCATGATGGCGATTTTGTGTCCTATATGGCATACATGGGATTGCATGTTGCATTATGGATATATTAACTTATGTAGTGCATTACATTTACATGGACATACATGATTGAGAGATGATGATACCGGAAAATGAGTAGAGAACAAGGAGATAGCATAAGTGAATCAAGACAGGACACCCCCACCCAAGGAATCCACCAAATGGACAAAAAAGTAAGCTTGGCCTCAATGAAATCCACCAAAGAGTTGAAGATGCTTATCCTCAAAGGAATTCCACCAATGAGTTGAAGCTAGAAAAAGAAATCCACTTCTTGAGAACAAAACAGATTAATTTTTGGTATTCAATATTCTACTTTCAAGTTCTGCAATTACATTGATTTATAGAAACTAGAACATCTCTCTAGCCTTAAGTTTTCAAGAAAAAAATTAATAAGACATTAAACACACTTAAAAAATATAAGAAAATGATTAAAGACACTTAATTCTCAAGAAATACTCATAATAGCAGTCAAACTTAAATAGAAAAACTGTGCTTTAGTAAAATACTCATAACTCCTTTTAGAAAGCTCCAAATTACAAACTGTTTGATGTGTTGGAAATTAGACTCATAAAGCTTTCCAATCATATATGGCCCACACTATACAGACTTCCAGAATGATTCAATTTTGAGGTCAAAATTGATCAAAAATAGAGGATGTTACTGTCTTTTGGACTGTAGATAGTAAACTTTGTTTTCCATTGTCTTTTGCTGAGGACACTTCGGTGTCATTCGCTTTCGCTGCACCCAAGTTTTCTTTCAAACCTTCATTTTCATGCTCATTATGATAAGGAGAAAGATCATTATATTAAAAATTATAGAAATACCATAGTCATCTGGTAGTTCAATTTTATAAGCATTCTCTCTAATTCATTGAAGAACTTTGAAAGGTCCATCAGCTCGTGGCTTGAGCTTTCCATGACGTCCCTTAGGAAATCTTTTTTTCATAGATTGATCCAAACTAAATCTCCTTCCTTAAAAGCTACAGACTTTCGAAACTTATTGGTTTGATTTTGATACTTTTCATTTTGCTTAGCAATACGGTCCCGAACAAGTTTATACAACTTATTGATATTCTGGGCTTGAGTTTCAGCATCTCTGCTGAAATTATGAAAAGTAGGAAGGAGAGCCAAGTCTAATGGACTAATAGGGTTACGTCCATATATTATTTGAAAAGGACTTATTCACGTTGCTTGGCTCACTGAATGATTGTAGGCAAACTCAGATTGTGGTAACACCAAATCTCATTGATGAATATTTTTTTCAACTAAGCTTCACAGAAGGTTACCAAAGCTTCTATTAACAGCTTCTGTTTGCCCATTAGTTTGTAAGTGATGAGAAAAATTAAACTGCAAATTAGTTCCCAACTTTCTTCAAAAAGTACGCCAAAAGTGACTCGTGCTTGGGATCATGATCTGAAGTTATAGTCTTGAAAATTTCATGGAGCCTAACAATATCTCTGAAGTACAAATCAGTAACTTGAGAAGCATCCAGAGTATTGTGATATGGAACAAAATGAGCCATTTTAAAGAACCAATCAATGACCACCATATATAATTGAATCTTAATCCCTTTGAGTTCTAAGCAATTTCATTACAAAATCTAAGCTCACATCTTTCCATGGTGTTGCTGGAATTGGTAGTGGGGTGTATAAACCTGTGCTTTGATTGTGAATTTTGGCAATATGACAAGTTCAACATCGCTCTATGTAATGTGCCACATCCCGTTCCATTCGAGGCAAATAGAAATTTTTTTGAGCAAGAGCAAGTGTCTTGTGTCACGCCCCGAACCCAACACCCGGGTCGGATACGTGATGGCCGCACACTCCTTAGAGCAAGCCCTAAAGAATATGCAAGGCCAAATTAAATCATTACAACCTTATCAACCATAATATTTAATTTCAATAATAATTCATAAAACTTTGTATAGGTACAAATTAAATTTTTTCAGTTCTCTGATCAGGTACTATAACACTCTATCTATCCATCTGCTCACCCGTAAATCCAAGCCATAGCCAATCTAAGTCATCCTGCAACTCTGAGAAGAAAAAGAAAGATGAAGGGGTGTGAGCTTTACAGTCCAGTAAAAATTCCCATATCACACTGATATAGTAATATAGTCTGAAAATAAGGATAAGCAATAAAATATAAAATCTCATGTTCAATGTCCAGAATAATGCAAACATTCATAAATTTTCTGTTTTGTCAAAATAGATGCATCATCATATGTTAACAGGTGAAACACTTTTGTTCAACAATTATTTCATGTCTTATCTTTCATTTCTCCTTTCATAATCACATGATTTTTAACAGTTTCCTTCTGGCTCTGGACTATCCAAGTCTATACCTCAGTCATCATCCGGATCGAATCCATTTAAAAAGTCTTTCAAGACTGTCCCAGGATGAGCTCCTGGCCGGCTGTCCCACGTACCAAAGCCCGTGAGAGGCTGTCCCAGGCATAAGCTCCTGGCGGGCTGTCCCAGGCATGAGCTCCTGGCCGGCTGATCCACCTGTAAGCCAGTGGGGGCTGTCCCAGGCATAAGCTCCTGGCGGGCTGTCCCAGGCATAAGCTCCTGGCCGGCTGTTCCACATAACAAGGCTAGTCCATACCATATATCTCTTTCTTTTCATTTAATCATTATGTGTTGATTTCATCAATCAATTTTGTCTTGCATTATGATCAATTCAGATATGTCATATCCATATAATCATGCCATCAATCTCTGATACATATATATTGACATAACATACTCATGCTCAAAATCAAATAACAGTATCTCAGATATAATAAATTCATCGATCTCAAATCCGATAATGCAAAACCAACGATGCAAGACCAATAGTAAAATAGCATATATAATAGTGATCATGTACAGGGATTCTTACCTTTACCGGTGACTGATCCAAACACAGAAGTCAATGTTCTTCTTTGATTTATGAATTTCTCTAACAAGATATTCCACTCGATATCATATGCAGACAATCATCTCTTCATAACCCTGATCAATATAAAAATCACATATATGGAGAAAATTATCGATAATCGATCTGATAACACAAATCTAGGATCTCTCTTAGGATTAACCAAAATTAGGATTTACCTAAGTATCTGGATCCTCCACTGATCCATAAGACTTCTAGAGAGAGAAAATCCATGAAGAGAGAGAAAATTCTAGAGAGAGAAAGTAGAGAGAGAAAGTGGAGAGAGAAACTTTCGTATCCTTCCAATGAGGCACTCATGATCGAGATCATCAGAGGTCCTATCAGGGTGACTCAATATGAATCAAGTGTTACAAATTTCGAATAGGATCGGACTGAGATCAGATCTATCGCACGAATTTCGGAGCAATCTCAATTCATCATATTTTTAATTCAAATATATCCTAGGGTTTGTGATGCATCAGAGAGGAAGAAAAGATCCTAGAGAGACAAAATCCGTAAAGAGAGAGAAAAGTCTAGAGAGAGAATCTAGAGAGAGAAAATGTAGAGAGAGGAGAGAGAAAAAAGAGAGAAAAGGAGAGAGAAAGGAGAGAGAGAAAAATTCTCTCTTCTTCTTCTTTTTATTTTATTTTATTTTTATTTTTCTCTTTCTCTTTTTTTTTTCTTTTTTTTTTCTTTTCTTTTTCCTTTTTCTTTTCTTTTTCTTTTTCCTTTTTCTTTTTCCTTTTTCTTTTCTTTTCTTCTTCTTCTTCTTTCTTCTTCTTTTCTTTTCCCGCGGCCTCCCTTGGCTGAAACAGGGGAGGACCGTGAGGTCCCCCCCCTCGGTGGCTTGGGCTCCGGTGGCTTGGCCGGAGATCCGATAATGGTCGGCGATGGGGTTCGGCCGGCGGTGGCTAGCAGCGGACGGCCGACGGCAGGGTTCGGCCGGGGAGAATCAAGAAGAGATCGGAAAACAGGGGGATTCTTTCGCGACTGATTTTCGGCAAAAACGGTGGTCGGCGGCGAGGCTTTGGGCCAGGGGAGAAAGGGAAGAGGGAGAGGAAGAAGGGGAGGGGCTTACCTTGCTCCGGCGGTTGAGAAGAGCTCCGGCGAACCCCCTTTTCTTCCGATCAACCATCCACGGTATTCCTTGAGAAAATCTCTCAAATCCCTCGAATTTCTTTGAAATTTTTGTCGTAAAATCTTAAGGGAGGACGGGGGATCTTTATAGAAGAGATTTCCTACCCTAGTCGGACTCTTTGAGTCCGATTCCGCAGGTAACGGAGAGGAAGAAGACTCCGGTTAGGAGTCTTCCTCCTCCTCTGTTTTTTTTTTTTTTTTTTTTTTTTTGTATGGTTTTGGGTTTTGGGCTTGATTCTGGGCCGGGATGTTACATTCTCCCCCCTTCAAATAATTTCGTCCTCGAAATTAAGTTATATTGTTTAAAATATATTTCGAAGTATAAATTCTTCATGTCATTCTCAAGCTTACGATAATGTCATATATATTATTTATTTCTCATGATCTTGTTATAACAAAATTATTTAAAATTTCAAACTCATCCCTTCTTATTGATTTCTCAACTTTTTGAAGAACTGTAACATTTTAAACTTGTATTAATATACCACCGTTATTTGTCTAATACATTTCACTCGAAATTCATAATTATCTCAGACTACCCTTGATAGAAAGTAAATAAAGAAAGGTCGAACATTGGACACTCTTCACGATTATCGATTTCTTTCTTCTCTTGACCTTCCAATAAATTTTATATGTAGACTCTCATCTTAAGAAAAATCTCAATCTTCTATATCAGTTCAAGTAACAATATTAAATTTAAAAAAATATGAGATCTATGTTAGGACATTCTAAGTTTGAACTAATATCAGAACTATCAAGCTGTTAATAAACTTGAGATATCTAAAATTTCTTGCATTATCTACAATGAAACAACCTACTAACAAAATTTATCCGACTATGATCAGAAAAAAAAATTATTCTTTATTAACAACTAATGTATTCCATAATATCTTCAGAATCAAAGAATTAATATTTCTAATCAATTTAACCCACCATGCTTTTGCTGCGCACTCTGATCTTGGTTTATCAAATTATATAATTATATCAAAGATAAAAATATCCTTATATGTTAGATCGATCCAAGATAGATCCAACCTTCAAATTTCAGATAAAACTTAGGGCAAAATTTTAAGTTTCTTCATCTTTACTACCTTTGGGCATAGCATATAAAAATTAAATCTTGATCTACTTCCTATATTTGAAATTATTGTATAAGTTTCATCACTCTTCAAGAATCCAACATATCTAAAATCAATTGGAGTTAACCTTAGATTTACCTTACAATCATTTAGATATATATATATATATATATTTTTCAAACTAATCTTTCTTTGTAAAAGAATTAACTCCAACTTGAACAAACTAGAAGAACTCAAGCTAACATCCTTGTAAGTAAAATCAACTTGATTATTTCTTGTAGAGCTCTCTTCATTACAACCCTTAATATTAATTGATAAATCCATAAAAATCTTATCCCTTGTATAAGTCATTCAAAATTTAACACTAGCAAGATATCTTATTTCAATTCAGAAATTCAAACTCTGACTTGAATAATTAATACACTTCACCATCTTCAACAATCACAAGAAAAATTAAAAAAAATCTAATCCAAAGATAGTAATACGAATTATTAAAGATTTCATCATAACCTGTATATCATACTCTGACAAAATAAATTTTTTTCTTTAATTTAACAACAATATCAAAATACTTTTGAACCACTTAGAAGAGTAAGCTTTTGACTTGAAATTCAATGCAACTTGAAAGATAAAAAAAAAAATCACATCCGAATATGATATTTTGAATAATTAAAAATTTCACCAAGATATATATCTCATATTCTCATAATAAAGTTCAAGTATATTTTTCATTGAGTTTCATATATAATCCTCTTATAGGTTCAATGCTCAAAAATATTTCTCTCTCATATGATAAAATTTCTTCTTGGACCATATCCTAATTAACTTTCTTTGATAAGTCCAAAATTCATAATGCTCAGATAATTATCATCGAAATTAGAAAAGTATCATGATCTTCAATCATAAAATCATCTAGTATACTCAACATAACTTATCAATACCTCCCACTTCATTTCAAGGTCAACTCTTTTCTTATATTCAGGCCACCCTACTAATTGAAATTCAAGATATAACTCGTCAATTTTATTATAGATATAATATGCCACTTATACCTAAATTTCATCTTAATATCTATTGATTCGAAATCTAAATATTGAATCTTCTCTTTCATATCTATCATGTTCCTCGTGATCATAACCTAAGTTCAGATATCACTAGAATTACAATTCTGAATAATTATAACCTTAAACTCAAATACCACTTAAATCATATTTTCTAGTGATCATAACCTAAACTCTAATATCATTCTATCATACCTTTAATGATCAAAATCTTAAACTCCGATATTATCAATCATACTCTAGTGATTATAACCCCAAAGTTTTGATATCATTTATATGACAATTTCTAGTGACCTTAAACTTGGGTTCTAGTACTGTTCTGTCATATCCTAATCACTTGTATCATTATCTCCGAATAAACGTAACCTAAGCTCTAAGCTCAAATGCCACTCCGTCACATCCTACTGATCTTTACATAAAGTTTTAATATCTCTTCATAATCTCTAGTGATCTTAAACCTAAGCTCTGATATTATTCTATCTCATCCTAATCATTTATATCGTAATCTCCAATGATCATAACCTAAGCTCTAATATCACTCTATAATATTCTAATCACTTATATCATAATCCCTAATGATCATAACCTGGCTCTGATACCATTCTGTCACGCCCCGAACCCAACACCCGGGTCGGATACGTGATGGCCGCACACTCCTTAGAGCAAGCCCTAAAGAATATGCAAGGCCAAATTAAATCATTACAACCTTATCAACCATAATATTTAATTTCAATAATAATTCATAAAACTTTGTATAGGTACAAATTAAATTTCTTCAGTTCTCTGATCAGGTACTATAACACTCTATCTATCCATCTGCTCACCCGTAAATCCAAGCCATAGCCAATCTAAGTCATCCTGCAACTCTGAGAAGAAAAAGAAAGATGAAGGGGTGTGAGCTTTACAGCCCAGTAAGAATTCCCATATCACACTGATATAGTAATATAGTCTGAAAATAAGGATAAGCAATAAAATATAAAATCTCATGTTCAATGTCCAGAATAATGCAAACATTCATAAATTTTCTGTTTTGTCAAAATAGATGCATCATCATATGTTAACAGGTGAAACACTTTTGTTCAACAATTATTTCATGTCTTATCTTTCATTTCTCCTTTCATAATCACATGATTTTTAACAGTTTCCTTCTGGCTCTGGACTATCCAAGTCTATACCTCAGTCATCATCCGGATCGAATCCATTTAAAAAGTCTTTCAAGACTGTCCCAGGATGAGCTCCTGGCCGGCTGTCCCACGTACCAAAGCCCGTGAGAGGCTGTCCCACGTACCAAAGCCCGTGAGAGGCTGTCCCAGGCATAAGCTCCTGGCGGGCTGTCCCAGGCATGAGCTCCTGGCCGGCTGATCCACCTGTAAGCCAGTGGGGGCTGTCCCAGGCATAAGCTCCTGGCGGGCTGTCCCAGGCATAAGCTCCTGGCCGGCTGTTCCACATAACAAGGCTAGTCCATACCATATATCTCTTTCTTTTCATTTAATCATTATGTGTTGATTTCATCAATCAATTTTGTCTTGCATTATGATCAATTCAGATATGTCATATCCATATAATCATGCCATCAATCTCTGATACATATATATTGACATAACATACTCATGCTCAAAATCAAATAACAGTATCTCAGATATAATAAATTCATCGATCTCAAATCCGATAATGCAAAACCAACGATGCAAGACCAATAGTAAAATAGCATATATAATAGTGATCATGTACAGGGATTCTTACCTTTACCGGTGACTGATCCAAACACAGAAGTCAATGTTCTTCTTTGATTTATGAATTTCTCTAACAAGATATTCCACTCGATATCATATGCAGACAATCATCTCTTCATAACCCTGATCAATATAAAAATCACATATATGGAGAAAATTATCGATAATCGATCTGATAACACAAATCTAGGATCTCTCTTAGGATTAACCAAAATTAGGATTTACCTAAGTATCTGGATCCTCCACTGATCCATAAGACTTCTAGAGAGAGAAAATCCATGAAGAGAGAGAAAATTCTAGAGAGAGAAAGTAGAGAGAGAAAGTGGAGAGAGAAACTTTCGTATCCTTCCAATGAGGCACTCATGATCGAGATCATCAGAGGTCCTATCAGGGTGACTCAATATGAATCAAGTGTTACAAATTTCGAATAGGATCGGACTGAGATCAGATCTATCGCACGAATTTCGGAGCAATCTCAATTCATCATATTTTTAATTCAAATATATCCTAGGGTTTGTGATGCATCAGAGAGGAAGAAAAGATCCTAGAGAGACAAAATCCGTAAAGAGAGAGAAAAGTCTAGAGAGAGAATCTAGAGAGAGAAAATATAGAGAGAGGAGAGAGAAAAAAGAGAGAAAAGGAGAGAGAAAGGAGAGAGAGAAAAATTCTCTCCTTCTTCTTCTTTTTATTTTATTTTATTTTATTTTATTTTTATTTTTCTCTTTCTCTTTTTTTTTCCTTTTTTTTTTCTTTTCTTTTTCCTTTTTCTTTTCTTTTTTTTTTCCTTTTTCTTTTTCCTTTTTCTTTTCTTTTCTTCTTCTTCTTCTTTCTTCTTCTTTTCTTTTCCCGCGGCCTCCCTTGGCTGAAACAGGGGAGGACCGTGAGGTCCCCCCCCTCGGTGGCTTGGGCTCCGGTGGCTTGGCCGGAGATCCGATAATGGTCGGCGATGGGGTTCGGCCGGCGGTGGCTAGCAGCGGACGGCCGGCGGCAGGGTTCGGCCGGGGAGAATCAAGAAGAGATCGAAAAACAGGGGGATTCTTTCGCGACTGATTTTCGGCAAAAACGGTGGCCGGCGGCGAGGCTTTGGGCCAGGGGAGAAAGGGAAGAGGGAGAGGAAGAAGGGGAGGGGCTTACCTTGCTCCGGCGGTTGAGAAGAGCTCCGGCGAACCCCCTTTTCTTCCGATCAACCATCCACGGTATTCCTTGAGAAAATCTCTCAAATCCCTCGAATTTCTTTGAAATTTTTGTCGTAAAATCTTAAGGGAGGACGGGGGATCTTTATAGAAGAGATTTCCTACCCTAGTCGGACTCTTTGAGTCCGATTCCGCAGGTAACGGAGAGGAAGAAGACTCCGGTTAGGAGTCTTCCTCCTCCTCTGTTTTTTTTTTTTTTTTTTTTTTTTGTATGGTTTTGGGTTTTGGGCTTGATTCTGGGCCGGGATGTGTCTCTTCCAAAGTATCCACCCAATCCTCCTCCATGAGCTTCTTTGATAATAGATATTCTCAAAGAACCTTAAGGAATGCATAACTGATTTTGCTTGAAAAGATAACCATCTTAGAGTAGGAAATGCTTGAATAGTCTCTTAGAACACTCTTTCAATATTAGCCCAAAGTATGGATCATCTTCATATATATAATTCCTTCACCATTTCGAAGCCTAAGACTCTTACTTGCATAGTGGACAATAAGGAATGTCTATGGCTCAAAGCATCAGCCACTTGATTTTGCTTTCCCGATTTATGCTTGATGTGAAAAATATAAGTTTGAAGAAACTCCACCAAACGTGCATGTCTCTTGTTGAGTTTATGTTTTCCATTGATAAATCTTAATGCTTCATGATTTGAGAAGAGAATAGACTCTTTTGGCAATAGATAATAACTCTAAGGATCTAACAATAGTATAAAACTCCTTGTCATAAGTAGAGTAGTTACGCCGGCTGTTGCTTAATTTCTCATTGAAATAAGCAATTGGCCTTCCTTCTTGACTAAAGACAGCACCAATGCCTACACTACAAACATCACAGTCCACTTCAAACATCTTGTTGAAATCTGGAAGTACTAGTATAGGTGCCTCGGTCATTTTCTTTTTAATAAGCTCAAAGCTTTTGTGAGTATCTTCACTCCACTTGAATGTGCTGCTTTTGATGCTTTCAATGATTAGAGGGAGATAGTGCTGAATCTCTTAATGAAGCGACGATAAAATGAAGCAAGATCATGAAAACTTCAAACTTCATGGATAGATTTCGGTGTTGGCAGTTGATGATGGCTTTCACTTTGCTGGGATCAACTTTCATTCCTTCCCTTAACACAATATAGCCTAAGAAAATCAGGCTATCCATGAAAAACTCACACTTCTTCAGATTAGCATACAACTTTTGCTCCTTTAGCATATTGAAGACTTGCTGCAAGTGATCAAGATGCTGCCCAGTATCTGTGCTATATACAAGAATATCATCAAAGTACACAATAACAAATTTTTCAATAAAAGGTTTAAAGACATGATTCATAAGATGCATGAAAGTACTAAGAGCATTAGAAAGATCAAAAGACATTAACATTCACTCATAAGGTCCATCTCTTGTCTTGAAGGTGGTCTTCCATTCATCACCCGCCCTCATTCAGATTTAATGATATCTACTGCGAAGATCAATCTTGGAGAATAT
The DNA here is from genome assembly GCF_000442705.2 of Elaeis guineensis. Classification (NCBI taxonomy): domain Eukaryota; kingdom Viridiplantae; phylum Streptophyta; class Magnoliopsida; order Arecales; family Arecaceae; genus Elaeis; species Elaeis guineensis. The sequence continues at coordinate 12,002,406 of NC_026003.2, read as the reverse complement.
GCAAACACCATGTAGTTGATCAAGAAGATCATCAAGACGTGGTATAGGGAAACGGTACTTGATAGTAATCTTATTTACTACCCTACTATCAATGCACATACACCATGATCCATCTTTCTTTGGGACAAGAAGGGCTGGAACAGCACATGGACTGATACTTTTCTTCACAAATCCCTTTGTTATTAGTTCATCTACTTGCTTTTAAAGCTCCTCATGCTCCTTTGGATTCATTTTATGGGCTGCCTTGTTAGGAAGGATAGCACCAGGAATGAAATCAATGCAATATTAGATATCTTTCATGGGTGGCAGTCAGATTGGCAATTCTCCCGGTACAACATCCTGAAATTCTTCAAATGAGGGCTGCATATCAGCTAGAATTTTCTTCTTCTCTTTATTCTCTTCTAAGACAATAATAGCATAGGTTTCTTCTTCATTATGCAAAGCTTCATAAAATTCAAATTTAGAGAGTAAATTACCTTTTTTCTCTTGTGGAGGCTTAGGAGAATTATTCAACTTTATAGATCCTAATACGACTTTCACTCCATCTTTTACAAAAGAGAATATGTTTTGAAGCCACCATAAATGACGTTTCTATCATATTGTCAAGGACGTCCGAGGAGCAGATGACAAGTATTCATAAGCACCACATCACACCATATCTCATCTTTATACCTCTTTCCAATAGAAAATTGAACAAGATATTTTTTATCAATCCTTACCTCATTTTCTTTGCATAGCCATGATAGCTTATATGGTTAAGGATGAGCCATAGTTTCAAGGTTCAGCTTGTCCACCATTTTTGTAGCCACCACATTCTCACAACTTCCACCATTAATAATAATATCACACACCTTGTCATGAGAGGTGCAATGAGTGTGAAAGATGTTGTTGCGAAGCCAATTATCCTCTTCCACATGGGCAGAATTTAAATTTTGCTGAATGACTAGCAACTTTTCTTGATCACCATATGTGACCTCTTCTTCCTCATCTTCAGCTTCATCAAAGATAGGAGGGTCTAGAGTTTTTTCTTCATCATCTTCTTCTCCAATAAGAGCTACTACCCTTCGGTTTAGACAATCGGAAGCAATATGACCAATTTCTTGGTATTTGAGATATTTATGAATGTTGGACTGAGAAGTACCTCGGAGAGTAGGGACTGTTGGTTCATTCCTTAGAGGTAGCTTAGATGTATTGGAGTTATTTGCTGAAGTTGGTTGGGCGATTGAAGTGCTCCCTTGGCTTGGTGCTCCAACTTTCAACTATGGTTTGGGTTGATTTCCTTTTGTTTTCTTGAGCTGCTTCTCTATCTTGAAGGCAAGCTTGAACACATCATTATATGTCCAATAGGGCTGTAACTAAACCATATTGCAGATTTCAGATCGAAATTCTTCAAGACAATGAGTAATCTTTTGCTCTTCCAATTCATAAAGATCACAAAGTATTGAAAGATTATCAAACTCAGCTGTGTAATCTTCTACAGGGAGCTCTTTTTGTTTGAGATTGTGTAATTTGAGAAAGATATCTTGACGGTAATATTCAGACAAGAACTTTTTCTTCATCTTCTCCCAAATAACAATTCTGCTCTTACCATCACGAGCTCGCTGTTTCTTCAAATGTTCCCACCAAATGGATGCACGCTTTCTCAATTTAATAGCTATTAACTTCACCTTCTGATGTTTAGCAATATCTTTATAATCAAAAACACATTCAACAGAATGAATCCAATTGATGAATTCTTTCGGATGAACTTTCCCTTCAAATTCTGGAATACCAATTCGGATGTTGAGTTCTTGCCGGGAATTTCGATTCCTTGGAGCTTGATGGCATGGGAAATCATCTCCACTTGAAGCTTAAATGTGGGCATCATGAAAATAATTTTCATCCTCTTCATCGGGACCACCTATATCTGGAATATGATCAGTATGGTTTGTATTTTCAATGTGCTATAGGCAATTCTGAAGTTGCTACACTTGTCTCCTTAATTCGTCCATCTCAATATCACGAAGATTTCTTTTAACTGATTCTCTGGTATTTTAGTTGCGATGACGTGGAGCCATCAATCTTGAGCTCTGATACCAAACTGACATCGAAAAATAAACAGAGAACTAGGAGGCAGCACAAGTGAACCAAGATAGGACACCCCCACCCAAGGAATCCACCAAATGGATAAAAGAGCAAGCTTGGCCTTAGTGGAATCTATCAAAGAGTTAAGCTAAGATGCTTATCCTCAAAGAAATTTTACCAATGAGTTGAAGCTAGAAGAAGAAATATACTTTTTGAGAACAAAACAGATTAATTTTTGATATTCAATATTCTATTTTTAAGTTCTGCAATTAAATATATTTATAGAAACTAAAGCATCCCTCTAGCCTTAGATTTTCAAGAAAGAAATTAATAAGACATTAAACACACTTAGAAAATACAAGAAAATGATTAAAGATACTTAATTCTCAAAAAATACTCGTAATAGCAGTTAAACTCGAATAGAAAGATTGTGCTTTAGTAAAATACTCATAACTCCTTCTAGAAAGCTCCAAATTACGAACGGTTTGATGCGTTAGAAATTAGACTCATAAAGCTTTCCAACCATATATGGCCCATATTATATGGACATCTAAAATGATTCAATTTTGAGGTCAAAGTTGACCCAAAATAGAGGATGTTACTATCTTTTGGACTGTAGACAGTAAACTTTATTTTCCATTGTCTTTTGCGGAGAACACTCCAATGTCACATGAGATATTTTCCTCTATAGGCTATTGTTAAGTCACATAAAATATTCGATGTTGCGATATTACATAATAGTTGGGGAATGGGGCAACACATAGAAGTTGTTGAGATACATGGGAGATTAGTATGGGTTAAAAAGCATTACATGAATGTGATGTTTTAGCCAACTGATATCTTGTGGGGGTTCTGATTTTTCTTTGAGTAGGAACATTCTGTAAATTTTTGATGATGGTTACAAATCTGGATGTTCAAAAGCATTGTGGGTGAATTGGATTGTGAAACAGCGATGCTAGCTTGATGATGCTTGATAAGCCCAACTCTAAGGTGGAAGCACATGGCTCTTTACACTTTTATTTTTGGTAAATCCGTTAAATTAAACCAATCGAGTATAAATACATCGGTGAGAATTAGAAAATAAATTATTTAAAAATTGAGCTAGAAGATCCATCGTAGAATGGTTCTTTACACTTTCTAGCCACTAAATTTCTCATATGGAGCATAGATACATTCCAAACCTTACATTTCAGTTAATCCAATAAGCAATTGAATAGGCATGCTAAATTTGTAGCAGACTATGCAGCCTAGATTTTTTCTTTTACTCTTCTCTCTTCGGATGGTACTACTAGAATTCACGTGATTAAAGAATACATGGAGTTTATAGACTACACTTAAGCTGCTGCTAAAATTGAAAAGTAGGCCGTCTTCGTTTCTTAACCTTTGGACAAGTTGTAGAAGGAAGAAATAGGAGGTACTTGGACGATAAGGCAGGGGACTTACTTATCACTGTAGTCTGCTGGGAGACTTGGAGGGGGAAAAATGTACGTATCTTTTTAACCAAGAAAGGGTCTATGGATTCTGTTTTACAAAACTTCCTTCAATTCTTCAAAAGTTGGATCAACAGAATCTTTGGAAGAAACTGGAAAGATTGTCTTGACTCTCTAGAATCTTATTTAAAGCTCATTTGCATCCGAAGTGATCTAGCTTTTAATCTTTGGTCTTACCAGTTTAATAGCAAATCATTGGTGGAGCTGGGAACATCGGCCATAGGTTGAAAATTGTCCGCTTTTCTGAATGGTGTTAGGAGGTCTCTTAGTGTGATGGAGGAAGAGAACCGACAAGTCTCTGTTGAGTTAATTGTGCCACTTTCTGACCACAGTTTTGGCAGAAGCTATCAGCAAGCTTCCACCACTTTCATTTTGTGCTGCTGGTGGGGTGGCACATTCAGAACTGTTAAGAAGTACCCAATTTCTCATCCAACATCATGTGGAGTATAATTTTTTCACATTTATTTTTCAAAAAAATTCTTCTGTATTTAATATGATGTTTATGGTATATATTTTAAAAATTATCTAGCATTACGGAAAAACGAAATATTATGTTTGGTCATCTCATATATATATATACATATACATACATATATACACATATACATACGCATACATATACATATGCATACATATATATACATATATATATATACATATATCTACATAGATATATATACATATATCTACATATATATATATATATATATATAATATATATATATTATATATATATATATATATATATATATATATATATAAT
>NC_026003.2:11948378-11997989 GCF_000442705.2 Elaeis guineensis | reverse complement strand
TGACTTCTTGATATCTTATATAACTTTCTGATGTCTTATATGGGAAGTCATATAAGACATCAGAAAGTCATATATATTGTTCAAGATATCATATATATTGACAGAAAGTTATATAAGGTATTAGGAAGCCATATATATTGTTTAGGATGTCATATATATTCACAGAAAGTCATATGTATTGTTCAAAAAATATCATATATTCACAAAATCATATAAGGCATTAAAATGTTATATATATTATTCAGAATGTCATATATATTTACAGAAAGTCATATATATTATTCATGATGTCATCTATATTCACAGAAAGTCATACAAGATATCAGAAAGTTATATATATTGCTCAGAATATCATAAAAATATAGAAAGTCATATATATTATTCAAGATATCATATATTCATGAAAAATAATATAAGACATCAAGAAGTAATAATACTGTTCATTCTTTATTCTACGGAGAGAAAGATATTTTCATCATTAAAATTAAAAAAATAAAAAGTTGATCAGCATTAAATGCCTGTCCCATCATTAAGTACACTATGTGCTCTAATGTGATTAAACGGTGTGCTCCACATTAATTTTATTACACCGCACGTGATGCACAAAAGCTTTCTCAAGTTTATTGTTATTATTGTTGTTGTTATTTGGGCAATATGGTAGTAAAGTGCCGTTATAAAGATTTGAAATATAGACCTCCCCAAGGGCAGGATCTTAAGCAAATAACACCAAATAGATGAGCTAATAGCTATTGCTATTGTTAGATCCAAGTTTAAGCTGCTTTTCAAAGTTTGGCTTAAGCCAATCTTGAAGATTAATAGCTCAAGTATATGCTCCAAATTAATGACTTTGCGACCAGGCTTGTTCAAAAGGGTTAGGTTACGCTTGACTTGAAGTTGAAGCCCAAGCAACCAAAACTTAGGCTTGGCATAGCTGATGGGTTTGTTGCTAAGATGTCTTAATAAACAAGTCAAACTTCTCGTCACCCAAGCCAATCACCAAATCGGTATACGTAACTACACTTCCAAAGAGAGAATATTGTGACATGACATCAAGTCACAAAATGTAAAAGCCTGGTCATTGTAAATGTCACAGATTTGTATTATTAAAATAATTTTACTATCATTTTCATGAAGTTGCATATATCTTTGGCAATGTATAAGATAGGACCTTCCATCTTCTTAAAATGATAAATCATATAGTAGATGAATGTTCACTTCCTCTGTAGCTTTTACATCTATTATTGCAAAGTCTTTTAAATGATACATATAAATTTGAAATTTATTTTTTGAGGGAAATTAAAGGTATGAAGACTCGTGCACTATAATTACCAAGTTTAGATTCTTCAAAGATATATGATCCAAGAATTGATTCTGTAACTTATGATTGCTAAATAAAGGGATGTGAACATTGAGAAAAACCTCAATTCACCAAAAAAATTTATTTACTAGACCTCATTGTTTGCAGCTATATTGGCTTATGATCGATCGAGAGTTTATTTTTATATTTACTACATCGTCAAGATGTTCACTGGCATATTTTGCGAAGGCAACATGCAATGTCTTTCACTGGCATATGTGGTAACTACTTATATCTCCTTAATTATTTTGTATAGAAATGTATATATGTTTTGGAAGGACTTCTATATATTTAGATCTTGTACTCACCAAAATTAGTTGTCTAATATGCATATTTACTACCTTGGTAACCATGATCTTAACCAACAAGCACTAATCCGCCGATCTATGGTTCATGTCTTTCAAAGAAAGCTAAAGTTAAAATAAACAAAAATATATTCCAATATATAAATCCACGTTCTCATGTGATTATTTTTGCTCCTGGCCACTTTGGGATGTTATGTTTAGTAAATATATTTAGATGCTAGAATGCTAATTCCAATAAGCACTGAATTTGCACAAAAGGATTTAAGATGATACCCAATAAAGGAGTTTGTTCATTTATTTAATGTTGGATTTATGCTTGAGTAATATAATAAAGTATTTTTTTTACACATAATTCCAATAAATTATACATGAAATGCAATATGTTCTATATTGTATGTTATTTATTTACAAAATAAAATAGTATTATGATTATTATATAAATATGAATGTTATAAGATAGCATATTAAATGCCATTAATTACCATAATACGCACGCACGTGCGCGCACACATTATATTTGATATAATTATATCTAAAGACATATCAAATAATTATTACAATATAGATGATGATAACTATATACCATATAATGCAATATACAAAATATACAATTAAAATATAGGAGATTACATTATATTATTATATTTCTATTCTATTATGTAGAATATCTTGATAATATGAATATAGTATTTAAATAAAGTTACAACTTGTAACAAAATTGATTATATAAAATAATAATACATTAATAATAGATTAATATAGTTATGATGTATTATAATAATTTAGTAATATTTATTATTATTAAAATTAATGATTATATGATCATATATTATATGTCATATATCATAATAATTAATAATATGTTGACATAAAATATAATATCCTAATGGATAAGTTATTTGTGGTTGTATTTGCTTCATGGGAGATATACTAGACTTATCCAAACATACTTAAAATTAATCATTCTTGATTATTCCGATGAATGTGTAATTTTGAAATGGGAAAAGAATAAAGCTTACAATTTCGATATTGGATTCAGTATCGATACCAGTATACCGTCGGTATGTCCGCTATGATGTAAATCCCATGCTGTGAACTTTTTAAATATGGCGCGGAGAGGGCAGGGCCTCGCCGGATTACCAGCGCGAATCTCAAAGTCTTCCGTGGACCGTACCGGATTTGGAAAAACCATTTTGGAAGCGTGCCCCGTGTCTAAAGCTGATGTGCTCTTCCTCTCTCTCCCCCCTGGCGCAGGCGGACAAGGTCGGGGAGCGGCGGCGAGCGTCGGCCTTCGGCGTGCTCTCCGGCGTCTCCGCCGCCGGCTTCGTCTCCGGCACCTTCGTCGCCCGCTTCCTCTCCACCTCCTCCACGTTCCAGGTCTTTCTATTTTCTTCCTCCTCTTCCTCTCTTTCTCTCCCCTTGTCTTCCTCACCCCCCTTAAACTCTCTCTCTCATCCTCTTCCACCGCCTCCAGGTTTCCGCCACCGTTGCCGTGATCGCGGCGGCTTACATGAGGCTTTTCCTGGCCGAGACGGACCGCGGAGCCGCCGCCGCCGCCGCCGAGGAGGCCTCCCGCCCCCTCTGTTCCCCTTCCTCCTCCGACGGCGAGTCATCTCCGAGACTGCCGGCCCTGAGGAAGCTGCCGTCGCTGGAGAACATGATCGTCATTCTGCAGAGCAGGTATTTGATTCGATATTTGATTTCTGTCGAACGACTTCAAGAAAATAGAAAATAGTAAAAAGAATGGCTGCTTTGTTTGCTGTTAGTTAAGATTAATCCCAAGTCCCCATTTTTTGATTATTAATCGGATTTATTTTCTCTTGATGAGTGGGAAATTGGAACGAAGTTGAGAAAATGATAAGCTGTTTGCTGATCTCAATCTTGACTCAAATGGTCAAGGTCTGTTGTTTTTTATTTCATTGACAAACTTCGTTTAATTTAGTCTCACTCATTGAAAGCTATGGTGGAATACATTAAACATGCACTATGAGTTACGAGTTTGCAGTGATCTGCAGCAAGAGAGGGATAGCAGGGGAAATTTTCATTATGCCTGAAAGATATGTGTGTTTTTTCTTTTAGTATCCTATGAGAAAATCATGATTTTTCCTTATTAGTATAATGCTGTCTAGTGATATCTTAGGTGCAGCTACAAAATTTTAAATTTTCATTGATAAGTTTTGTCTCTATATACTTTTTGTAGCTCATGATGGAAAATTTTTTTTTTTCCGGTGTGTATGCCTACGGTTGAGGTTATTTGCCTTAACTTGATCTAGTTTACAAACTGCTCCTTACCTATCTCTTGTAGGTGTCATGCACTTGTTCTTTGTCTACCTAGCTTTCAAAATATTTTCTTCATTTTTGATGAAAAGAATTTATTTCAACCTATACTTGCAAATCTTATCTATGCAGAATCGACTTTATGCATCAAGGTATGATCAGTTGAAGTTTGTGAACTTGAATTAACTCCTGCATTAAATTTCTTATCAAGGCAATCGAGGACGATACATGAAACTTATAAGACAGGTTGGTGGCAAGGAAACCTACCTTATGTTCTACACTGTCTAAATGAAGAGAGATGAAGACAAGGTTTGATATGGTCGATGTATCAGTTTTTGAGGTACAAAGTATACAATAAAGAGAAATTATAACATGATTCTAATTATGGTAAGGAAAAGAATGGACTAGAAAGATGATGTATTTTTTGTTTTGTTTTTCAAATGTCTAATATTTTTTTCTTTCAAGAAAAAAAATGCTTCCTTTTTAATTTTTTGCTCGAGATATTTGGCTTTGACTTTGACAATACTGATACCTCAACTTGTCATGTCCAACTATACAATAGTTGTCCATAGATACTTGTACATGTTTTATCATCACTTTTCTATGCGTGAGAGTAAGTGATATTTCTTACAGACATTTATTCCATAGAATAGGGAACCTAATATGGCAATTCCTTGTAAGTTTATTGATATAAAGGACATGGAGCAGCATTGTCTTTTAATACAGAAGTCTTTCATTGGAAGTATGTGTGTTGTTCATTATTTCACAACCCGTAACATGTGTGCATTTTCATACCAAATTGACTCAACTTTTGACTAATGCTTTCACTGAATAAGTCTCAAACTTTTGCTTCCCTATCATGCAGCACGACATTATCAAGAGCAGCAATTGTTGTATTTTTCAACAGTCTTGCTGAAAGTGGTCTTCAGAGTGCATTACTGGTACCTCTTGTCCTCTACTAATTTGAGATTCATTTTTGTATTTGCTTTATCTACAGTAAATTATGCTTGAAATATGGTATTGTCAAACTCATCTTATTCTTTTGTTGACTAAAACTATATATTGGAAAGGAGTAAAATGATCAAAGAAGGTTAAAGAAATCCAAGAAAGTTTGGAAGCAAGTATCTAGACTAGAGAGCATATTTGACATAAAATACTTTTCTGTTAATTATGTTGATCTCTGATTCTACCCCTCATGCAGCTAAAATGTATATTTCATAGTTAGCAAATTGCCTACACAAGTCCAAGTAATAAACAAGGCCTATTGCTTGGGAGGCTGTCCAGGTCAGCAAGATGATCACCAACATGTGTTTCCTAGGTAACCCTATACAGCTGCACAGCATGTTTGTGATATCTGAAGATAATGAACTGGCGATGCATTTCTGTCTCTCAGTAGCAAAAAGCTTCTATATAGGGTGCTGCACCAGCTTTGGTATCTTTCAGGGAACTAGCTCCCACACCAGCTTCTTATTGACTATTGAGAATTTGTTTTTGAGAGATCTGCTTCCCCAGAGCTGCATCTGAATCCACTTTTGGCAGATGTCTACAGATTTACCTTGTTAGTATTTGATTTTGAACAGCTGTTCCAGTCACCTTTTAGCTGCTCTAAGAATTTTTCGAATTGCACAGCACAAGAACCAACAAGTCAGCAGTTTATCACCATCGACTAGAACTCTCAGCCTTTATTATAACAGTTGAACAGTTTACAATTTACTTCCATCTAGGCAGTTCACTGAAGTGCTATTGGAAAGCCTCAACTGCCTTTTCCAATTCTCTGCTAGTGCCTAGCCATGATAGCTTCAAATTAAACCTGGAGTCCATTGTGTGGAAGTATGAAAAGTTAGATTTTTTCTTCATCAAGCTTATTACAACCAAAATCAAGAATGATCTTTGAACAAGACATTTGTAGTGATGAGTCATTTTGAGGCTAAATGATGATCTTTGAACATGTGTATCATTTTACAGTTGCCAACGATTTTACCATAATTTCTCTCTTACCTTCTATCTTTCCATCTATGTTTCCATCTCTTTCCCTCCCTCTCCTCTCTCTCACAAAAATTGTCTTCATCAATACCCTCTCCTGTCTTCCAAATAGACAACATCTATTTTCTTAGATTCTGGTAGTTAACAAGAGCTAACTAAGAAAATGCACATATTAGAACATGCGAATTTATGATGAATTAAAGGTCCTAGGTCCCAACTTACTCCTCATGACCATTATTTTGGCAACATAATTGTTGATAAGCATAAATTAAGCCTTGAGAAGAGTTTAGGACAGCAACTTCGGTAGTTAATCCGAAAATGCACCTCAAGATAGCCCAATTGCATTTATGGGCAGTTCATCATAAGTAGGTTTACCATCCTTGAATGTCATTTTTTCCTAGGATATAATGGCAAGAATAAATAGAGACTTAGCTTTGCTCATCTTTTGGCTTGTTGACTTTTGTGTATATTGATGGGCATTAAGCCAAGCTTTTCATCTGCATTTCACTATTTACTGTTTCAAGTTTCAACTGAATACGAACACATCAATTTGAGCAACTGAAATGAAAACCTAATGCCCATGCTTGTGGGCTTTGTCCAAATTGATCTTTTGAGCTGTAGACGTTAAGAAGGAAAGGCCAACTTCTGATACTCTAAGAAAAATATTGAACTATAATTGAAATCATGTTTGTGCAACTGATTTATGGAAGAATAGATGCCCTGGTCATTTCAGTTTGTTTTTCAATGAGAAACAGCTCACCTTTCTAAAAATTAAAGTCAACGCATATTTGCATCTACAGTTTTTTCTTCTTCCATATGTTTTTCAACTTTCAATTTGTGAGTATTTTTATAAATTAGGAGTTTTGTGTGCAGATTCCTTCACGTATAACTTTAATTTCTACATGCCTGTCTTGAAGGTTCTGATAACTTACCAGTTTTTATTTGATATCAACACAGTACTACCTGAAAGCACAGTTTCAGTTTAGCAAAGATCAATTTGCTGATCTGCTGCTGATCATTGGGATTGCAGGAGCCTTTTCACAGGTATGATTTTTCTCGATGGTGTTTGACATTGTTTGCTTGTATAATTTCTGTAAAGATTTCATATTTACTCATGTGCATGCATGGCTACATGCATTGACAAGAAGCTAACTAGCAAATAGTTTTCATCTAAGAATGGCTCGTTTTGCAGCTCTTCCTGATGCACTTATTAATTCCCACTTTGGGTGAGGAGAAACTCCTTAACATAGGCCTTTTGGCAAGTTGTGCACATGTAATTTCCTTTCATTTTGATCATCTTCTTTCATATTTGATTTTTTTTTTATTATTATTATTAGCCCCTTATTACTGAATTCTGACTTGCTGAAATTTTCTCACAAAATTCTGCAGATTTTTCTTTACAGCATTGCATGGTCATATTGGGTAATTTCTTCCCTAAGCCTGTTAATTTGCATCGTGGTCCTGCTCTTAGACGGTTTATCTATTCGTGATGGTTATTTATATTAACTGTTAGTTTCTTCTAAAATCTATTAGTGTATGTCTGAACCAATTTATGCATCTGTTCATATACATAAATGGATACATAAATACAAAAACATGGTCATAGATGTTCCTAACTTGTGGCTTTTTCTTCTAATTTTGCATGTCCATCTGTCAATATCTTTGCTGTAACTAGTATATGTTTCTATCATGTTTTTTTTATATGATAAACCTACACAAGAAAGTCAAAAAATAACAAGTCATGTATACTGATAATTCATTTCATCTTTACCCTGCTTCGGCAAAGCTGATTTTGAAACAACTTCATTTACAAGACAGATTATTTAACATAATACTGTTTTTGTTTTTATGAGTCAAATCTACCTCCAGAAAACTGACAGAGGTTGATATCAATATATGAACCTTTCCATCATTCTGAACTCAGGTTTCAACAAAGTATTTTTAAGACTGCGCCTTAACTGGCTAGGGTTATTTTTATCCAAAGTTGTTCAACTTCCAATACACACACTAGATGGATTCCAGTGAATTAGATTAACACAGACTGAAATTGGTGCTTGGAAGTTGACTAGGGATGTTGAAATATATACATTTTTATCTGGAATTAAGATCCATTACTTGTGTGGTTCTGTCTTTCATCCAAGAAATCTAATTGTTTCTGTAATTTCTTAAAATCATTTAATAACTAGATTCTAGAAATAGATGTATTGATTCTCTTTATCCCCTCTCTTTCCTCCTCATAATCTTCTCTCTCTCTCTCTATCTATCTATCTATCTCTGTGTGCATGCCTCCCTCCCCACGATCTTCCTAATGAAATCCTGTTATGAGCATGAAGTGGCTTATTTTCATAGGTTATCTTTAACCAGCAGTTTTGCATGCTTACGTTATGTTCCATATATTCTGGAACATTCTTAAAACAGTCAGCAAATCATATCATTGTGATGTTTCATGGTTAGTGTTAACTAACCACTATACTCCAAAAACTCAAGCAGTTAGGGAAGGGCTAAACAATGTATATCAGGCCTTAATAATGCCCCCACGCAAGCCCAGACCATGCATGTGTAGGCATAAAAAGTCGAGAACAACTCAAGATAACAACTGGGAATGAATCAAGAAGTGAAAAGACTCAAGATAACAAATGAGTGATATAAACTAAAATTGGTCTAAATAAGGTTTGAGCAAATGGTCTTTAGATCTGCTACCATGTTAACTAGCTCCCAGACTCTAAAAGCTTGAGCTGATCGGGAAGGGGTCAACAATGTCTATCAGGCCTTAACAATTAGACATAGAAGCATACTGATGGGTTTGTTAAAAGTAAGGTTTTAACTTGCTAGTAAAAGGGAAAACCAGTATCCTTCCAATAAAAAGAATAACTTGGATTTTGTGCTGACCAGTATATACAGTGTGCAAGAGCCAATTGGAGCAGAAGCTCAGGAGGGGTTGGTCGGAAAAAAGGGAGTGGGTAGGGGAGGGGGACTGGATTGCAACCTTATTTCTTCCTACGGACACTACTCATCTGAAATTTTAATGGAACAAGTATTTTGCAATATGAAGGTTTTAAGGATAAAACTAAATATCAGTTTTGACTCTTCTCCATTTGAATTTATTTTACTGATAATTTGTACTATGGTTTTTGTTTCATTTAGCAACCCATGAACTTAATATTCTTATATTCTGTTAGAAAATCTGCAAGAAGTTTGACCTAATTTAGCTATTATTTTTTTTACTTGGTTTTATTGAAGTTTGTTTTGCAATTTTTGAGTCTATATTGAAGATGCGTGTTTACTACTTGTAGAAACCTATTGTGTCCTAGATCCATGGATTTAAATATCAAGTTATAGACCTATACTGGTCACCTGCTTGTGGGTATGTACCTCGATATGGGTTCAATATGGTGTCCATATGCCTTGATACAGATAAGCTAAAAGAAAGAAAGGCATGCCAAGCAGTATGTGTTGATATGCCTTGATATAATGTGGCTTTGGGTGGTACATGCTGACACCAGACGATAGGGATGATTTGAGCTGGGTTCACTAAAATTAGTTTGAGTCGTGTTCCCCTGTGCCAGTCCTTGGCAGGTATAGTACATATCAGCTAGTAGGGGGCCAACATGCAGTTTTTGAATCCTTCATCACATGTGGCATTATTGGTTGCTTAGATTAATACAAAGATGATATTCAACAATAATGAACTGGGTGCTAGTTAGCATGGAGTCTTATATTGAGCTGTCACAATATGCTTCTGCAATTATTTTTGTCACATACTGATGTCAATAGTTCATTAAAAAAAAAATGCTAAAAAAGGAAGGTGATGCTGAATTAACAGGTTAGCATCTACATAATTGCTGTTAGGGATGGTAGCCATGTGCATGGGTACATGGGTTATACATGTTTTTCAGTCTGGTTTGCTATTTTAACATTGCTCTTCTTTTACATATAATCTACCAATTATGTTTTCTTCTAAACACAACAGTTTCCTTTCTTCAAAGTTTATATTTCACAATGATATTGCATTTATTTGCAGGTTCCCTATTTAGCTGCAATATTTATAGTTTTGAGTGTTTTCATCCAACCATGTGTGAGTGCTTTTCTATTGATTGCTCTAGATTTCTTTCCTTCTTTCTTTCTGTGCTTTCCTTTTCTTCTGTTGAGCATAAATTCTTACCTCCACTCGAGCAGATAAGGAGCATTGTATCCAAAAAAGTTGGACCAAGCGAGCAGGTACTAATTCATAATGTTGAAATGTTAATTTGGTTTCGATACAAATAACTTCTATTCTCATAAATTTAAGAAAGCCACATTCAGATCACTGGAATACCGGTTTGAGACATTTTACTGTTCTGGTTATTAGTATTTTTACATATTCCCTGTTCTCTGTTTACATTTATGGCCTTTTAGCAATTAATATAGTTCTCCTGTCATCTTCCCTCTTTTTTGTCTATGCAATGTCTAAGTCAAGGAGAACTTAGATGTCTATTCCTTGGTATATGTGCTTAAATTGTAGCCCACAATGTAGATCTCCCTATACCAGCTATGTTTTGAGAGCTCATGGCAAGCCCCTTCTAAGCCAAAAATTCTTTGCCAATAATTTGACAAATCAAAACATTTTGCACAATTCTATAGCAATCTTGACTTAGATTATGCTTTATAGTCAAAACCATTTTGATGGAAAAATAGACTTTGATGATTATCATGGCAAATTTTTAATATTTATTATCTTAGATTTATATAAATCTTGACTTAGATTATGCTTTATAGTCGAAACTATTTTGATGGAAAAATAGACTTTGATGATTATCATGGCAAACTTTTAAAATTTATTATCTTAGATTTATTTATCTTATTATCAGAGTAGTACTAGACAAGATAGATTTATATCTTTTTAAACGTATATATATGAATAGTTTCCATTTGTAGCATTTGTTAGGGTACAATTAATTTTAGATGAATTTACTGGTTATCACCTGGACTACTAATTATTATTTCAATCATACTTATACCAACATTCATCTAGATTTTTCTGCGTCAAATGCTAATCCTTGCTAAAATAAGGCTTTCTTAGTTTCTACCATGATTCCAAAAGCTGCCTGCATCGGCCCCATACTAGTCTGCACATATTGCATCAGCCAGGAGCCAGTATGGGAGGGGCTGTTGTGCCTTGGATTTAGTCAAATCTGGCCTGGGCTAGCCTGAACTAGCCCTTCATGGGAATGTGAACCAAACTACTGCATGGTACCACTTGGTATGTGTGTTTAAATGCCTTTCAGCTCATTCTCCACCATTTCAGGTGGGAATGAGTCAACCAAGAATCCAGAAGCCTCTTAAGCCCATTTACTCGGAATGATCATCCAATTTTTTGGACTTGATCAACATTCCATTCTAAATATTCTTCGCCCCTTCTTATTTTCTTGAAAAAGTTGAGAACAAATTAGTGTTTGGACTGAAAAAAAAAAATTCTTGGAGTTACATTATTGCTGGACTTAGTGGTTTTCGATCCATGGATTCATGTAAATCCGAAAATAATCTGTGCAAATGGTATTTATTCGAACCTTTTAACATATTTTGCAATAAATTAACAATACAAAACTTTCAGCATGTGTCAGAAGGCATGACTTGGTCACTTACATCAATACTCTTATCAGTTGCAAAAACATAGCATTAACACAATAATTGATAAGAAAAATGCAAAAAGGTGGCTAAGTAGGCTGTAGAAGGCAATATTACTTGGACTAGTGACATGGGTGTCAAGTGCCAAAAGAATCTGAGGCAGGAATCTTCTAAAAATTAGACATGAGGACACATGTTTATCATATACATACATACGTACATACAACTTATCGAAAACTTTAATAAAGAATTGACAAATGTGGATATATACCAAGATGACATCATAATGGGATGGTATGAAGTGTCAAGAAGTATCACTAAGTGTCCTAAATGTCCTATGAGTGACATGTATACATACATACATACCATCCAAGTTCAAGATCCAAACAGTTGAACGTGATCTACACTACAAAAAATGCCAAAAAACAAAAATTCATGTCATTTGGTGCTTTCTAATCTAATCATTTAATAGCATGATACCATTTTTTACGTTGATCTAATGATCAAAACTAGTCAATTTACTCTATCCTTATTTTAAAATATGTCAATCATGATCAAAAAATGGATTTTTCAATTATGTTCGTTATCATATATTTTACTAACTAGTGCAATTGGTACCATTTATTTTTGCAACAACGTGATGCATATGTTAGAGATCACGAAAATACATGAATTTTGATTTCTATGTATTTTTTGTAGTGTAGATCATATTCAACGCTTTAGATCTTGAATTGGATGATCTATCATTGATTTTAAAATTGATGTCTTTTTTCAAGGAGTTAACATAAAGTGTAGAGTCTAGCTCTCTCGGTATATGAACCGGGATCAATCTTTGGACAATATAAGTTTGACACTTGATATTTCCATCCTAGATTCCAATCACAACCAAATTAAGTGGGTTTATGATTCTGAAAATTCTTGAGTCTTGCGCCTTGTGCGTTATGGTGAAAAAGATTTAGTTGATGGATGGGAGAGAAGAAAGCAAAAAAAAAAAAAAAAAAAAAAAGGAAGATACACTATCTCAGTACTGGGCCCTATACTGGTCTTACTCTGTCACTATATTGATATGCCTGATACAGGGGCCGGTTTGATAGTTGCCTCTCATATGGTCTATCGGTACCAAACCAGTATGGTACAGTATGCTCTATATAGACGGTTCGGGATAGTATGGCATGCCTCAAATAAATGTGATGCAAAGTAGTAGAGATACTATCAAACCCACCAGAGTAAAAGTAACAAGAAAAAGTAGAAGGCACTATTGAAATGATGGTTTCCGGAAAAGCTGGAATGAGATGGTACAATAGGCACCTTACCCTTTCTGGCACAAAACTAACATTGGTATAAGTGTTAATATACCGAAACAATTGTACTAGTACGAACTAGACCTACAGCCTGTACCAATCTATACCAGTGTATAGATTGTCCATACTAGTCAGTTCTAATGAATTTTCATTTTTTTCTGAATCTGTCAGTTCAGTATGTATCATTAGTATCGATACTCTACTGCTACTGTCAAAAAAATGATACAGGAATTGGAATCGGTATTTAAAACCTTGACAAATTTTGTTCATGACTTACATGCAAATCTAAAATAAGCATAGCATGGCAAAGGCACATTTAGAGTCCGGCTTAATTTAGCTTGAGCCAATAACTTCTGAAGTACTGTTTAACCTAAAAGTTAGCCTCTTGATCAACCTAGATTTCACTCCAAAGAAGGATTCTTGGGAATGCTGCTGTACACATGATACTAAATGGCTTGGTATGAAACTTTTGTTTTTCCTCGTCGGTCATACACCTCACTGTTTAAGCAGGGAATTTCAAAATTGTAATTTCCATCTGTAAATTATTCAGTTTTCTCTTTGAATAAAATTGGTGAGTAGTGGGTTCTTCCCACTACTCTCCACACTTTTTCAAAAAAAAAAAAAAAACACACCTCACTATTTACCCCGCATATATTCACAAGTTACACGTTGGCACATATGTTTTGCTTTCCACTAATCAAATTACAATGCTGCCTAGAATTAATAATGATGGACTTTTGCATTATTTAGTGCTAAATCTAACTTATGATAAACAGTCTCGTATGATACCTGATGAGCTATTATAATCAGGTGGTGGCTACTTTAATTGACATCTATACCAGAAGACTGATTTAATTTTAGCATTTTTTTAAAAAAAAATCTTATATGTGTTGATATTATTAGCATTCTGCATTTTGGTGTCCATGATAGATCTTCATTATGATTAAATATTTAACCTGATGTCCAATTTTCCTGAGATACTAGTTTCTTAATGCTAGAACTGCTATTATAAGTCCAAGAGATCTTTGCTGTGTCTCAATATTTTCTTGGTTGTCTACTAAATGATGCTTGCTTCAGGGAATGGTCCAAGGATGTATAACTGGCATCAGTTCATTTGCTGCAATTGTATCTCCATTAGCCTTCACTCCTCTAACAGGTATTTAATTGGTTATTCCAGAAAACACTGGTTAAATTTAAAGACCATAAACTGAAGGACAGCCTTCTTTTTCCTTTAGCTTGGTTCCTGTCAGAGGATGCACCAATTAAATTCAAAGGCTTCAGTATCCTGTGTGTTGGATTTGTATCGGTAAGCACTCAAGCACAATCGCTTTTCCGATAAATCTTATGGAGATTTTGGTATCATTAATCAAATTTTTATACAGTTGATAGCTTTCATGCTTAGTATTATGATGAGATCCGCTCCTCCAAGTACAAGCCAGAAACTTGTGAATGCCATACATGTGCTGGCCTGATGGTTAAGAATGTGAATTCAACCCAGCCAGCATGACATCCTCTGGTTTTCCATGTATCTGCAATCGCTTGCATGTAAGAAAATGGCATCTGAAGAGATTTTACAAACTGCTTATCTTGGATCGCAGTATTCCATTCGTATGGATTTCTGTGGTGCTATTGAGGATATGAAGTACTCTGACAACTTAGATGGCAGCTTCTCCTTGGTGGGCCTGATAGGGAAGGGAAGATGCACCATCATTTCTTGTAATTATGTTCATCTAGATGGATTTTTTCTCCCTCTCTCTAGGTTTTTAGTCTGTTCCTTATGACTGCTGCTGCTTCCATGAAATATCCCGGTCTCCTCACCAAGATTCAATAGGTATGAAGAACATTCTCTCTTTATTCTGTATAGATTATAAACCAAACACTAAGCATAAAAAATTTAGTTTCTCTTCAGTGAAGCTTCCTTTATATAGACTTTGCAGAATGCAACATCATAGCAACTAGCAATGCGCGAAGTTTGTTAGCAGATCATAACTATCTGTCAAAAACTTGATAAATAGGGGAGTTTAATGACTGGTCCGCTAGTGGACAACTTCTAATCCCTATTGACCAAACTTAAAACTTCCAGTCCATTATGATATTTGACTTCAACCTTCAATCCATATTAGACCAAATTGCCTTGAATTAAATATGATTGCTCTTCTTCCCATTGCTTCTCCATCTCCTGACTTCTCCAGTTGCCGATGAGAAGTAGGTCCGGTGGCCCAACTTCAGCCCAATTCTACTCGTTCTGCCGGCAGTGGCGGTGTTACTCACTTTTGATGAGAGTCACCGCGGGGTAGTCAGGGAAATGCAGGAAGTAGAAGGGGAAATTGTTGACAGAGAGGAGGGCAGGCAATCGAGAAAAGAGGTAGGGAAGAGAGGTTGGTGGTACTCAAGGGCGGTGAGCGGAATGGTGGTGACGCTTGGGTGGTTGTGTGATAGTCCCAAAGGTGTAGCTTTTGGCTATTGTCTTCCCATCCAATAATGGACATCATGGAAGGGATACATGCCTTAGCAGAGTTAGCTCGGTTCATCATCTTCTTATAAAAGAAAAAAAAATCAAAGAAAGATAAAAAGAGTAAAAAGGGCTCTTAAAAAGAGAGAAAAAGAAAGAAAGGGTGGGTGGAGGAAAGAAAAGACCCGTCGGGGGAGAGGAGATTATCCGGAAATAGAAGTTGGCCTCTGGCTGCACTTCACCTTCCTTTTTCTTCTTTTCGGCTTTGGGGTTTTGGTCGGGTGGGGTGTATTGGGCATTGGGGTGGTGGGAATTAAAAAGGCACTCATGTCGGAATGGGATAGAGAGAGAGAGAGAGAGGAGACCTGCCTCTCTTGTTGGATTATTATTAGTATAGTGTTTAATGGTCGGATAGTTGGTTAATTACATATTTCAATCTGTGTGGCCTCTTATTTGTAATCCTTGTTAGAATAGTTCGATGAGGTAAAAATCAAGTTTGGTTATTTATTTAATAAAATAATTAGATTAAAATTTAAATTTTTATTTATTGAATTAACAAGCAGGGTTCAGATTGATAAATTTTTAATTTATTCTATATCCGATCCGAACCCAGCCATCAACTTGAAGCCCTCCATTGACCCCTCCATGTGATCATTTTTTTTGGCATATTTAATTATCAATCCTACCTTCACCATCCATAGTGCTGTTGACTACCATCATTCTTCCGCTACGAACAGAATAACGCCATCCTCCCCAAAAATCAGGCCTTCGACTTCGATCGAGATGCCAATATGGTACATAGTTAATCCAATAAGTTACATAGTTAATGTATTATGGCACATAGTTAAATAAACATGATACATGATTAATCCAATAAAATGCATAGTTAATCCAACATAGTTTATAGTTTTAGTATCATGTCCACAATTAATCCAACATGGTATATAGTTAAAGTATTATGGTATATGGTTAGATAAACTTAGTACGTAGTTATTTTAGTCTAGTTTATAGTTATTGTATCATGGTACACAGTTAATATATCATGGCACACAGATAAAGAAATATAGTATATTATTTAAGTCTTATACATAGTTAATCCAATATAATATATAGTTAATTGAAAATAGTGTACACCTATTATGTTATAGTATATAATATATAATGATACATTGTTAAGTAAATATGATACATAATTAGTTAAGCCTTGTACATAGTTAATCTTACATGGTATACACTTATTGCATCATGGTATATAGCTAATGTATCATGGTATACAATTAAATAAACATGATCAATGGCTATTTAAGCCTTGTGTATAGTTACTCCAACATGGTATATACTTATTGTATCATGGTACATAGTTAATATATCATAGTATCATATTTATCTAAATATGTACCATGTTGGATTAACCATGTACAAAGCTTAATTAACTATCTACCATATTTGCTTAACTGTGTATCATTATGTATTTGCTATATACCATGATACAATAAGTTGTGTACCATGTTAGATTAACCATGTACAGGACTCAAATAGTAATGTGCCATGTTTGTTTAACTTCTCATGATATATATTTATTGTGTACTATGATATAGTAAGTGTGTACCATGTTACATTAAAGGTATATTAGATTAACTATTACAAGACTTATTTGCCATATTTGTTTAACTATGTACCATAATATAATAATTGTATACCATATTGGATTAACTATGTTGCAAGCTAAAATAACTATGTACTATGATATTCTAATTATGTACTATGTTGAATTAACTATATATATCATACAACAACTATAGGTCTATTTGGGGATGCTGTAGCTTTTTATTAAAAATTAATTTTTGATAAAAATTATGTTTTGAGGTCAAAAGCTGTTTCAAGATAAAATAATTTTTTAGTAAAACTATTTTACTATCAAGATCCAAAAGCTATTTCGAAATTGTAGAAGTAGTCTGCTATATGTTTGGTTGGTAAACCCAAAAGTTGATTTTTAATTCCAAACGGACCAAAAAGGACAAATGCATCAAATGATTCTAAAATAATTAGATTAAAACAAATGAGTACCATAATACAAATAAATTTAATAAAAATCTTATAACATATTTTTTAAATATAGCTAGTATAAAAAATAAAATAAATAATTGTTAAGCATCTTTAATCAAAAGAAGGGTAATAAAGACGACTAACCATGTGCTCGCAAAAAAGTGAAAACTAGATAGGGAGAATCCAAAAAAGTTGAAAACTATATAGGGAGAAGGGATGAACATGATCTTTGCTATTAAAAAAAGTTAAAAACTAGATAGGAAGAAGGGTGAATATGACCACTACTATTCAAAAAAAAGTTGAAAGCCAAATTGAGAAAATGGGTGAATGTATACTATCCAAAAAAAGTTAAAAACCAGATAAGGAGAAGGGGAGAACGTGATCTCTACTATCCACAAAAAAAAAAAAAAAAAAAAAAAAAAAAATAGGGAGAAGGATGAATGTGATCGAGATAGATGTGTTTAGGAGTCGAGAAGAAGTAGATTGTGTGAGGGGTATCGAGGGATAGCGTATTATTTTTCTCAAAAAAAAAAATTTACAATCATGATATTCTGCTTGCAAGATCGTATCTATCGAAAGTGCAAAGAGGTTAAGTGAACTACATTTTAAGGATTCTTAACGCAATCAAAAATTGCTTTTGGATTGTAGCCAAATGCTTAAAATTTTATTTTTAAATTTAAAATCGCTTTTGATAAGTATAAACGTACTCTCACATATGCACCATATTCAAGATAATAACTATATACTATATTTATTTAACTATGTACTAGTGTATCATAGTTATTTAACTGTGTAACATGATACATTAACTATACATCATGATATATTAACTATATACCACATTTGATTAACTATGTACCATGATAAAATAATTATGTACCATATTTATTTAATTATATATCACATGATACATTAACTGTGTATTATGTTGGATTAGTCGTGTACTATATTGGATTAATAGTATACCAAGATAAAATAACTTTATACTATATTTATTTAATTTGTACCATGATATCTTAATCGTATATCATGTTCATCAAAGTATATTTCTTTTGATTCAATATGACTATGAAAATTTAATCTCCTTGAATCTAAATATAATTATTTATATTTTATAGTCCTTAAACTCTATATTTTATTTTCTATATCTCCTTCAACTTAAAGACTATTTAATTGCTGCTTTTCTGCTAGCTAAGTGTAGATTATCAGTTTAATGAGCCAAGCACAAGCTAAAAAGTAAGGATTTAAAGTCATTCCATTAAAGTTTTTTATTAAAATTATTTACAGTGGTTAACTTCATTTCAAGAAAAAGGATGGAATAAAGTATGCTTTTCTCTTTTCTATCTCTCTTTTCTTAGCTTCTTTGGTTCTTTCACAACTTATCTTACTAATTGTGAAAATACCAATCTAATGATCGATAATTTAATTAAAAGTTAACTGACTAGTGATAATTATCAATGATTAAATATATTTAAGTATCTATGAATGCCGTCAAATATATGTTTTATGTGTGTTTGCGGGGTCCGACTTCTTAGCTATAGGTGGGTGTTGGTTTTTTTCTTGCCATAAACCCAACCACTAAGAACAATTCATTTGTTCTCTTTTCTTTCTCTCTCCTCCACCATGGCTATCGCAGCTATTTCTCTTTCCTATTCTTCGCCACCTTCCTTTGCCATCACTCCACCTCTCCCACTCTCATTTGATTATCTTAAAATCGTCATCTCCCAAATCTCTCCTTCTCCGACGAGATCCTAGCCGTCGCCGTAGCCGCTGGATCTCCTGCCCCACCACCCCACCAGATGGAGACCCAATCCTCCATAACAAATGAGAACATCTACGAGGAGGCTACCTGGCCCGAGCATGCTGCCCTACCAATGGCTTTCGCACCTGGTATGTCCTTTTGATGCCCTTGCAGACAACGACCACTCGAGAAAGTTACTCTTTCATGAGATTGTGTACTAAAGCACTTCAGTGATCTTCTCGATGTTGTCACGACATGGCAACTCTGAAGAAATTTTTGAGCTCCTACTGACGTGCCTCTTCGCCATCTCGACCACATCATCTAGTCAGATGGCTTCCTATCAGCATCACTATTAGCATCTATACCATTGTCTTCCTCTCCACCAACTATATCTCCCTCGTCCAACTCATCCAGCCAATGGCAATGGCCCATCCAGCAAGGCTCATCCATGATCATAAATTGGAGGGGTAATTTTGTATTTTAAAATAATATTTGTACCATAGAGATTAAATCTTATGGTAATATGTTGACGAAGGACTGGAAGTTCAATTTTGGTCAACGAGGATTAACTGTTATAGCTTGGTCAAGGGAGAGACCGGCTATTAAATCCCCATAATAAATATTCCTTCCCCTTGAATTATCATGCAACGCACATGCAATATTCTCTTTCTGTTTGGAAACAAATAAAGACACAAATAATAAGAGCAATGTGAGAATAGATGGTTTGATCAAAAATGATAATGGCAAGTTGGTGGTGGCCTCCTCCAGAGAAGAAAAAGTATTCTATGATTAAATTATGTAGATAAAGTAAAGAACACATTCCAGTGGCTTTTTTTTTTTCCTTCAGCAAGCGAACTATTGCAGTGGAATGTGCATTAAGAATTATTGTACAATGTTGTGGAATGTTTCTTTAGCAGATTCTCTACTAATCTGTGTCAACATTCAAATATCTACCTTATGGGAGTGCTTCTAATGTATTAGAAGACCATACTCGCAGCAGATCCAACGGTCTTGTCCACTTATTCCCCAAAAGCATCCGATCTATCATCACTTCTTATCCAAAAAAGTTCAAGAAGCCATTTCTTTAATCCTCTTTGCCGAACGAAACCCTACAAAGATGAAAAAATTACCGATTGAGGCCATATTTTTCTCTCCATGAAAGTGGATCAGCTCACTCAAAAAATGATTCTACATACTTGTAAACATGAAACTAGCCCAGTCTATAACCCATACTTTTAATGGTTATGGTGGTCTAACTCATAAATTTAATAAAATTTTCGATCCAACCATTCAAACAGGCTCCGAGAAGAGCAATGCGAAGGTGGATGGCTTGATGAAAAATGATGATGGCAAGTTGGAGGGTGGTCTCCTCCAGGAGAAGAAAATGTGAGGTATTGGGATGATGGAACAATGCAGAAAAAGTAAAGAACATGTTCCAGTGCCTCTTTCTTTCTCCATCAAGTGAACTACTTCCAGGGAAATGTGCATTAAGAATTATCGTACAATGTTGCAGAATGTTTCTTTAGCAGATTCTCTACTAATTTGGGCGAACATTCAAATATCTGTCAACGTTCGTTCGCGGGGTATTACTAAAGGATTCGAAGACCACAGATCCAACGGTCTTGTCCACTTATTCCCCAAAAGCATCCGATCTATCATCACTTTTTATCCAGAAAAATTCAGGAAGCCATTTCTTTAATCCTCTTCGCCGCGCGAAAACCTCCCATCTCATCTCCCAAACCCTATCTTTTAGTCTCGTCGATCCCAAATCCTCCGGTATCAAGCAAAGAACCTATCCTTCCCTTGTCTCCTCCACCTCCTCCCATTCCTCCCCACCGTATACATTCCCGCTCCCATGCCGGCGGTTCCTGATACCCCTTTCCAACTCCCGCGAGGAATCCAATGGACGCCACCCCGGAGCAGCTCATCCTCCTCCACGGCGACCTGGACCTCCACATCCACGAGGCCCGCGACCTCCCCAACATGGACATGTTCACCGAGCGCCTCCGCCGCTGCCTCGGCGCCTGCGGCCTCTCCCTCCCCACCCCCCGCCGCATGGATCGCGAAGAAGAGTTCAAGAGGAGAAAGAGGATGACTTCCCCTCTTCCCCTCCAACCCAAAACAAAGGTCATCACCAGCGACCCCTACGTCAAAGTCCTACTCGCCGGCGACACCCTCGCCCGCACACGCGTCATCCCCAACTCCCAGGAACCCCACTGGGAGGAGCACTTCAAGCTCTTCCTCGCCCACCGCGCCGCCCGCATTGAGTTCGAGGTCAAGGACAACGACGTTTTCGGCGCCCAGCTCATCGGCACCGCCAGTATCTCCGCCGCCAGCATCGCCTCCGGCGGCGAGATCGCCGATTGGTTCCCGGTGATCGGCCCCGCGGGGCGGCCGCCGAAGCCGCATTCGGCACTCCGCATCTCGATGAGGTTCACGCCCGTGGAGGACAATCCGGCCTACCGGAACGGCATTCCGGGGGATCCCGAGCAGAAAGGGGTCCCGGACACGTACTTCCCCTTGAGGAAGGGAGGCATGCTGACGCTTTACCAGGATGCCCATATCAGGGAAGGGGAACTCCCGGACGACATCGAATTGGAGGGCCGGCACGTGTTTCGGCATCACAAGTGCTGGGAGGATATATGCGAAGCGATACTGGGGGCGCACCATTTGATTTATATAGCGGGGTGGTCCATCTACCACGAAGTGAGGCTGGTGAGGGAACGGCCATTGAGGATCCCGGCCGAGGGGTACACATTGGGGGATCTGCTTAAGTACAAGTCGGAGGAGGGGGTTCGGGTGTGCTTGTTGGTGTGGGATGATAAGACTTCCCACGATAAACTCTTCTTCAAGACGGTAAGTCGTTTCAGCTCTTGGATGCTCTTATTATCAATGTGTTTAAAATTTTGCCTCTTTTTCGGTTGCATACAATGCCTTAAAAATAAAAAAAATATCCGGAAGGGACAAAAGAAAAAAGAGGTTTAGTAGTGTTGCGGCCAATCCCCTCGTCGTTCGATCGTCGGGGAACGAGCGTCTGCAAAAAAGGAAGTCCACATTGACCGGAGGCGGCTCCGGCGGGGACCCTCCGACGGTCAAGTTAGAGAGGTGACTGGGCAACAGTGAAATGAAGACAGAGAGCTCAATCGAGAGAGAGAGAGAGAGAGGGGAGGAGGAGCGAGCCTGTGGTTTTGAAGTCGAGAAGTGGAGAGACCCCCCCCGGCACTGTTGCCTTCCCCGATTTATATAGTGGAGCACGGTATGGCGCCGTCATTAATGGCGCGGACAATTGAGGAATTGTCAACTCACTGTAGACTGTCAGAGTCGCCGTAAAAGTGTCACATCGCCGTGGGGCTATCAAATCGCTAGGGTTGACAATGCCCTCGGCGGGATAATGCCCTTAGGTGGCAGTGCCGCATGTCGCTGTCAGGACTGACAGGCTCTGGCGGCTGTACGGCGATCGGAGGAGTCGACTGACCCTAGGTCGGTGGCCAGCTGTGTGGCGCCGGGTGGAGATTCGGGCCCCTCCGATGGTCAGCCGGGCATGTTGCGAGAGTCGGCCATCAGACTTCCTGGTTCAGTCGGTCGGGAGAGTGGAAAAGGTCAGTCCGACCGACATATCCTCCGTCGGTAAAGGGCCGTTAATCGGTCGGTGATGGCGTTCGGTCGATCGGTCGGTCGGTCGGCCGGTCGGTCGGTCGGCCGTCGGTCGGTCGGTCGGTCGGCCAGTCGGCGGTCGGTCGGTCGGTCGGTCGGCCAGTCGGTCGTCGGTCGGTCGGTCGGCCAGTCGGTCGGTCGGTCGGTCGGTCAGTCGGTAGGCCGGTCGGTCCGATTATAAGTCGGCACGAGCGGGGTCGGTCGGGGTCGTCCGTCGGAGTCGTCCGTCGAAGTCGGTCGGGGTCGGGGTCGTCCGTCGGAGTCGGTCGGGGTCGGGGTCGTCCCTCGGAGTCGTTGGTCGGTATATCCCAACAGTTGCCCCCCCCACTCCTGAGCCCGATGTCGTGTTGGCTCGCGTGAACACATGGGCGACGGCTTCGGACGAAAGGAGTGGTTTTCCGTCTTTTCTTGCCCCGACTCTGGCGATCACATCAACGAACGATCCAATATCGGTCGTCCCGACTGTAGGTCGAGCATGCACGTCGGGTCGGAGGTCGGCCAACCTCCGAACGTTGCTCGTCGACACGATCATTCCGTAGAATCTGATAGTCGAGTAGCATCCGACGTATTCGGATAGGATAATGATGGCAAGTCGAATATCCATTGTCCGGCCCTTGGTCGGACGTATGCGTCGGGATGTATGATAAACGGTGGCAAGCCGAATATCCTTCGATCGGTCGTGACCAGATCGGTATGTCGCGAATGCGACTGCGGTCGTCTTGGCATTTTGCCTTTCTTAGTTGAAGCTAAGTCGGCAAGTTAGCCAGCCGCATTAGTCGAAGCCCTTTGCCTTCAGAGGTGGGGGCCGTCGTAGATATTCCGCTCCTTCAATCTCCGTTGTAGAATCCGATATGTCCTCGATGATCGAGACGTAGATTGAGCCATTGGTTCGGCGATTCGTCGATCAGGCCGACGACGGAGTCATAGATTCGGCGATTGGCAATCGAGCCATGTTGGTCGGGGCCTTTTGCCTTCAAAGGCTGAGGCCGTCGATTTCGGCGATCGGTGATCGAGCCGTTGATTCGGCGATCGATGATCGAGCCGTTGATTCGGCGATCGGCAATCGAGCCATGTTGGTCGGGGCCTTTTGCCTTTAGAGGCCGAGGCCGTCGATTTCGGCGATCGGTGATCGAGCCGTTGATTCGGCGATCGACGATCGGCCGTGTTGGTCGGGGCCTTTTGCCTTCAGAGGTCGAGGCCGTCGGTTCGACGATCGGTGATCGAGTCATGTTGGTCGAGGCCTTTTGCCTTCAAAGGCTGAGGCCGTCGATTTCGGCGATCGGTGATCGAGCCGTTGATTCGGCGATCGACGATCGGCCGTGTTGGTCGGGGCCTTTTGCCTTCAGAGGTCGAGGCCGTCGATTTCGGCGATCGATGATCGAGCCGTTGATTCGGCGATCGACGATCGGCCTTGTTGGTCGGGGCCTTTTGCCTTCAGAGGCCGAGGCCGTCGGTTCGACGATCGATGATCGAGTCATGTTGGTCGGGGCCTTTTGCCTTCAAAGGCTGAGGCCGTTGATTTCGGCGATCGGTGATCGAGCCGTTGATTCGGCGATCGACGATCGGCCGTGTTGGTCGGGGCCTTTTGCCTTCAGAGGCCGAGGCCGTCGATTTCGACGATCGGTGATCGAGCCGTTGATTCGGCAATCGACGATCGGCCGTGTTGGTCGGGGCCTTTTGCCTTCAGAGGCCGAGGCCGTCGGTTCGACGATCGATGATCGAGTCATGTTGGTCGGGGCCTTTTGCCTTCAAAGGCTGAGGCCGTCGATTTCGACGATCGGTGATCGAGCCGTTGATTCGGCGATCGACGATCGGCCGTGTTGGTCGGGGCCTTTTGCCTTCAGAGGCCGAGGCCGTCGATTTCGGCGATCGGTGATCGAGCCGTTGATTCGGCGATCGACGATTGGCCGTGTTGGTCGGGGCCTTTTGCCTTCAGAGGCCGAGGCCGTCGATTTCGGCGATCGGTGATCGAGCCGTTGATTCGGCGATCGACGATCGGCCGTGTTGGTCGGGGCCTTTTGCCTTCAGAGGCCGAGGCCGTCGGTTCGACGATCGATGATCGAGTCATGTTGGTCGGAGCCTTTTGCCTTCAGAGGCTGAGGCCGTCGATTTCGGCGATCGGTGATCGAGCCGTTGATTCGGCGATCGACGATCGGCCATGTTGGTCGGGGCTTTTTGCCTTCAGAGGCCGAGGCCGTCGTAGATTTTTCGCTCCTTCGATCTCTATCAGGATCTGCGCATGAGGAGCGGAGAGAGGGGTGTAGGAGTCATACCTGCGATGCGTCGGTCTCGGACTCCGTCGTCGGGGCAAGGCCCGTCTATCAGTGGAGGGCCTGCTGGGTTCAGCATGGGCCCGACCTTTCTTCCATTTTTCTTTTCGGCCCGCGCCTTAAGTCAGGCGCCGGTCGGAAGCTCCTTCGTCCGCGCGCATGTACTTGTACGCGCGCTCCAGCAGTTCGGCGTATGTTCGGGGGAGGGTTTTGTCCAGGGAGTAGGTGAACCGGGATGTCCTTAGCCCCCGTTTCATGGCCGAGATGGCCATGTCTCCATTGAGGTCCTGGACCTCAAGCGTGGCCGCATTGAATCGCGTCACGAAGTGTCGTAGAGTCTCATTTTCTCTCTGCTTGAGGGAGAAAAGACTGTCCGAGGTCCGTGGCGGCTTCCGACTGGTGCTGAAATGGACCACGAAGGAATGCTCGAGCTGCCCGAAGGAGTGGATACTTCCCGATCGAAGACCGGAGTACCAGGCCCTGGCAGCTTTGCGGAGTGTGGCGGGGAAGCCGATGCAAAAGAGAGCGTCGGTTGCCCCCTGAATCGTCATGAGAGCTTTGTAGCTTTCCAGATGGTCGATTGGGTCGGTGGAGCCGTCGTAAGACTCCACGTGCGGCATCTTGAACCGACTGGGGATCGGTTCGTCGAGGATGAGTCGGGAGAGAGGTTGGGCGGTCTGGAAGTCGACGTCGTTTGAAGACTTCTGCCGTCCACCTGCAGCTGCGCGAGCCGACGGTCGATTTTCTCGAACCTGCGCTCGTAGTCGTCCGTCCGTCGGTGCTGGGAGACCCCAGGAGTGGAGTCTCCGGAAGATTCCGAGAGGGAGGCGGACGGCGTTCGCGGTCGCTTCTCCTTCCTCGCCCGTTCCAGCAGGGAAGGAGAGAGCTGCTGGGACTGTCGGGCGTCGCGCCGTGGCCGTCCCTCCTCCTCTCCGTGGGAGCGCTGTTGCGGGCGCTCGCGCGGAGGTGACGGGGATCGGCGCGGGCGTCGGCGGCTGCTCCTGGAGGGCATCGGACGGGCCGCTGGTTGTTGCTGGAGGCTCTTGACCGCGTCCGTCAGTACGGTCATCTGCCGTACGATGGCCGCGATCTGCGCCTCCGTGGTCACCGCGGGGTGTGGAGAGCTGGGCTCCGCCGCTGAGGGTGGCGGGGAGGCCTCTTCCCGGCGGGAAGAGCGCCTCGCCGACCCGGTGATCCTCGATCGCTGGGCTCTTGTCTTCGTCATCAGTATCTCCTGCTTGGGGAGGCTTGGTGCCGTATAGCTTGCCTTCCCCTTCCTGGCGCGCCAATCTGTTACGGCCAATCCCCTCGTCGCTCGATCGTCGGGGAACGAGCGCCTGCAAAAAAGGAAGTCCACGCTGACCGGAGGCGGCTCTGGCGGGGACCCTCCGACGGTCAAGTCAGAGAGGTGACTGGGCAACAGTGAAATGAAGACAGAGAGCTCAATCGAGAGAGAGAGAGAGAGGGGGGGAGGAGCGAGCCTGTGATTTTGAAGTCGAGAAGTGGAGAGACCCCCCCCGGCACTGTTGCCTTCCCCGATTTATATAGTGGAGCACGGTATGGCGCCGTCATTAATGGCGCGGACAATTGAGGAATTGTCAACTCACTGTAGACTGTCAGAGTCGCCGTAAAAGTGTCACATCGCCGTGGGGCTGTCAAATCGCTAGGGTTGACAATGCCCTCGGCGGGATAATGCCCGTAGGTGGCAGTGCCGCATGTCGCTGTCAGGGCTGACAGGCTCTGGCGGCTGTACGGCGATCGGAGGAGTCGACTGACCCTAGGTCGGTGGCCAGCTGTGTGGCGCCGGGTGGAGATTCGGGCCCCTCCGATGGTCAGCCGGGCATGTTGCGAGAGTCGGCCATCAGACTTCCTGGTTCAGTCGGTCGGGAGAGTGGAAAAGGTCAGTCCGACCGACATATCCTCCGTCGGTAAAGGGCCGTTAATCGGTCGGTGATGGCGTTCGGTCGATCGGTCGGTCGGCCAGTCGGTCGGTCGGTCGGTCGGTCGGCCAGTCGGTCGGTCGGCCAGTCGGTCGGTCGGTCGGTCGGTCAGTCGGTAGGCCGGTCGGTCCGATTATAAGTCGGCACGAGCGGGGTCGGTCGGGTCCGTCGGAGTCGTCCGTCGGAGTCAGTCGGGGTCGGGGTCGTCCCTCTGGGTCGTCCGTCGGAGTCGGTCGGGGTCGGGGTCGTCCCTCGGGGTCGTCGGTCGGTATATCCCAACAAGTAGGAACAAACAAGAACAACAATTACCAATGGGATCAACAGTTCTGTATTTGATATGAACTTCTTGATAGAAACTTAATGCTCAGAGAAGTAGAAAACATGATGGAAGCAGATTTCTTTCTTTTTTTATTAACTTAAAGAAGAACAGAAAAATATGAGATGCACCTTCTATGAAAGGCTATCCTTTTCGTCTCATTTGAGGAGGCACAACTTTCTTATGGTTCTTCATCTAATCATGTTTGAATCTAAATAAAGTTGATGTGTGCATTTGAGGAAAACTCAAATTCAAGTCAAATATGGTGCACTTTAGTCTAAATCTACTTGGTGAATTCTAATCTTATGCAATGCTGTTTGATGCTTGTAGTCTTAGTATCAGATTATATACACGGTAGGAGAGATACCATATTGAACTTGCTACACAATATATATATATATATATAGTCAGTTTAGAATTAGATCGAACGGATTTGGATTCAGGACCGGTCAAGTCAAAACTCTATAATAAGAGTCCTACATCCATGATCTAAGCCATTGAATGTGATCTGCTATCTCAAAACTGTTTGCACATAAAAAATCATATAATTTAGAAACCTCTAGTCTATGCATCAAGTAGTAAAAAATTGGATAGCCTAAATAAAATTGAATTAGATGTATTTTTTGATCACTTGATGCATAAACCAAGGGTCTTCAGATCATATGATTTTTCTTGTGCAAATAGTTTTGAAGTAGTAGATCACATCCAACGGCTTGGATTATCGATGTTGGGCCTCCATTATCCAATTTTGACTTGACCGGATATGAGCCCAAATCCGATCAACCTTACCCAAGTTTACTCCTATATATATATATATATATATATATATATATATATATATTTGTTTTCAAGATTTTAAGTCTTATTTAGTTTTAAGTGGAAAATAGAATTTTGTGTTTATTTTTGATGTTTAAATATTATATACTTTAATATTTCATGTTATATGCCTAAAGGATGGTGTAACTATGTAATACATGCCAAATTAACTACTATAAAATTTAAATATAAAAATACTTATATTAAAAAATTGGAAATGTAATATTGTTTACATCTCATCTTGGTAGCTTAAGTGGTAGTTGTAAGCAAGTACCATGTGGATTGATTTGGATGAAGTCAATCAGTGAAAGTCATGTGATCCTTACTAGGATTGATAGAGTTCGACTGTGATAAATTCCAAATATGGAGGGACTGGTCGAAAGATGGACATTTGGCTGTGAGTAGGCCAAATGATTATGATAGCCATGATCAACAACACAAGAATGGGTAATTGATGGTGTTTCAAGACGCAGAAGACCTTGTTGCAGGATGATTGAGAAAAAACAACCAATAGGATAGGTCAAAAAAAGTGAACAATAGATCAAGATTGATAAATATGAGTATTGTTTTGACAGTTAATGGGTCTTGATGATCATGCAGCAGTAGCGAGGCAATCGATGTCAATTACTAGAATTGCTAGGAGTGGAGGATGTGAATAACAACCATCAAGAGCGGATTGTTATTTTATTTTAGTATAAATAATGGAATTATACTCTATGTATGGATCATTCAACAATTGATCTAATGAATCTTTATCTTTATCTTAGTTTTATACTATCTTTTATCCGAGGCGTAGATATAATGATCACAAAATAGGGAAAAATGCAACTCTTTAAATAAGAGTCCTTACACCTTTTATTAGTTAATCAAATACTAAGATTATATTCACTTTAAATTAACTGATTTCACTTGTGTTACAAGAAAAGCTTCTTTAAATTGAAGCTAAGGTGTATTTTTGAGTCCTATGAATTACGTTATCGTAGTTGTTTGAAGACTCAAGTTGCTGGACATTTTCTTTGGCGTATCATGATATGTCTCTCTAGCCATTACACTTAACCAACAAACTCTAATGACTCTCAAACTTGTATGGTCTATTTGATGATACAAGCATTTAAAATTATTTACTGTTGAGAATTCAATGAATGCTTTGTACTATATTTTTCGCTTGCCAGCAGTATAATTAAAATTGATCATTGCACTGAAGTTTGATAATTAGACTTTGGGTGCAGGGAGGAGTTATGCAAACTCATGATGAAGAAACCCGAAAGTTTTTCAAGCATTCGTCTGTCATTTGTGTCTTGTCACCTCGCTATGCTAGCCATAAGCTTAGCATGGTTAAGCAACAGGCAAGTTGTACAACATAAATTCATTTGATTCTACACACAATCAGTGGAGTACCATATTTTGTACATTAATATTGAATCATCTTGGTAATTGTTCTGGGTAATATGAAAATGATACAATTGAATTCGATGTCCATATGATAAAGAATCATCTTTATGCATGTTGAATTGAATCTAAGATTAACTTCTTCATTCAGCTAGTTCAAATTTGACGTTCAACATTTAATATCTGCTCCATAAACATGCTTTGCCAGTTTGCCCAACCTTTTACCGGACAATATTTGGTAGTTTTGCTTCATAATTCATATCCTTTCATTTCATCTGAAAGAGGCCAGTTAGAAACAAATTGTTTAGATGAAAAGATAAGAAAAGTTAGAAGGATTATTAAATAAACCAACAAAATTATGCATATAAAATAAAGAGAATTTATGTTGACTATTCAGTATGCATTTGATATGTGTTTCCAACACATCCAGACCAATACCTATGCTTCAAAGACCGATCAGGCTGAATTGGAGGTTTTGAAAGGATGTCAAGTTGTCAACCTTCAAGTACGAAGGTGTAGACTGAGAATCTTAGGATGAAGTACTCGGATAGTAGGCCGAAATTGTACTTAGCCACCAGACCAAGTTGCATGGCATGCTCCTATCAAGTATCAGAATTGGCCGAAACACTAAGGTTTTTGGCCGAAACACTGAGGGTGAAGGCCAAATACCAAGAATGTATGCCGAATGACATAAACTGAGAAGTTGAGAGCTAGGTATCAGCCTAGAATGAGGCTTTAGTGGAGCAGAGTCCAAGGATGCTGGTTTGCTAGCAGTTACCACTACCCGTGCATGCAAGAAGTGGTCGAACTACCTATCATGCATGGCAATAGTGGCCTATATGGATACAATAACATGGACCAGTATCCACAGTTAGTAGTGTGGTAACCATCTTCCCACTTTCCATGATGTGAGTGGAAGGGTAGCGCTAGCTACCATCCATAGAATAGTAGGCTATGTGGCACACTAGCAAGGACAAGTGGCAAAAATAAATAATGACGCTCATCCTACCGCTGTCTAGGTTGTGAGTAGAGTGGTAGCACTACCTACCATTCTTGGCAATAGTGGCCTGTATAGCACTCGATAACAAGGACAAGTATCAAGATAGTTAATGAGGGTTACTTATAAATATCATATCGTAATGCTAAAAAAGGATCCTTTGACATCTACATCTATAAATTCTATTTTATCTTAGCTTTACATTATCCCGTACTTTACTTACCAGTAGGATTCTACCTTAGGAGTAGTGTTAGCTTAGATAGTTCCTACTATAGCCTAGGCCACAACCTATCCCAATTCATCTTCCTCGAACTGTGGTATGATGGTGGCAAAAATTCTTAGAGGTCAAGGCACCTGGATCCACTCAACTCTCGTATCCTTCCTTCGATTACTCTCTTTTTGGCTGCATGAAATGCTATGGCACACCTGTGCGCTTATCTACCCATCTGAAAGCTTTCTGGCATGCTCATCTCTAGGTGGCGAGGAAAGCTTCATGCAAACAATCTGGAAAAGCAGTTCTTTCATGAAGCAATGAATATGTATGCTTAAATATGCATTTGATAAAATCAGATTCAAGAATGTGGTTTTAGCCTCAAAATATCAAGGTCTACTCCAGTCATAAGACTTCAATTTTTTTCTGACACACTGGATTAGAATTATGCCTTGTTGCTTTCTCCAAAACCAATAAGCAATATCTAGTTTGAATTTCATATCTCTTGGGAGCTAAAACCGTTTTCAATCAGTTTTAATGCTCACTGAAGAATCCTAAATATTTCACTTTGAGCTGACTTATCCAATCAAAAGAAATGGGCACCCAGCTGTTTCCAACCATTTTCAATAGAGGGGTGCCATGAACAAAAAAAAGATGTAATGTAGGTGGCAACCTTTGTACACATTGAGACACCAAATTAGATGTTTTGAAATTGATTACTCGACTCGCTTATAAAGCACAAAGGTTCACATGGCTTAGTATTCATACCATGTTCTCCAATCTGTACATAAAACTCTACTTTTCTCTTCATTGTTCTTGTGCTTAAATATATAGTGGTAATGCATTATAATGTCTTCTCATGTTTGTTTCCCTTTAAAGTTTTTTTTACATGATCTTGTTTCTGCTTGACTGTAAGCATCTTTGGCACCAACTTCTTTCTCTTCTTTGATCCATATGTTTTAGTGTTCCTTCATATTTGAAGGCTGGGACTAAGTTATTTGATACCAGCACCAGATATAAGGAATTCTAAATTATAATTGATTACATGGAGCCAGCAAAAGTCTAGGTACAAGTTCATTTCATTGTTTTGAGCTCCTAAATTTTTGCTTATTCTTTGTTGATAATCCATAATAAATATACATCAGAAAAGAATACAATTGCAAAGAAACATATGTCCTTTTAAAGAAATAACAAACTTATGTTTTTGAAAGCATTAACAGTAGTCAAAGATAATGTCCGGTCAATAAGTCTAGAAACTGCATGTAAGTTTTTAGTTGTACTGAGCTTGAAGGGTCATGTTTCATATTATGGCATGAGACAACTATCTTGAGGTCCATTCTATGTACGTAACAATGGAATGCCTACTTTCCAAATAATTTAATGTTATGCTTCATGGAAGAATTCAAAGATAAGTACAATTCTAAATAATTCATAGTAGAAATATAAAGATAAGAACTACTTTGCAGAAGGTACATGTAGATTATCTATTGAAATGCTTTGCTTGTTCACTTTGTTGGATTAATTTTACTGGATATATTAAGCAAGATTTATCTTTATATCTCAAGATCATCATCAGGATGATCAAAATGAAGTCCCTTTGTTTTATCCTCCCACATATCAGATATAAATATAAGTCTCCTGATCTTTTTTTCCCCTTTCTGAATGTGAGCCACAGCAGAAAAAAATTAGGAGTGCACAATTTGGCAATCACTAATGTGACTCCAAGAAATATTTGTTGATATTTGGGGCATGCAGACAGAGAATTTTTTCCTCACAATCTCATTAGTGCTGTCGTTCTTTCAGTCTTTCTCATTGATCAGATGCAAACATCTGTCCTTTATTTCTTTGAAGTGACTGAATTGGCCCTTGCAGCACTGGATAGCATGCTTGGTCTGGTGTAGTATTTGATAACTCTGTTTCAATAATCATTTAAATGATATTTTTGAGAATCTAGAAGAAAGTAAAGAAAGGTAAAGAAGAGACAGCTGACAGCTTTCTTCATGTTTCCTAAGCAGTGTAATAAATTATCAAGGAGAGAGTGGGAGTGAGAAATACGATGTTCGAAAAAAGAGGCAAAACAAGAAAAAGCATGAAATAGTCCTCCAGACCACAGAGAGTGGAAAACTATCTTGGATTATTGTGGAGCTCAGTAACCCAAAGCCAAAACCAGTGTTCTTGATAGTTGAGCTCTCTGCTCTGTCCACCTCCACCTTAGACCACTAAGAATTAATTCTCTCATATATATAACCTGGACCCCTGATGCAGAGTGCTATGGTTTTTTTTCATGTGTTTAACTTATAGTGATATATCTAAGTTGGATGAATCAATTAAGCTCTGAAGTTTCAATTATTCTGTTATCTTTTTTCACCAATCACCTTATGTCTTATAGCTCTATAAAGAGTAGAATATATGAGTGACAACTACTCTTCCACATTGTTTGAAATTTTCTGCAAGACTTGGGTTCCCTATGATGACAGATCCTCTCTCACTCCATAAAACAATAACCCACAATACTGAACATCATAAGAAAGTGTGTACAACTTCATCTTTAGACTTTGTATGTGGATATTTGCGATGTATGCATTAACGGAAATTGTGTTATAATAGGTGTATGAAGCATATGTAGATAATATATCTTTTTCTTTATGTAGCATACTGTTGCATACACCAAGGTTTGCATAATATATCTCTTGAACTGTGATCTAACCTTGTTTCTCATAATATCTTGATCCAGATTGTGGGAACCCTCTTTACACACCATCAGAAATGTTTACTAGTCGATACCGAGGCACCTCGAAATACAAGAAAAATTACTGCATTCATTGGAGGTCTTGATCTTTGTGATGGTCGCTATGATACACCAGAGCATAGACTTTTTCGTGATCTTGACGATGTATTTCTTAATGATTTTCATAATCCCACGTTTCCTGTGAGTATAATTTTTTTCCATTGTTGTTTCCTCTTAATTCTCATGTTTATATCCACTTTAATTGCCAATTTTGTTTAGATAGACTCGATAATAAACTACCAGGTCTGACTTGTAGAGCAGAAGCTATGCATTTAACCTTAACTTGTGCTTCCATCTGTCCATGTTCATATTGATTTCATTAGTGTTATTTTAGGCCCTTGTTTTCGGAGATAATTTACATTCATGATGAAAAGCTTTTGAAATTTACACTGCTGTTTATTAACTCTCAAAGTCATACAATCTATAATTTCTATGTGTTCATCATTGGAAGACTAATTTGAAATGTGAGCTTTATTCATTTGAACTTTCTCAGCTGTAATATATTGTAATAGCCAGGGATTCAGTTCCCAGTGGAACATCTCGGGATGTCCCGTGGGACATCGAGATGGAGTATCATCCCATGTATTGGGATAAGCTATCCCGCTAGCATCCCAACATCCCGATCGGGATCTCTTGGGACATCCTCTGTTCCAAGTGTCGGGACGGGGCGGGATGGCGATGCATCCCATTCCATGGGAAAATCGAGACAGCCTCGTCCCATGGAATTTAAAACTTTGCTAATAGCTACTGTTTGAGATAGATATCATTTTAAGTTTTGTTTCAATTGCCAAACATTTGGTTTTAGTGATTGTACCATTATTAGAGCTTCAAGCAGAATATTTTGTTAAGTAGCTGCAAGAATGGGAAGAAATGAAAATACCTTGTTGTTAAGAATGTAGATAAGAGAAATTTTGGTGACCTGCCATGTCGGTGATTTTGTGGATAAGATCATATGCAGAACATCGTAAGATGAGAGGTCTCACCAAAATTAAGTCAACTTCTCTCTTTTTCTTGGCAAGGTGCATCACCGTCAGATTTTTTTTTTCCCTAATGTTATGTAATGCCATGGGGGGTTAACTACTTCCTAACAGCCCAAGCTCTTAGCTTCCATTGGTTAGTTAGCATGGTATTAGAGCTCAGTCCACTGGAGGTTATGAGTTCAAATCCCATCACAATTATTTATTTTGTATAACAGTTGTCATCTTGGCTCATCTTAGTTGTTGTGTTATCCCTCTATGTGCATGGTCTGATTGACGCTCCAAGGGGGAGGGGAGTGTTAAGCTCAAGGTTTTAAACTTCATGTCAGTTTTCGTCTTGGGGACAGAGTTTCAGTTTTGATTGCTGCAGTGGTTTTGGCAATTTTCCTCTGAATTTTGGAGATTCAATCAAAAGATAGAAAAAGTAAGAATAGCAATGAAGAAAAAAAATTTCATATCATTTTATCAGACTGAAATTAGCTTTAGAGCTTATTGCATTAAAATATATTAAACATTTCTTCTATTCTAGAGTTTCCCTATCCGTTTCTCTACTTTTTGTAATTTTCCATATTTGCTCTAATTTTTGTATTCAACTAAAGTTTTCTCTAAGCATATATCATTCTATTTCAGTTGAATAACCCATTCAAGCAAGGAAACAAGGCATTGAAACCAGAACCCAGTTATTTCAAAATTTCCTTTTTTTTTTAATATCATGTTATTCTAAAAAAGAGAAAAAATGTATCTAGGTTAGAAAAAGAAAAATGGTAAGAATACATAATGCTCTCTAGTTAGTGAAGAGGCATCACTTTGATAACAACACTTAACCAAAAATAATAGATTATTTCATTAGGGTCTTTGATTAATGCAAT
Organism: Elaeis guineensis; assembly: GCF_000442705.2. Lineage (NCBI taxonomy): Eukaryota > Viridiplantae > Streptophyta > Magnoliopsida > Arecales > Arecaceae > Elaeis > Elaeis guineensis. Next base: position 11,962,696 of record NC_026003.2, on the reverse strand, counting down.
ATTGAATAACATTGACAAAATTTAGAAATGTTAATATATATATATATATGTGTGTGTGTGTGTGTGTGTGTGTGTGAGTGAGTGCACGCACGTGAGCGAAACAATGAAAGGGTAAAAAACTCAGTTCCAGTGATAAAACTGCTAGACACTCAACTGAAACTTATCAAAACTGGCTAAAAGTGGCTGAAATGGGACAAAACTGATGGAAGCCAAAAATTTTGGTCACTTTTGGATTGGATTTTAGCTGAAACTTCAAAACTTGAGTACAACAAAATAGAAGTGGATGGCACCTAGCTAATTGTGGAAAAGAATTCTGGAAGACGAACTATAGTCACCTAAAATAAGCTGGAGATGAAGAATAATAATTTGCGAATGCTAGGTGACCAAGAGAAAACCCAATGAGATAACAGGTACAACCATCCATATGCTTGCCTCCCTTTACACTTGTCATTAATGATTCACATGTAGTAAATGCATTCTCAGTTTCATTTTTCTACTTTTTTTTTTCTACTCCAGTGATGAAGACCCTGGACATTAGCAAGTGTAGAAGGCATGACCGTAGCCTGATTTTGAATGAGAAACCAATGGTTAAAGTCTTAAAGAGATATGCCTTAGATAATTCCAGAATCAGATTCTCGGAAGTGAAAAGCAGATCTAGATACAGGGTCCATAAAAAGAGGATTTGAGCTTGAAACTTGAAAGGATTACAAGGTTTCCAGCTAATTCCTTGGTTTGATATCTCAAGCCATACATTCAATAATTGAAGAAAGAAAAAAGATTTTTGCATTTAAGTTTTCGGGATATTTCCATTTTCAAATTTTTGCATCATCCCCATTGAGGAATACTATAATTCAGAAGATAATATAACAGCCATGCCATTACTGATTTCCTCTTTGGTTTCTTAAGAAACTTGGAGACCAAATACGACCATTGCCATGATAATCAAATAGTCCACATGTTCCTTTTCATTGTGTACTGGGGAGATGACTTAGGCATACAATTAATCAAAGGTGAACCAATGTGTTGTTTGTTAACTAACCACTTGAGGCCACCGGCTTAAGCTATAAGGGAAAACCAACTTAAGCTTCAAGGGTATCAATCAACAATGTATATCAAGCTTAAGTCTATAGCTTCATCATCTATTATGCTACTGCCGTTTGCTATGTTACTTTCATCTAGAAATGTCCGTTTATTGCAATTGGAGGACCAAAAAGAACTTTTAGGAGGCCTAAAAGATTTTTTGGATGATTTTGAGAATTCTGAAATAGCTTTCTAGCCCCTCTGAAAATTGAGAAAAGTATGCTAGGGAAAAACTCCAACTTCAAGCTTTAAAAGCTCTACTTGAGAAAAAAAGGGAAGCTGCTTTCATTTATATGAAAATTCTATAGAGATGAAAATGCATAACATAGTATAATATAATAAATAAAATTATGTTATATGATATAATTGTATAATATAATATCATATAAATTATAATAATATAGTAACATATTATAATATAATATGATACCTTTACATTACATTACATGATATTATTATAATATTCTATTAATATAATAATATAATAATAATAATAATCAAGATTCGCCATATTGAGGTATGATGTCCCATACCAACATGTCGTACCATACTAGTATTGAATTGAGACTTAGTGGGGGCCATACCAAGTCTTGGTTCATCAAACAAATCCCTGTTCTAGGTATATTGACCAGGGGGGGCATACCAAGTCTCGCTACATCAAACAAATCTCTGTCCTGGGTATACCGACCAAGGGCCATTGAACTACGCTAATCCAATTAGTTCGGAGCATACCAAATTGGACTGATTGGTTACCTATAGAGTTCATTCCATGGAATGCCGTACCGCCCTATACCGCCCCATACTGCCCGTACCATACCGTACTGGTCTCATACCGATACATCATACGGAAGCGTACTGACATTACCATATCGTACGGAACCGCGTATCGACATTAAACAGAATTTCATCGGTACGGGGTCCGGTACCGGTACGGTGAACCTTGGTTCATTCTCTTGGGTTCGAAATGGAATTCCTACCAGAGAGGGATGGGGAGATGGAGGAGAGAAAGGAAAGGCAGGGTAAGAGAGGGAGAGGGAGGGAGAGAGATGGCTCGAAAGCTTCATTGAAATAGGGATCCCCCGTTTTGTTTTGAAAAGGGGATGCTATTTTTTTTTTTTTTTGTGGATTTTGAATTGAAATCAATATTGACAATTTGCTGATTTCAATTCGAAATCTCCCTCCTCTCCCCCTCCCTATGTGGCTCTCCTTGTGCCAGAATGCCTTAGGACGGCATGGTATGGATCCCCACCTTGTTGAACTAGTCACCAATGGATAGCTCCTCCAGTATTGGTACAACGAACCTTAGTATAGAGTATAAAAGTATGGACACTATATTAGCATGGTACCAATATGGAGCTTAATAAAAAAATTAAAACCTTGATGATAATATTATAATATCAATATATTATCATAACATTAAAAATAATATTATGTTAATAGTATATAATAATGTAATATAATAATAATATTATATACTAATATTATAAAATTATTATTATTTTTTAATAAAATTGAAGAATTATTTTTTATTACAATGCCATGATAATTCTTCATAATACAATATAATGTAATATCATAGTATTAGATAATATAATAATATAATATTTTTATGTTAATAATCAAATAATAATAACATTATAATATTATTAATAGTAATAATATCACTATTTAATATTAATATTATTATAATATTATTATAATATTATATTATAGTAAAAATATAATTTTATCATTTTACAATATCATTAGATAATGCTATAAAAATATAATTAGATTTTTATAAACATTTAAAAATATCATTTATGATATTATTTAGATTGAAACATGAAAATAAATATAAAAATGTTTTATAATAATAGTTTTTGATAGTATAAACAGTTAGATAATTAATTTTTCTATATAATATTCTTTATGATTGTCTCTGATACCAAGGCACTTTCTCAATTTGCTTACTAAACAATTATTAAAGTTCCACAGCACTTCAAAACTCTAGTCACCAAATAGCAAATGGCTCTTTATTTAAAAGCTGTATGGACAAGAGCTTTGCTATTTACAAAAATACCAAACTGGGACCAAGTCTACCTTTCTTTATCAAGTTGAATTTTGCCAAAGTTTGGCCATATTAATTAGCTACTTTCACTAGCATTGCTAAAAGTTTGCAATATTTGATTTTCTCCCCTAAGAAATGGAATGGTTAAGTCATTGACAAGTAGCCCTTGGAGAGGGCTTTACACCAAGTGTTTATCTAAGGAAATTTTTCATTAAAAATCCTATTGGTGGGATGTCCTTGTTATGGTCAACCAGGATTGGGGTTCCATGAAGGGATAATGTCTTCTTGACCTGGGGCATATCAATTTAGGTTTTAAATATTGAGGTTGAGGCAATGGATTCTTTCATCTTTAGCGGTCCATGGATGAAAGATGTAATTCTTTCACTCTTTGATGCTACAATTTGGAATTCGGCAGAATATGATGTTCCTCTAATATTTTCTCCAGCCTGTTTTCTAGTAATTTTATTTGGGTTCTCCCTTCTAAATTTTCTCGAATTTAAAGATCAACTAGCTCCTCAATCCTTAATTTTCATTTTCAAACTCTACTACAATTTATTTAAATTTCTTTTAATTTTTCTATTTTAGTCATATTCAACTCTTTCCCATTCCATAAAATTATAACAAACCCAAAAATTCAACTATTAACCATAATGTTCTTTTCTAACCTCAGTCTTAGATATCTTTTTACAGGTCCCATCTATGCTTCTCAGTTCAAACACACTTAAACTGAGGATTCAACATAATATGCTTTCAACTTTTGCTATCTTTAAGTCTCATCAACCATAAAAATCCTATTTCCAATAAACAACGGTACGAAATTGTGATTCTTATCTTGTCATGTAAGCCAATAGCATTAAAGCTTTCTTGTCCATTGCGTGCTTATTTGCTACATGATTTGGAAATCCCAGAATTTCTTGGATCTATATTCCAAATAACCTAACTTGGGGATATGATAAATGTGGTACCAGACTTATGGAACTAACAAAATTCAGAAGCACATATTTGAATACAATCTTGACCACTAGTACGGTCAATTAATGCTGGACAACAAAATTTAGTTTGTGAACCAATGTGTGATTCTTTTTTTGTGAAGTTTTCTTATAGAAATTATGGTCATATGTTCCAAATTTTTTATAGGCCTTGCTGCTATAAGCAAGGTTTAAAGACCCAATCTTAGTGCTAATACTGATTGGGGACCAAGAGTAGGTTTGTCTGTATCAAGTTGGTTTGGTATCAGGATGCCCACCTACCAAAACACAATACATTGCTTGAGCCCAATTTCATCATGGGACCCTTTCTTTTTATTCTTTTGTTTTGTTTTCCCTTTTTTATGGTTGTTACGGGTTGTAAGCATTTTCTAGGGTTTGTCTAGTTTCTATTATTAGGATCAGGTGAGTTTTTAGTGTTCATGATTGGGTTTATGGTGCACCAACATCGGTTTGATTAGTTTTTTATATTCAATTTCTTTTTTGCTGTTCCTCCTCCTCTTTCCTCCTGTTCTCATTTGAATGCCAGCAAAAAGAAAAAAAAAGAAAGAAAAAAAGGGTATGGATGCCTTTTTGCCGATGCCCTAATTGATATCAGGTGAGAGTGTGAGCGTTTGGTGCTAGTTGTGTCCGACTTGGTACCTTTTAGTAGGAAGTGGTGTCAACTGGATCAGCCCCCCTCCTTGAGGATTAGGGTTGCAGGTGCGTGCCAGGACCCAATTAGTCACTGATGGACTTTGGATAGTTGGTATGGATCTGATCCTCAATCCATGGATATAGGTTTATCTGTTCTTCTTAAATTTGTCTTCCCTATGAAAATTAATTAGCAATATGATAGTGAATTCAATAAAACATAACGGATTAAAATATTTTTTGAATTCATAATTTTCATATAGTCACTTGTCTTCTATAAGCATATAGACAAAAATAGAGATTCAGGTCCCAGCGGGACGCCCTGTGTGACACTGGGATGGGGTACCATCTCATGTGTTAGGACAGGCCGTCCCGCTAGCATCCGAGCATCCCGATCGGAACATCTTGGGACATCCTCTGTCTCAAATGTCGGGACGGGGTGGAATGGCAACGCATCCCATATCATGAAAAAATTGGGACAGCCTCATCCCACGAGATTTAAAACCTTGGACAGAAGGATGTAAAATATCAATGTGATGGTTTGTAGAATGATTGAAACTAACGTTCACTGAACCAGCTCGAACTGGATAGTTAGGGGCGTGTCGAACCGTAATAGCAGCAAATCGATGCGGTTCGGACGTTCGATTCAGAATGTCGGCTGAAAACGAAGCGAGGGAGAAGGAAAGAGAGAGAAAGAGAGGGGAGGGGAGGGGAGGAGAAGGCCTGTGGTGGGCCACCGAGGCTGTCAGAGGGCTGTCGAGACTCCGAATCTCCACGGTTCTTTATGAGAGAAATTGAGAAGACAGATAGAGGGGAAGGGAGGGGAGATGAGAGAGAGGAAGGCGGCAAGGAGGTTGTGGCCCAAAATCTCTTCGTGGCTGCCATGGGTTCGATACAGGGACTTCATCCCTGTTTCATCGGGTTTTTAAAAAATCCATTGCTAGTTTTACTGTGTTGGATTTTTTGAAAAACCCAACAAAATAGGGGCGAAGCTCCTGTTTCGAACCCATAGTGGCCGTGGGGGGGATGTTAGACCACCCGACGGCCTTCCCATCGCCTTCCCCTCCCTCTTCTCCCCTCCCTTATCTTTTCTCTCTATCTCTCTCTCTTCTCAATTTCTCTCATAGAGGACCATGGAGCTCAGGAGGTCTTAGTGGCCCTCCAGCATCCTCCATGGCTCTTTAGTGGCCACCACAGGCATCTCCACTAGCCATCCGTTCCTTCCCTTTCCCTCCCTTCCCCTTTCTTTCTCTTTTCCTCCTTGGTTCATCTCCTATTTCCATGTTGGTTCGGGCCCGGTACGGTCTGGTACGGGGGACGTATCGACTTGTATTGCCGGTTGGCTGGCATGAGGTTCGGTTCCGAGTTGGCAATCCTTGATTGAAATAGGGTGTAAGTAGATGGACATCCACAATTTCAAAGAGTGGACTATAGGAGAACTTATTCTTGCTAAATTCAATACTATAACATTTTATTTATTATAACCAATGTAAACTGCCCTTATGTTGGTCAGGTGTATCAAATATCTATATACTTGGGGATCCACTAGCAGAAGTGTTTGTGAAATTCTGATGTTTTTTCTTAAGGAGGAACATGCTTTGTGCAAGAGATAAATCTATGGATGAGGAAATATGTTGGGCCTTGTTCAATAAATTTTCAGATTTGGTGATTTCATATGAATTGAAAAGATGTCTAATATTTTGACATTCATCATACATACACTTCGTGTTTCATCATGCTTGCTATCTATGGAGGTGAGGCCATGATTATGAAACTATGATTAAGGGCCAAAACATTCGAAGAAATTCGTAAAAGAATCTTCTACCAAATACCTGGAAAAGCTGAGCACTTCTTGGGAGTTGAAGAAGCTAATGATAGGAAGTATGTGTGTTTGGATCTAAACTAGTATAGACTTTTAATATGGCCTCTGATGCTAGGTATCTCTTGATTTTCAGAAACTTCAGGCAATCCAGAATATACATAATGCTAGTGGAAAAATAATCTACTTGACCATTTCTTAGCTAACTTATAATCCATTGTGAGTGTCACCTGTCAACTTAAGCATTTTATTCGAAAGCCCTAACTTGGTGTAGCAGTTCCATTCATCATATTTGAAATGTGCACCAAGGCATGTGCTATAAACATGATGGTCATTCTGAGGTTTTCTTGATGGTGCTTGGATAGACTTTATTGTCAATAGAAAGTTATTCCATGCTCAATCCAGTTATTAGGTAGAACATAGGGCTCACATTATCTGTTGAATTAATATGTACGAAATCCTTAATTTTACAAATGAAATTTCTCTTGAGGGGTCCTTCCATATTTGTTTTATGATATCTGGAAATTTATCTTAGTATATTATGAATAAACTAAATATATTGAAGTTGATTGTCATTTTAACTGCAAAAAGGTGGAAAGCTAAGGAACTTCTGTTCAAGATATCAAATTAATGAACCAATTAAAAAAAAAATTCTTGGTAAGATGTTCCACCAAACTTGTCTATTTATGTTCAATGCTCCAATGGGAGTGCAAGTGTCAAAAAGTTAGTTGTTTTTCCCTTTGACAATTCAAATAATTACTGTTTAGTCTATGCATTTTGTTTTCTATGTGTTCTTAGGGTTTTGGATTTGTGAGAAAATTGGATCTAGCTTTTTGGGTGTTAATTTACACATTTTGTGCCTAGATTACATGGTGTATTGGTGTACAGAGACCATGCCATAGGCAAGTGTGCAAACTATCACTAGGGCTTGATCCACGACACTTATTTCTTTTCCTCTCCGTTTTTCTGCTTTTCTTCTTTTCAGCATTCTCTCTTCTCCATCATTATTGCCCTTGATTAATATTATTTTATTCAGTCGTAAAAAAATAATTTAATAACTTAATTGTTATCTTGCTTATTAGTAACAAATATTATTAATATTATTTAGTCAATAACAATAAATAGAATAAGATTTATTATCAGTTATTAACAATACCATCATTTATCACTGAATTTTTGAAAATAATTAATATAAAATGATATTATTTTTATTCAATCAGTATATGGTTATATTAATATTTATAATGAAAAATAAAATAATATTATTTAAACATTGAGTAATAAGTAATAATAAAAAATTATTGTATCTAGTAAATAATAAGTATTGATGTTTTTGTCATGCCCTATTTCGAACTCACGAATAAAATGCGTGGTAGACGATACCATATCCTTAGGGTTAAATCTCCACAGGACATGCAAGATTTGCCCTTTTCATATTAATATCAACTCAAAACCTATGCAATGTTATTGTTATAACAACAATACTTCTAGAATAATAAATTTAATATGATTGTCCTGACAAGGTTATAAAGTAAAAATATGCAACTTGTCTTATCAATTCTTTAATATAAGAAAAGTACAGATAAAGTCAACCAAGGAAGACTGAACTGTCCCAAACCATCAATTCGGGGCATGTCAAACCATGCCATTAGTGGACCGGGATGGTTTCGTCCTTCAAAACGAGACATTGAGGAGGAATCGGGGTGAAGGAAAGTGAGGAAAAGAGAGAGGGAAAGGGAGGGAAGAAAACAGGAGAGAGGGAAACGGCCGTTGAAGAGCCGGTAAGGCCACTGCTGCTGTTGTTTTGGTGGTGGGCCTCATCCCAATCTAACATAGCAGAGAGGGGGAGAGAAGAAGGAAAGAGAGAGAGATAGAGAAGGGGAGGGAAGGAAAAAGCAAGGGAGAAACAACCTCCGGAGGCTGTCGGAGGGCCGCTGAGTTCGTTGGAGGTGCTGTAGAGGTGGTAGGCCTCCGTTCGATCGAAACAAGAACTTCAGCCCTTATTTCTTTTTTATTTTGATTCTATCAAACGAAGCTAGCAAAAAGAAAAATAATGGGAAAGTCAGCAACTCCATTGCCAACTTCACCTAATAGATTTAAAATAAAAAAAGAAACAAGCGGCCCTTGTTTCGATCGAATGGAGGCCTACTTGCCTTGTAGTGCTTCCGAAGGTTGTTTCTCCCTCTTCTTTTTCTTTCCTCTCTCCCTCTCTCTCTCTCTTTCCTCTCTTTTTTTCTCTTCTCCCCTTCTCTTCTGTGTCGCATCGGGATGGGCCCACCACCTCGACAGTGACAATGGTGGCCTCTGGAGTCCATTTCCTCCTATCCCTTTCCTTCCCTCCCCTTCCCTCTCTCTTTTTCTCTCTTTCCTTCTCCCTGTCCCCTTTTTGTTGTGTCGGTTTGGGCTCAGCATGGAATGGTATGGCGGTGTATCGAACTGTATCACTGACCACCTAGTCTGGGGTCCGATACTAGCATGACGAACCTTGAAGTCAACTAAACCTTCGTTTCCTTTCTGCTCAACCCAGTCCCCATCCAATCTACTCTTCGACATCTGAAAAATGTAGAAAAGAGATGAGTGAGCTAAAGCTCAATAAGATCAAGCATGCATAAAATATCAATTTTCATAATATAAGATTTTCAATTATAAGAAAAAGCATGCTAATGTAAAATATATAAATTTTAAAAATTTTTAATGCATCTTATCTAAAGATAAATTTCCAAATCAATGTATATAAAGCATTCACTCTCTCTCTCCCAGTCTTTTACAATTATGGCAATGATTGGCCCATGGCAAGCCCTGAAAGAGATTAACTTTTGACTACAACATGTCGCCAACCAGTGCATACTAGTGATCGTTCTATTAGAGGCCCAGAAGGAAACTAGCTCTGAAATTACATAGAAAATATGCTCATGGCAGCATGTACTAGTGATGGCCCTACTAGCATGGCCTAGAAGGAAATTAGCTTCTGGCTGTCAATTAGCATGTGCCAGTAATTGCCCCACTGGATGTCTAGAAGGAGGCTAGATCACGAACCCATATGATCATTTTCAGACTAGAGAGCAAACATCACATTCAATTAAATCAACACATATCAATGAAAAAAATCAATTTATGCCCGATAAATCTCATGCTTGATCCAATATTTTAAAATTCATTTGTATGTAGAGCATGTATGATACTTAATTTAAACATAACATATACATACGTAATATTCATAACTTAAATTTCAAATACTTGGACTACTATCCAAATGCAGCTATAAAATTTAGCAACAAATCAGTTCATATAACATGCATGATAAAAAAACTAGGAGTAGAGGTTACTTATAGATCAATTCACAAAATGTCGAGGATATCTTCAACCAGGTTACACACGACCTCGACTAAACATATAAATATTTAGATTTTCTTTAAACTGAATATGGATATTATTTTAAAATCTTGGAAATCTCCTGGTCTTTAGGACCCACTTGGGACTCTACATCTCAAAATTCCTTCTAGATCAGAAGTTGAGTCTAGATCTGCTTGCTGGTAGCCAATATTTGGGTGCACATCTGCAAGCCTAAAACTAACCCCTAGGAGTATCAACATCCCTGGATCCAAGAAAACTTAGCGATCACCTTAGATGTGGGGTTAAGACTCATGCAAAGAAATTATTGATTCAAATTGTTCTATACTATGGACTTTGGACCATCCAATAAAAAATTGCCACATCATCCATACCAACGTTTTACATCCCGGAGGGATGGGGCATCCCAACCATCCCATCCCGTTCTTATGAGAAAATAGGATCGAAATGGGATCGCGACTCCGAAACTTATCCATATTGAGAAAGAAAAAGAAAGAGGAAAGAAAGAAAGATGAAAAAAGGAAAAAGTGAAAGAAAAGAAGAAGAAAAATAAAAAAAAGAAGGGAAGGGAGAAGAAAAGGAAAGGAAGGAAAGAAGGAACAAGGAAAGAGAGAAGAAAAAAAAGGAAAAAAGAAAGGAAGGGATGACAAAAAGAAAGAAAAAAAGGAAAGAAAGGAAGGTAGAAGAAAAAGAAGAAAAGAAGGAAAGAAAAAACAAAGAAAAAAAAAGGAAAGAAATGGAGGATATCATCAGGATGCATGATCAAGAGAATAGTCGAGGCACCACAGATCAAAGAACCACTCACACAATTACAATATCGAGAAAGTCACTGACGAGTGAGTAGACATCCAAGTGACTTCTTGTACTGATTACGCTTAGTATCGATATTCTTTAACAACCATCTGTACTCTCGCTCTAGTGTTCTCATAATATAGACTCAAGACTTATCTATCCATAGGAAAGCGATCCGTGCACCAATCTCACTGGATCAATCACTATCCCCGTAATGATCCATCGATCGAAAGTAATTTACAAATTAACCATCAATGACACATGCCTTAAATTCTCAATCTTTGAGAATGTGTCATCATCTTATTAATTTTTTGGACGATTCAAGGGCACATAACATAAGAATGAAATAAAAATTATTCATTTATTAATGAATAAAAGAGTTAAGTACAAAATTTATATCCTAGAAAAATACAATGTATTTGCTAGGTTGGCTTCTAGGGCATACATCTGATAATCTCCCACTCGTACTAATGTTAATCCGTCATGTATCTAAGTCCCATCTTCTCAAGGTGAGCTTCAGTCTTCTGCTGGCCAAGCGGCTTAGTGGGTTTACCATATTGTCCGTGGAGTCAACTCTCGGCATCTCGATATATTTCTTCTTGAGGTAGTCGCGAATGATATGAAATCGCCGGTCGATGTGCTTGGACTTCTCGTGAGATCTGAGCTCCTTAACTAGGGCTATGGCATCATTGTTGTCGCAGTACAATATGATGGCATCTGATGACATAACATCTAGTTCTGCAATGAACTTTTTATATTAGGCTTCTTTTGCAACTTCCGATGCAACGATGTACTCAGCTTCCATGATTGAATCTACAATGATCGATTACTAAAACTCTTCCAACTTGTTGAACCACCATTGCATAAGAACACATCCTGATGTAGACCTTCTATCATCAGCATCAGACATAAAGTCTGAGTCAGTGTATCCTTCAACCCGCAACTTAGATCCCCCTCCAAAGATCAAAAATAAATTTTTAGTCCTTCTCAAGTACTTAAGGATGTTTTTCACAGCTATCCAGTGATGCTTGTCTAGATTCGACTGATATCTGCTCGTGATACTCACAGCAAGGGCTATATTAGGTCGTATACATAACATGGTATACATGAGGCTCCCTATAGTCGAAGCATAAGGGATCTTGCTCATGTGTTGAATTTTCTCAGATGTGTTTGGACACATCTTCTTAGAGAGATGAATGCCATGCATAAGGGGTAAAAGTTTTATTTTAGAATTTTTCATGTTGAACCTGTTCAGCACTTTCTCTATGTACATTTTCTGTGAAAGATCAAGCATCCTCTTAGATCTATCTCTATAGACCTTTATTCCGAGAATATAGGATGCCTCTTTTAGGTTTTTCATAGAGAATTTCTTGGACAACCAACTCTTAACTAAAGTCATCATGGAAATATCATTCTCAATAAGGAGGATGTCGTCCACGTAAAATACGAGAAATGTAATAGCACTACCATTGACCTTCTTGAAGATACAAGGTTCCTCTTCATTTTTAATGAAATCAAACGATTTGATCGCATCATTGAAACAAGTGTTTCAACTTTGAGATGCTTGCTTCAATCTATATATGGATCTATGCAGTTTGCAGATTTTGTGATCTCCATCATCGAAAGTGAAACCCAAAGGTTGCTTCATATAGATATCTTCTTCAAGATATTCATTCAAAAATATAGTTTTTACATCTATCTGCCATATCTTATAATCATAATAAGCTGCAATAGCAAGTAATATGCGGATGGATTTCAGTATGGCTACAGACGAAAAAGTATCCCGATAGTCAATGCCTTCACATTAACTATAAACTTTCACCACGAGCCTAGCTTTATAGGTCTTTACCTTTCTATCTGCATTTATTTTTTTTTATAGATCCATTTACATCCAATAGGTACTATACCCTCTGGCGGATCTACTAAATTATCTATGACTCGTTGCTCTTCAAAGATTTTTTCTTTGAGCTCAATTTGCCTCCTACTATCTCTATCTTGGATAAACTGTTTCTTCAAGAATATAGCGTGTCGACTCACAAGTATATTGTGATCTTTTGAGAAGTAAAAATAATATCCTAACGACTCTTTAGGATATCCTATAAAACTAGTTCTCATAGACCTAGCCTCTAACTTATCTGTCTGTTGTCTTTTGACATAGGCTGGACATCCCCAAATCTTGAGATGACCAAGACTTAGTTTTTTACCATGCCACATTTCATATAGCGTAGTAAGAACAGATTTAGAGGTTACTCTATTTAATAAATAGATTGTAGAAAGTAAAGCATGTCTCCAAAGAAATAAAGGTAAATCAATGAAGCTCATCATGGATCAGACTATATCTAATTGGATCCTATTCCTTCTTTCTTATATTTTGTTGAGTTGAGGTGTACCAGAAGGTGTCCATTGTGAGACTATGCCATTTTTCTTGAGATAATTCCAAAATTTTCCACTAAGATATTCTCCTCGACCTGATCAAAGAATCTTAAAAGATTTTTGGTTTATTTTTCTACTTCATATCTGAATTCTTTGAACTTTTCAAAGGCTTCAAATTTGAGTCTCATAAGATACACATATCCATACCATGAATAGTCATCAATAAAGATAATGAAGTAGAGGTAACCACCTCTGGCCTGCACATCAAATGGGCCACACACATCGGTGTGTACCAGGATAAGTATTTCAATGGTTCTCTCCTTATATCCTACAAAGGATAATTTGGTCATTTTTTCTTGAAGGCAGGATTCACAAACTGGATATGACTCAGAATTTAATGAGTTAAAGATCCCATCCTTTTTCAATTTGCTTATTCTGTCCTCTCTTATATGACCAAGTCTGAGGTGCCACATATAACTATGGTTTATCTCATCCCTAGATCTTTTAGATCCTATGACACTCACTATTTGCTCGGATATGTTCATAGATACATCAATATGTAAATGGTAGATACTATCAATTAAAAAATCACATGCAACCACTTTGTTTTTGAAATAAATGGAACAGTACTTTTTCATTGAAATTAAAATTGTATTCATCTTGTGCTAGTACAGATACAGAAATCAAATTCTTGCTAGCAGTAGGTACATAATAACAGTCTCTTAGAACTAAACTAAATTCCGACGGTAATCGTAGAGGATAGGTGCCAACGGCTACAGCAGTAACACTTGCTCCATTGCCGATCGGAAGGATCATTTCACCTTCCCTTAGCCCTCTGCTTTCTATCAGGTCTTGTATAGAAGTATATAAATGAGCACTTGAACCAAAGTCTATTACCCAACTAGAAATGGAGGAAATTGTTAGATTTGATTCAATTACGAGTAGATTTGACATACCTTCAGAAGGTGTGTCTTTTTTTTTTCTTCAGGCTCTCCAGGTATACAGGACAGTTCCTCTTCCAGTGGCCATTAACATTATAGTGGAAACATTTTTTCTTGTTAGTCGCCTTCTTGGGAGCGTCCTTTTTTAGCTTGCTTTCTTGCTTTTGTTTCTTTGCAAGCTTCTTCTTTCAAGTAGACTTTCTCTTGGAAGTAGATGCCTACTCTATAGCAAGAACAGTATCTCTTGAACTTTTTAAGCTCCCTTCAGTGGTCACCAATATATTTAGCAATTC
>NC_026003.2:11693087-11948278 GCF_000442705.2 Elaeis guineensis | reverse complement strand
TTTAAGTTTTTCATATTTAGAAGCTTCACATATTTAAGCTTGAGTCGGAGAAGAAAAATTTAAGGGCTAAAAATTCAATCTAAACCATCCAATTGATGGGCGAGGATGTTTATAGTTCTTATCATCGAATAAAAATGTATAAGAACAATCTATCTGAGAATTAGAGGAGTGTATCGAAAGATATATCTCCGTATCAAAATTTATTAATAATATTTTATTTTTCTTCATTTCAGAATGTTGGGATATCCAACTCTCATCCACCAACTGCTGGAGAGAAGTAAGAGGACGAGAAGGACAAGGAGGAGGATCTGGATTGATTTTTTTGTTTTGGTACATTATATTTTTTTGATACTACTTGTAAATTTGTATAATTTATATTTTTAATATAATATAATATCATTAGTTTTTTATTTGTGATTGTCATATTATCTTTGGATCTTAATTATAACAGATGTTAGGAACATAATTGATTATGATTAATTAAAATAATTTTAAAAAATATTATTATAGATTTTTAAAAAAAATAAAATTAATCATTATCAACGATATTAGTGATGGCTAATAATCAAAATTATTATAATTTTTTTAAAAAATAAAATTAAATATCACTGACGGCATTAGCAACGGTATTACTGTCGCTAATACTTATTAGCGATAACATTAGCGACAACAAAGCCATCGCTAATTTATTTATTTCTTTTAAATTTTATTTAAAAATAATAAAATAAATAGCGATGAACTTTAGCTGTCGCTAATGCTATCACTAATACAATTACTAGTGACGACTAGAATGCTTCACTAATAAAGGTAATTAGCGAGTAAGATTTTTTCGATCATCAATTAACGATGGGGTGTCGTCGCTAATAGTATTAGCGACAGCAAAATGACTATTAGCAATGGTAATTAGCCATCGCATATAGTCAAATTTCTTGTAGTGTATGGACCAATAAGCAATAGCATTATTAGTAGGAAACAAAGGCTCCTTTTATTAGTGTGCATTCTTTTCCTACCAATACACATAGGATGATTTTAAAGATCGACATTACTTTATGATTGCTGGATTGAAGGTACTGTCGACTTTATCTTTGAATTTGGCCAATCCATCTATGCAGTATTATCCTTATTACCCATGCAATTAGTACTTTTGACTCCAACCCTTATATAATCTTGACTAAAAATCTATACTTATGTGGTTAGGAATAGAAGATATAAACGAGTCAAAATCCTCCTAGAAGCCAAGAATGGTCACTTGCTATCAACCATATATATGTATATACAAACACTCACTACTAAATGATGCATGAATGGTAGTAAGTGATTTATTTGGACTAGGAGTGCAAACGAGTCCATGCCACTTGTGAGCTACTCGAGCTCGACTTGACTTGATTATTATTGAGCTCAAATGGAGCTCGAATAGTTTTCGAGTCGAATTTAAATAGCAAAATACTCGATTCGAAAGCTTATGAGCCTACTCGAATATATATATATATATATATATATATATATATATATAATATATATATATATATATATATATATATATATATAATGATAATAAGACATAGACTGGGCTCCGATTGATCGAAATGTCTAGCCTTTGGTTGCATGTCTAGCCTTTGGATGGGCATGAATCCCAATGCAGTTCTAAAAGGTAAAAGATAGAGATTTGGGAGGTGTTAGATTAAGTTGGCATTCTTTAAAAAAAAAAAAAGAAACACATTGAATGGGAGATGGGACTCATGCATCTTTTGTTTGGATGAAGTGGAAAGCTTGAAAAAAAAATAATGCTTTAATGGGATGGGACACATAAGAGGAGCTCCTTGGTTTAGCCTACGTGAGATGGCATTTGAAAATAATAAAAAAGAGCTCTTTTCTCTCTCTCGACGGCAAACAACATTTCATCCTATCTCTCTCTGTTTCTCACTGGTAGAACACCTCTTCATTCCCTCTCTCTAGTGCAAACATCTCTCATATCTTCTCTTTATCTCTCTCTCCGGTGCAAAACACCTCTCATTCCTACCTTTTCTCTCTCTCTCAGGCACGATACATTTCATTCTCTCTCTCTATTTTCCACCAACTAAGCACCTCTCCTTCCCCTCTCTCTCCGATGCAAACACATCTTATATCCTCTCCTCCATCTCTCTTCGATGCAAACACCTCTATTCCTCTCTTTCATCTCTCTCTCTCTCTTCGATGCAAACGTCTCTCATCTCCTTTTCCATCTCTCTCTCATTAAGATGCAAAGATATATGATTGTATATTGTTCTGAATGAATGTATTACTCATATCGATATCTTAAACTCTATTATAAAATAAATAGAAACTCTCCATAACAAACTCAAAATTCCTTCCTTAAGGATAATAAACTCAAACTCTCTTAATGTATGACTCATACACAACAATATGATTTGCTTTGTTAGATTTTGTGCATCTAATGTTATATTGATGATTATGAAGTTTAAATATTTACTCTATATGTTGTGTTATGTTTTTTTTGACTTAATGGTGCAGGAAGATGATTTGAAAGCCTAGGATAATAAACACAAATTCTAAATAATGAACATCAAAAGATTTAGAATAAACACAAACTCGAAGTCCAAAAAGACTTCATCCAAGGGATAAACAATAAGAAAGAATGATAAACACTAAGTTTCACTGAAATAAACACAAACTCCAAATAATAAATATAACACACTCAGGATAAATACAAACTATCTAGATTGCTTTCTACATATTATGAAATCATGGAAGGATAAATACAAACTACTTCAGAATAAATACAACTTTATATAATAAATAGAAATTATGAATAATAAATAGAAACTCTGAGATGATAAATAGAAACTATCAAGATAAACACAAATTTAGAGTTCAAAAATTAAGTGATCCAAGAGTCTCCCAAGATAAACAACAAGAGAGGAGAAAAATACTATGTCCTGTAAAAATAAACACAAACTATCAAAGGATAAATATAAACTCCAAATAATAAGCACAAACAGACTCAGAATAAATACAAACTATCCAGATTGCTCTCTGCCTTTTATGAACCCATAGTAGGATAAACACAAACAATCTTAGAATAAATATAAATATCATATAATAAACAAAAACTATGAAAAATAATAAAATTCTAAAACGATAAATAGAAAACTACCCAAGATAAACATAAATTTGAGATCCAAAAGTTGAGTGATCTAAGGGTCTGCCCTGGATAAATAATAAAAGAGGAGGATAAATACTAAGTTCTGATAAATAAATATAAACTATCAGAAGATAAATATAAACTCTAAATAATAAACATAAACAGGCTTAGGATAAATACAAACTATCCAGATTGCTCTCTATCTTTTATGAATCCATGGTAGGATAAATATAAATAATCTCAGAATAAACATAAATATCATATAATAAATAGAAACTATAAAAAATAAACAAAAATTTTGGGGGTGATAAATAGAAACTGCTCAGGATAAATATAAACTTGAGATCTAAAAATTAAATAATCCAAAGATCCTCTCAAGATAAACAATAAGAGAGGAGGATAAATACTAAATCCTAATGAACAAAATACAAACTATCAGAGCATACATACAAACTTCAAATAATAAAACACAAACAGGCTTAGAATAAATGCAAACTGTCCAAATTGCTCTCTACTTCTATGAATCTATGACAGCATAAATACAAACTATCACAAAATAAATATAAATATTATATAATAAATAAAAACTATGAATAAATAAAAATTCTGAAGCGATAAATAAAACTACCTAGGATAAACCCAAACTTGAAATTCAAAAGTTGAGTGATCCAAGAATCCTCTCAAGATAAACAACAAGAGAGGAGGATAAATATTAAGTCCTACGATAATAAATATAAGCTATCAGAGGATAAATATAAACTTTAAATAATAAACACAAATAGATCCAAAATAAATACAAACTACTCAATTTATTATTTGAAGTTTGTATTTATTTTAAAATAGTTTGTATTTATTGTGGATAGTTTCTATTTATTTTACGATAGTTCATGTTTATCCTCTCAATGATCTCAAAAATAATAAGAAACAAGATCGTAAATGCACAAGAAAAATCACTCCCCTTATAAATAAGCACAAATTGACCTAGGATAACTTTGAACAAAAAATTATTTAGAAAATAATTATTACACCAACAACAGAATTGAATAATTATCGGACCTATCATTAAACATGAACATAACCTATAAAGAAACTTAAAGAAACATAAAAAACAAACCCACATGTCAAAAATTTATTGCATCAATCACAAAAAATAAAGTCGATTCACTTATTACTGAATATTTATATATATCAAAATAATAGTTCCATTGCAACAATTAAATTTTAATTGTTAGTTTCATATAGTTTTATACACAAGAGATTTACAATACATCTAAATATTTTTATAAAATATAAATTTTTTATAAATGTAGATAAAAAATGGAGAGCCAATACATATATGGTCATATCTGTAGCACAAAGCAAACTATGATTATTCCACCTTGTGATCTTTCACGATCACCTGTGCAGCATATTTGGTACGTAACTCCCACACATGAGCATCCGTAATTGTGATCTGCTACTCCATCATCAGACTCTCCATAAATGTATGATGTAGATGACACAATCAGACCTATAAACAAAATATTTCATGCTCACAGTCAATAAAACAAACAACTGATATGTTGGATTAGTTGGCACGAATGTGTTTTGATACAATGATTATAACAATTATCCGGCATCCTACTGTAGAAAGTCAACAAAATAGAACTGCCAACCACTCACATACAAAGTAGATATCTCGTGCCATCTCAGTTAATCAGGTCACCTACAATCATAACATTAAAAATCAACCACATTGTTAGCAATGCATGGGTAGGCACAATATTCGATAAATATGATTATTACTCATAAATCTTCTTTAGCGACAGTCCTATACTCTGCACCACTCATAGATGTGCAGTATTTAAAATATGTGCTCTTTATATCAACGATAAGCAAGTGTCAGTGTAAATGAGGCATGAAGTCTCACACAACTCTATCAGAAATCTTTCATGTGCCCAGCAACATGCTCTAGATGAAGAAAAAAACTGAAACATATATTAGAGCACACAACGCTACACTAACACATGATATTGTATGAAAAATATAAATAATTACTATAAAGAATGATCACATAAAAAAAATTTATATAAGCAATACCTTTCGTTAAAGTTGGATGTTGCTGTGGTTGGGATACTTCTGAACCATTCAAAAACCAGCCAGCAGCAGTGGTGGCAGTGGTGGAGTGGCTGCGAAAGACTTGAAAAAAAGGCCTGATGGTAGTGGAGTAGTGGTGGAAGTCATGAGCAGAAAGTATAATGACGGTGGACTGGCAGAGAAAGTCACGAAAAGATACAGGGTGGTGGGTGGGGCCTAGAGAAGTTCCAATAAGTCCGACGGTCGGGGGTGCGGTCATCGGATCTAGGGAAGAGCCACCGATAGTGGACTTAGGAGAGAAGAAGAGAGAATGTCGGATAGGTGGAGGGTTTGGGAGGAGAGAATGATGCCGAACGGGTGGGCTTTTGGAGAGGAGAGGAGGGCCGATGGGTGAGTTTGGGAGGAGAGGAAAAGGGTAGGAGGGGAAAGGGTTTGGGGGAGAGGAGGAGGGGTGGTGGGGTGTTTGGGGGAGAGGAGGATTGAGGGGTTTGGGGTTTAGGAGAAGAGGAGGATGAGTTAGGATTTGGGATGAGAGGAAGACAGTGGCCAAAGGGGGGTTTGTGAACATTGAGGAGTTGGCTTAGGAGACGGTGGTTGCAGGGTGGGGAATGTTGGCTTGGGAGGAGACGAGACATCGGCTGCGGGATGGGAGGTTTCGAATGAGACAAGGATGGTGATCAGAGAGAGAGAAAAAGAGAGAAAGCATGGGAGGTGATTGAAAGACAGCAGTCATGGGTAGGGGTTCGAAGGAGACGAAGACAGTCATTGATGAGAGAGAAGAAGAGAGGAGAGAGAAAAAAATCTCTGTAGAAATAAATTTTGAAAGGAGAGAGAGGAGAAGAGATGAGGAGGCATGAGTCCTCTTACATGTCCCATCTCACATAGGCTAAACCATGGAGCTCCTGTTATGTGTCCCATCCCCATTAAAGCATTACTTTATTTTTTTTCAAGCTCTCCATTTCATCCAAATAAAAGACACATGAGTTCCATCTCCCATTCAATGCATTTTCTTTTTTATTTTAAACAATGCCAGCTCAACCTAACACCTCCCAAACCTCCATCTATTACTTTTTAGAGCTGCATTGAGATTCAAGCCCATCCAAAGGCTAGGCATGTGACCAGAGATGGACTAGGAATCGATCAACCAGAGCCCAGTCTATCTTTAATAATAATAATATATAAGTAGCTAAGATTCAATTTCGAGCTCAAGTATGGCCCTATTGATATTCGAGTCGAGTCGAGACAAACTCGAGCTTGGGATATTAAGTTTTGGTCGATCTCAAGCTAAGTATTTTGAGTTGAGTCGCGCTCAAATTTTTAGCAAGTCGATTTGGCTTGGCTCAATTGCACCTTTAATTTGGACTCTCACCTAAGTATGCTTGACAAGAACTATGTATCATGTATAGTGTCTTCTTTTATTTTGTCACGCAGAAATCCACTTTGCATTCCATCATATGGAGGGGTCAATACCAGGATGGTTAATGTTACATGTCAAGACTAAACCCGACGTGCTGGGTGGCTTTGTATTCAAGTATTGCAGCATGTATGGGGGCAAGACATTTTTAGGAAAAGCATGGGATTCCTACTTTACCATGGTTTTCTATAAGACAAACATGGTAGACAACATTGAGCCCTTGGTATGGGATGCTTGCCAAATCAGATATAATAAGTAATATCCATCATCACTCTATGCTTTTGTTTAAAACTAAGTGGTTGAACCTTGGTAGACCAAAAGGAGCCTTGGGTGCACCTCCATAATTGGATGGTACCTATTGCAGTCAAGGGTCTAAGGGTCGAATGACTCGGATGGCTGGATTGCATTCGCATACATGAGGTATTATCCACTTTGATCTCTGATACTGTCACATGAGGCCGTATGATTTTGTCCTTTAAAAGATGCCTCACGTGAGAGAGAAGATTTCAATCCATATAAGCCATACTCCTCCTTAACTCATAATCGATGTAGGACTAAAGATGCTCTTCCCACCTATACCACAATATAGCCCCCAGTCAACAGGGAGTATATGCGTGTGAGCATGAGACTTTTCCTACAGACGGCGCTAATGTTGTGGTCAAGGGTCAAGAGATCAAATAGCTCGGATGGCTGGGTTGACTCCATGTCTGTATATGTGAGATATTGTCTACTTTGGCCTCTAGCATTGTCACTAGGGCCACATGATTTTGCTTTTTAAAAGGCATCTCATGTGGTAGAGAAGGTTCCAATCTATATAAACCATACTCCCTCTTGACTCATAACCGATGTGGGACTAAAAATATCCTTCCTATTTATACCATAACAATACCTATTAGAATTTATGGGTTGATATAGCTATCAAATATATCTTTATTATTTTATTAGATGCTTATTTTTAATTAGAGTTCAGATCAAATTAAATCAACTTAAACAAATTTCAATGCGTATTAATGTGGCCACATTCGAATGGAACTTAACCGGATAAATTCCAACAATATCTAGTTGCATTTTGTACATTAGATGTTTAGACCAGCTAAAGTCTTAGACCTGCAGATTAGTGTTTGCTTCCCCTAGCTCATTCAAGTTATGCAACAACAAATGTATGTGCATCCTCACATACAGAGTTTCCAAGTAGGCCTACTCAAAGAGGGTGGGTTATGTACACTACAAAAAAATTAGTTATTAACAATGGCTAAATACCGTCACTAATTATCTAAAAGCCATCATGAATACTATTAATGATGACACACCATCACCAATAAACCATCAAAAAAAGTTGGACGCTAAATACCACTATTAACGACGGTGGGCAAAGCCATCGCTAATAAAGTATTAGCGATAATAATTAGCAATAGCATGTCTGTTATAATAATTTTAAGATCATTTTATAATTTAATTTAAAAAATTAAAAATATATTAGTGATCGCTGCAAGCTGTCGCTAATAAGCTACAACCGTCGCTAATAGGTAGCGATGCTTACTAGTTTTTTTTAAAATATTATAAAAATATATTTATTAAAATTTACTATAATTAAATAATAACTAATATATATTTATAGATACTATAACAACTAACAATTAACTATCACCATTATAAATAAAATACTAATATTATATAAAAAATATGAATTATCCAATTATACAAGATACCATTGTTTACATATCAAAATTAAATATATTACATCAAAATTTAAAAAATCAATGAAGATCCTTCTCCTCCTCCTGCACGTCATCTACAGCAGCAAATGGATAAGAGCCGGATGTCCCAGCATCATGTAATGAAGAGAAATAAAATATTATTAATAATTTTAGAACTAAATTAATAAAACTATAAAACTAAAGTAATTGATGCACCTCAAACCTAAAACTTTATGGAAGATTATATTTTGATATACTTTTTCGATTCTCAAATGAATTATTTTTATACATTTATTCAATGATATGGAGCTATAGACATCTTCGACTAGTCCATCAGATGATTAGATTAAATTTTGACCTTTTGGGTACCCTCCCTTCCGCTTAAAGTCTAAACCGATACGAAGGGATATATTTCGATATACTCCTCCGATTCTCGAATGAATTATTTCTACATATTTCATTCAATGATACAGAGCTATAGACACCATCGACTAGTCCATAGGATAGATTGAATTTTGATGTTCTGGGTACCCTCTTCCTCCCACTTGAAGTCTAAATCAATACGGAGGGATATATTTTGATATACTCCTCTGATTCTCAAACAGATTGTTTCTATACATTTCATTGATGATACAAAACTATAAACACCCTCGAACTATCCATCCAATGGTTAGATTGAATTTTGACTCCCTGGGTACCCTCTTCCTCCTGCTTGAAGCCTAAACTGGTATGGAGAGGTATATTTCAATATACATCTTCGATTCTCGAACGAATTGTTCCTATATGTCTCATTCGAAGATACGGACATATCTACACCTCTGACCTATCCATCGGATGGATAGATTGATTTTTAATCCCTAGATCTCCTTCATCCGACTGAAGCCTAACTATGTGAAACTTATAAATATAAAAATTTAAAATAAGTAAAAAAATTATTGATACTGTTTGACTTATCTATTATGGTGGCTGTGACAACGAGCTTAACTGATCGTATAGATATGGATCTCAGAGAATCTCAACAATGATCTCACAGATGATGTTTCAGAAGCTCTGAGATCGCTGGAAAAAAAAGGCTCTGCATGACCTCTTCGACATGTGCATCATCCTATGTCTGCGTCATTGAGACTTGAGAGGAGGACGTCGAAGACTAGTGAGCTATTGGAGAGTCGAAGCTATGTTCGAACCCTATGACCGACTCCTACTCACCCCTTTAATGGCCCTGAGTCACCCTTCGAGGTCAAAGAGGGGCTGAGAGGATGGATCCTTATCGTGCCACGCTACAACGTACTCCGCATAATCTGTCTATCCAGTTTAAAAATTCATTAGTGCTATTATACATATCAGTATATATAAAAACTTAATAAATAATATTTTAAGTTACCGTAATTTATTTAGATCTAGAATCTAAATAATCATCGATCCTCTTAGACTGATGTGTAGCCTCTCACAACTACAGCTGTCCTGGTACACGATCCACTACTGTATCTACAATAAGTAAATAGTAAAATTAAGTTAATAAAATATATATGTTCAACTAAATATGAGATTAATATAATTTAAAATTTTTACCAATCTATCTGCTATAATATTTGTGCCAACGGAGCCATCGGTGTGCTTGATTAGATGCTGCTGAGCTGTCCAATTCTATCAGGCCTTTACCGTCGGTCAGAGTAGTCCTCACTGCTCCACTGATCACAAAGGGCCTTTCATATATCCCACCATATCTAGTGATCCGTAAAAGACTTCCAGTTCGATGGTGACTCAAAACTGGAGAACTTATAGTAGACTGTCTGAGGTTGTATAGTCTATCTCGAAACCTACATATGGCCATCTCCTCGAAGATCCGATGGCCAACCTCCTCATCTAGAGGAGTCTCAAATTGGTAGCACTCCTGCAATTAGAAGCAAACATGTATTAATAACTAGAATATAAACATATAGTGAATTTAAAAATTGAATACCTTTGACTTATCAGAAACATCTCCTAGGCTGCGCTATGAGCCCCCGACAGCCAACTAGAGAAGTCATTCATCGGCCCTGGCATCAATCGTCGGATGATCTCAATAACCACATGGACATCTCAAGCTCCCTAAATATTCTATAAAATTAATTTTGAATAATAAATATTGATTCTAAAATGACTAAACTTTAAACATATTTTTCAAAAATCTAGTACTTATGTGTGGCTCTGAACGTGGATGAGCTCTCTATCCTCCGACCGCATTGGAGGTGCCGTGAGCTGGATGGTCCTCTACCACAATGCTATAGCTGAGAGCTGGCCGTTGCTCCATGTGACTGTGATGTCAATGGTGACCCCACGTCATCCAAATCTGAAAGTAGCAAAACATCATAAAGAATATTATATTAGATAATAGAGGATAAAATAACCAAAGAATTTCTTAAATGTTAGAGTTTACCATGTCGTGTAGGTGTTGCAGAACCATATGAGTTGGCTCCATGAGAGCTCTGTCCTTTGAAGCTCTCTCCTTGATTAGCACGGCTCTGTCCTCCAAAAATAGACATCGTGTAATGATGTTCAAATCTTAAAATTTGTAAATAAAACCGCAAGCGCACGGTGTGCAGAGTAGCACGACCAGCGAGTACGGGTCGATCCCACAGAGACTTGGTTTAAAAATGATTTTCAAATCTATGCTCAAGCGAGCTTTAACAAAAATCGAAAGTCGAAAGTTGTTTGCTAAAGACAATAAGACTAAGGATCTAGGGTTTTTGAATCCACTAGATCTAGATTAGGGAATTCTACCTAGAATTTTTCTTATTGATCCTAACGACTACTCCTCTTGTCTTTCCCAAGCATAGATTATGAAGGGACTAAGGCCCAACGATAACCCATCAAGATTCTTTACAGGGGAGTAGTAACTAGGATCCCTTAGGGTTTTCTCCTCCTATGCACTGAATCAAGCATGAACTATGAAGGGACTCTGACCCAACTGTAGTTCATCAAAAATTCTTGGCAAAAGAGGAAGAAAAAGAAACCCTAAGAAAAAGAAAGAACCCTATGTAAAATCCCTACTCATGATCTAGCTTCATCGCAAACCCTAGAAGGGATGCTTAGCTAGACATGATCTAAATCTACTTGCAAAATTTAAATGCAGAAAAATAAACTACCCTAATTTCATAAATTAAACTATCCTAATTGCATAAATTTAAACTGCATAATTTAAACTAACCTAATTGCATAAAATTAAATTGCATAAATTAAACTATCCTAATTGCAAGAAAAATAAATTGCATAATGTAAAGAGATGAAATTGCATAAAAATAAGATTTTATATAAAAAAATTTATTACAAAAACCTCAAAGCTCGAGGCTTGAAAAGAGAGCTAAAAACCCCACTATCTAGGGTTACAAGCTTGATCGGAAGGAAGAATACATAAAACAAGGGCCTTTGGGGGCTTTTTATAGGCATTTGGGGGTTATAAGGTTTTCAAACTTTGATGTGGGACTAAGAGGTTTTAGAGGTTGTTAGGGGGTTTATGGTGCGCCGATGGGTCCATGGTCCATGCGCCTGTTGCTGTGGACCAGGCGGCTAACCAGATCACCAAATCAGTTGATTTTTGACCAATTTTGATCTGATTTGACTCGGGTTTGACCCAATTGAGTCTTCTTTCTTCATTCTTCAATTCCTGGGTCAATTTAACTCCGTTTTGCATAAAATTTGCCGTTGGAATCCTCTTTCCTTGTTCTTTCTATTGATGATCTCTTCTTCTGCAAAATATAATAACAAGTATCAATTTCTTAATAAAGTTAGATAATTTAGATATTAATTGATACTTTTTATGTCAATTTGTGACATAAATCACACCCCCCAACTTAATCATTGCTAGTCCCTTAGCAATGTACCAAAATAAGATCATATTCAAAAAGATCCTTCCTTTGCAAATTAATTTAAGATCGAAATTCAAGAAGTTTTCTAGTATTACTAAGTAATGAGCTTCGAATTAGAATCGGTAGTCAGTCTACTTAGAAGCTTTCTTAGAGTACACTTAAAGTTTTATAGCACTTGTGTGAGTGATAACTAACTTAGTATTTCAGTATTAACTTGTACAGGCCAATTGTATCATTTTTCATAACTTAGTTCGATTAATTTTCTATACACCCCAGATTAAACAAAGAACTAAGGTAGCTTTCACACTGTTTTTTTTTTTTTTTTTTTTTTTTTTGCTGAGCATCCTGGCCTTCCCACCACCGTTTGATGCGAATCTCAACACTTGACTTAGGTGAAGAGACCCGGTTACTAGGCTTAGGGCAATCCACATTTACTCTGTGTTTTGCATTTTATTTCAGGCAGGTAGCTCTTTCCTTAAATTCAAATTTCTTCAATTGGGGTGTAGAGAAAATTATCTAATTTAAATAATACTCAAATCCTTAATTGGCCTTACAATTAACACCTACTTTACCTTGTTAGTGTGCATGTGCAATTGGAAGTGCTAATAGTCTTTAAATGACCTAAGCCACCAAGAGTCTAACCAGCTAATCTTCTCCGTGACTCACTACATTAGCAAATACTTTCTAACTTACTCTTATTTCTTTTATAGATTAATTTATTTCATATATATATATATATATTTTTATTATTTTTAATAATATATTAAATGCAAGAAATAACTCATAGTGGAAGGAAAAGGAAATGATAACACCTGATTTTGTTCAAGCTCTCCCCCAACTTGACCGACATTGTCCCCAATGGAGTTTATCTAATTTATTTGTCCTAAGCAAACTGAAAACAAAGAAAGCATTAGAAATTAAATAAGCTGGGTTGCCTCCCAGAAGCGCTAAGTTTTATGTCTTCAGCCAGACCAAACCTCGAAGCAACTTAATCAGAATAAGTTGGTTCATAAAGAACCATGGCATCTTCAAAGTCTTGACAGGTAATTCCAAGAATGGTTTTAATCGTTGACCATTAACTTTAAAGATAACACCATTACTTGGGTTTTCAATCTCAACAGCTCCGTGTGAAAAGACTTCCTTTACTAAAAATGGTCCTGTCCATCTAGACCTAAGCTTTCCTGGAAACAGATGTAATCTAGAGTTATATAAGAGCACCTTTTGTCCGATATTGAAAGTTTTTCTTATAATTGATTGATCATGAAATGCTTTGGTTCGTTCCTTGTATATCCTTGCATTTTCATAGGCTTCATTTCTAAGTTCTTCTAATTCATTCAATTGAAGCTTCCTATGGTTTCCAGCGTCGTTCAAATTTGTATTTAGTTGTTTGATGGCCCACATGGCTTTGTGTTCTATCTCAATAGGCAAGTGACATGGTTTACCAAACACAATCCTATAAGGAGACATTCCTAGATTGGTCTTGAAAGCGGTTCGGTATGCCCAAAGTGCATCAATTAATTTCAAAGACCAATCCTTTCTATTGGCACTAACAGTTTTTTCCAGGATCTGTTTGATTTGTCGGTTTGACACTTCAACTTGCCCACTAGTTTGAGGATGATATGGTGTGGCAATTTGTGGGTGACATTATACTTTTTCATCAATGTTGCAAAAGGTCGGTTACAAAAATGGGTTCCCCGATCACTAATGATTGCCCTAGGAATACCGAAACGGGAGAGAATATTTTCTTTAAGAAACTTAATGACCATTTTGCTATCGGGTGTTCTACATGCAATTGCTTCTACCCACTTTGAAACATAATCAACTGCTACTAGAATATATTCATTTCCAAAGGAATTTGGAAATGGTCCCATGAAATCGATCCCCCAAACATCAAAAACTTCAACTACCAAGATTGGGTTGAGTGGCATCATGTGTCGCTTGGTGATTCGACCCATTTTCTGACATTGAGCACAACTTTTACAATATTCATGAGCATCCTTAAACAAATTGGGCCAATAAAAACCACATTGGAGAACCTTAGCAGCAGTTTTCTTAGACGCGAAGTGACCCCCACATGCTTGATCATGACAAAAAGATAAAATATTCATGACTTCGTTATCTGGGATACACCTTCTAATAATTTGATCAGGACATTGTTTAAAAAGATAAGGATCATCCCAAATGAAATACTTCACTTGGGCAAAGAATTTATATTTATCCTGCTTAGTCCAATGAGAAGGTATCTTGCCTATGGCTAAATAATTTACAATATCAGCAAACCAAGGTTCAGTAGACACAGACATGAGTTGCTCATCTGGGAAAGATTCATTGATGGGTGGTTCACTAGATGGTGCAACTGGAATTCGGGACAAATGATCTGCTACAACGTTCTCAGTGCCTTTCTTGTCCCTAATTTCTAGGTCAAATTCTTGAAGGAGCAAAATCCATCTGATTAACGTGCCTTGGCATCCTTCTTTGCTAGGAGATGTCTAATGGCTGAGTGATCGGTGTAAACAATGGTGTGGGTCCCAACCAAATAAGATCTAAATTTCTCTAAAGCAAAGACAACGGCAAGGAACTCCTTCTCAGTTGTGGTGTAGTTAAGCTGCGCATCATTTAAGGTTTTACTTGCATAATATATCACTCTAGGCAGCTTATTTATTCGTTGACCTAAGATTGCGCCCACAACATGATCGGACGCATCACACATTAATTCAAATGGTTCAGACCAGACAGGAGGATGAATGATTGGAGCTGATACAAGTGCATTTTTTAGAAATTCAAAGGATTCCAAGCACTCATGAGTAAATTCAAATTTGGTATCCTTTGCCAAAAGATTAGTCAGTGGACGTGCTACTTTGCTAAAGTTGGCAATAAACCTTCTATAGAATCCAGCATGACCTAAAAATGAACGTATTTCTTTCACAGATTTAGGTGGTGGAAGACTTGCAATTAGATCTATTTTGGCCTTGTCCACTTCAATCCCCTTTTTAGAAATGACATGGCCAAGAACTATTCCCTGTTTGACCATAAACTGACATTTTTCCCAGTTGAGAACTAGGTGCTTCTCCTTACATCGTTCTAGAACTAATTGCAGGTGATTCAGACACTCGGAGAAGGTTAGGCCAAAAACAGAAAAGTCATCCATAAAAATTTCTAGAAATCGTTCTATCATATCTGAAAACATGCTGATCATGCATCTCTGGAAGGTTGCCGGTGCATTACATAGTCCAAAGGGCATTCGTCTATAGGCAAAAGTACCAAATGGACAGGTGAATGTAGTCTTTTCTTGATCTTCAGCGGCTATGGGGATCTGGTTGTAACCGGAGTATCCATCAAGAAAACAGTAAAACTCTTGTCCGGCTAGTCTTTCCAACATTTGATCAATAAATGGCAAAGGAAAGTGATCTTTCCTTGTCGCAGCATTCAACTTTCTATAGTCTATACAGACCCTCCATCCCGTTTGGGTCCTAGTTGGGATAAGTTCGTTTGCATCATTTTGGACCACTGTTACCCCAGATTTCTTGGGTACTACTTGAACTGGGCTTACCCAAGAGCTATCAGAAATAGGATAAATTATTCCACTATCTAGGAGTTTCAGAATCTCCTTTTTAACTACATCCTTCATAACTGGATTAAGCCTTCTTTGGGCTTCTCTTGTTGGTTTAGCCTCTTCCTCTAAGTATATTCTATGTTGAACTATAGAAGGGCTTATTCCTTTGATATCTGCTATGGTCCAACCTATTGCCTCTTGATTTGCTTTTAGAACTGACAATAACTCCTCCTCTTGCTTGGGATCTAGGTCTGATGCAATAATTACAGGCAAAGTTTCTTTGGGTCCTAGATATGCATACTTGAGATGTTCTGGGAGGGGCTTCAGTTCTAAAATGGGTGCTTCCTCTATCGATGGTTTAGGTGATGAGTTCACCATCTCAATGATTGGTTCAGTAGGAAGTGTCGATTCCTGATTAATCTGATTTTCTTTAAGTATTTCATTGACATCCTCAGACTCATGGATTAACCAGGGGTTAGACTCTAGGTCGACTTCATCATCACTAATGTCAATGGATTCATAAATACCATCTTGGACTACATTGACATCAGCATGAGAAGAGGATTCCTGTTCTAAGTTAAAAACATTAAGCTCAATGGTCATATTCCCAAAGGATAACTTCATTAGACCATTTCGACAATTGATTTCAGCATTGGCCGTAGCTAAGAATGGTCTTCCTAAAATGACAGGTATATGTCCTTTAGGATTCGCAACTGGCTCAGTCTCTAAAACAATAAAATCTACAGGAAAATGAAATTTTCAACCTTTATCAGAACATCCTCGACCATTCCCTTAGGGATCCTGAGAGATCTATCGGCTAACTGTAATGTGATCCCAGTAGGTTGAAGTTTTTCTAATCCTAGTTGTTCATACACCGAATATGGAAGGATATTCACACTAGCTCCTAGATCTAGCAAGGCCTTTTTTATATTGGTTTCTCCAATAACACAAGAAATTGTTGGAGCTCCAGGGTCCTTATATTTAATTGGCACATGGCTAGATAGGTATGAACTGACACTTGCAGCCAAAAATGCTTTCTTTGGTACATTAGTGGTCCTTTTCCTAGTGCAAAGATCTTTTAAAAATTTGGCATAAGTTGGAACCTGATGGATTATATCTAAAAGAGGAATATTAACTTGGACTTGTTTAAATACCTCTAAAATTTTGTCTAAATGTTCAGATTTATTGGATTTCAGTCTGTTTGGAAAAGGAGCTCTAGGACTTTTAAGTACTGGACTAGGTGAATTTTCAGTTTCTGGTGCTTGAGGTTGAAAGGTAGTAGTTTTAGAAGGTGACTCGGCAGATGAGTCATCTATATCATCAAGTGCAACTACCTTATTGTCTATTTGTTTTCCTGATCTTAAGGTATGAATGGCATTTACACCATTAACTTGGTTTCCTTGTTGGGGTCGTGGACCATTTTGGTTCCTAGGATTTGGCTCATGTTGGCTAGGTAACCTACCATGTTCTCGTTCACTAATGGTCGAAGCCAGCTGACTTACTTGCATTTCCAGACGGGCTATAGCTTGGGTGTTATTATTTATGAGTTGACCCGTAGTTTGCATAAAGCTGGTATGTGTTTTCATCATGGCTTCTAGGCTTTTCTCTAAAGAGGTAATTTTCTTGTCATTATCATGGAAGCCTGGCGGGTTGTTCATTACTGGGTTGGACCTTAGATTTTGCTGATTGAAATTTGGATTACCTACATTAGGATTCTGGGACCATGAGAAATTCGGGTGATTCCTCCAACCTGGGTTATATGTGGGTGCATAAGGATTGTTCAATGGTCCTTGATAGGTGGCATTCACCTGTGCACACTCATTCGAGTAGGAACATTCTTCTAAGACATGGTCTGGTGCATTGCACCCTTTACACATGGGTGCAGATATTTGATTTACATTGGCTGGTCTCTGTAATTCTAAGGCTTCCAATCTACGTGTTAAGGTTGCAATCTTGGCCTCTGATGCTAGGGTTGGTTGAATTTGATGCATTCCTCCTCTTGAAGGTGTAGCTTTATCAGGTTCCCTAGTTGTTTCCCACTGTAAATTTTTCTCGGCTAGGTCTTCTAAGAATTGCCAAGCTTCAGTAGTTTCTTTGTCCATAAATTGGCCTTGGCACATGGACTCTAGCATGGTTCTTGAGTTTGAATCTAACCCCTCATAGATGATCTGGCATAGTCTCCAAGTTTCTATTCCATGGTGTGGGCATTGGGTCAAAAGATTCTTGAAACGATCAAAGTACTTCCAAAATGATTCACCAGCTAGTTGGTAAAATTGATTTATTTCATTCCTAATCCTAGCTGTTTTATGATGGGGAAAATACTTTTTTAAAAATGTTCTCACAAAGCCCTCCCAGGTAGTGACAGAATAGTTTGGCAGACTATAAAGCCACTTCTTAGCATTGTCCTTAAGGGCAAAGTTGATTAATCTAAGTTTGACCTCATCCTCTGTTAATTGCAGTTTCATGGTTGCACATACCTCCTCAAATTCTCTAATAAATATATAAGCATCCTCTAATCCTGTGAATTTTGGAAGCATATTTATGATTTGAGGTTTGATTTCAAAATTGTTAGCTGTGGGTTGTGGCAACCTGATACAAGATGGTTGGATGGAGCCAACTGGATAACACAAATCCTTAAGGGTCATGGGTTGGATTGGTTCAGCCATTGGAACAACAGGAATTGACTCAATTCTAACTAGACGACCCGACACTCTTCTCCACACACGAGGTGTACGGTTCTCGATGTTTATACAATTTTTTTTTTTTATAAAATTTTTATGTATAAGAAAAAGAAAGAGAAAAAGTTCTAAAGAGAAGATCCTAAGGAGTCCTAAATCTAAAGAAAAGTAACCAAATTAATTTAAATTTTAAATTTTTTTTTTTTCAAACAAGTGAATCAATAAATTAAACTCAATCTATCCTAGGGTTAACCTAAATCTAGACAGCTCCTAACTGTTCCAAGATGACCCTTCAAACCTTCCAAGTGGAGATTGATCAACTAGTTAGCCAGGTAAGTATAAGAGGTGGGAGGTTCACTCATCGTTGCCTTTCTAGACACCAAACGAGTTGGCCAGGCCAGCAACTGAACCAATTTAACAAACCACCCTCAGGGACTTGCCTAGACACCAACTAATCAAACAACTCAAACTTGGTAGAACTCTTAGGGTTCCTTGTCCTATTGAGCTCGAATTCCTTAAGGTTGACGTCTAATTGATTTTAAGATTAAAGTCTAGGTAATGCAATATGATGGAGATGGTTTTTGGGCTAAGGAAGGGTAATGAAATCCCCACCTTATCTTGTTAATGGGTTGATGCCCTTAGATTAATTATGAAAATGCAAATACAAATAAACAAGATGACCAAGAATGTAAAAGATTTTAATTTAGAATTTTTTTTTTATTTTGATATTTTACTTCACGATTATGAAATGTCTTTTGTTTTGTTTTATTTTTTTTTTTTTTTTGTGATTAAGTAAATTCAAATGATTAGGTCTAAAAGCAAAAGTAATTAACTAAAAATAATAAAAGAGAAATTAGAAGCGTACCTGAGTTTTCCAGCAATCACCAACTAAATATAGAAACCTAAAGAAAAAAGAAAGAGAGTTATAAAGCACGAAGAACAAATATTTGAAAATAATTTAAAACGCCAAATCCCCGGCAACGGCGCCAAAAACTTGATGTGCAAATCTTAAAATTTGTAAATAAAACCGCAAGCGCACGGTGTGCAGAGTAGCACGACCAGCGAGTACGGGTCGATCCCACAGAGACTTGGTTTTAAAAATGATTTTCAAATCTATGCTCAAGCGAGCTTTAACAAAAATCGAAAGTCGAAAGTTGTTTGCTAAAGACAATAAGACTAAGGATCTAGGGTTTTTGAATCCACTAGATCTAGATTAGGGAATTCTACCTAGAATTTTTCTTATTGATCCTAACGACTACTCCTCTTGTCTTTCCCAAGCATAGATTATGAAGGGACTAAGGCCCAACGATAACCCATCAAGATTCTTTACAGGGGAGTAGTAACTAGGATCCCTTAGGGTTTTCTCCTCCTATGCACTGAATCAAGCATGAACTATGAAGGGACTCTGACCCAACTGTAGTTCATCAAAAATTCTTGGCAAAAGAGGAAGAAAAAGAAACCCTAAGAAAAAGAAAGAACCCTATGTAAAATCCCTACTCATGATCTAGCTTCATCGCAAACCCTAGAAGGGATGCTTAGCTAGACATGATCTAAATCTACTTGCAAAATTTAAATACAGAAAAATAAACTACCCTAATTTCATAAATTAAACTATCCTAATTGCATAAATTTAAACTGCATAATTTAAACTAACCTAATTGCATAAAATTAAATTGCATAAATTAAACTATCCTAATTGCAAGAAAAATAAATTGCATAATGTAAAGAGATGAAATTGCATAAAAATAAGATTTTATATATAAAAAAAATTTATTACAAAAACTCAAAGCTCGAGGCTTGAAAAGAGAGCTAAAAACCCCACTATCTAGGGTTACAAGCTTGATCGGAAGGAAGAATACATAAAACAAGGGCCTTTGGGGGCTTTTTATAGGCATTTGGGGGTTATAAGGTTTTCAAAACTTTCGATGTGGGACTAAGAGGTTTTAGAGGTTGTTAGGGGGTTTATGGTGCGCCGATGGGTCCATGGTCCATGCGCCTGTTGCTGTGGACCAGGCGGCTAACCAGATCACCAAATCAGTTGATTTTTGATCAATTTTGATCTGATTTGACTCGGGTTTGACCCAATTGAGTCTTCTTTCTTCATTCTTCAATTCTGGGTCAATTTAACTCCGTTTTGCATAAAATTTGCGCCGTTGGAATCCTCTTTCCTTGTTCTTTCTATTGATGATCTCTTCTTCTGCAAAATATAATAACAAGTATCAATTTCTTAATAAAGTTAGATAATTTAGATATTAATTGATACTTTTTATGTCAATTTGTGACATAAATCACACCCCCCAACTTAATCATTGCTAGTCCCTTAGCAATGTACCAAAATAAGATCATAATTCAAAAAGATCCTTTTGCAAATTAATTTAAGATCGAAATTCAAGAAGTTTTCTAGTATTACTAAGTAATGAGCTTCGAATTAGAATCGGTAGTCGTCTACTTAGAAGCTTTCTTAGAGTACACTTAAAGTTTTATAGCACTTGTGTGAGTGATAACTAACTTAGTATTTCAGTATTAACTTGTACAGGCCAATTGTATCATTTTTCATAACTTAGTTCGATTAATTTTCTATACACCCCAGATTAAACAAAGAACTAAGGTAGCTTTCACACTGTTTTTTTTTTTTTTTTTTTTTTTGTGAGCATCCTGGCCTTCCCACCACCGTTTGACGCGAATCTCAACACTTGACTTAGGTGAAGAGACCCGGTTACTAGGCTTAGGGCAATCCACATTTACTCTGTGTTTTGCATTTTATTTCAGGCAGGTAGCTCTTTCCTTAAATTCAAATTTTTCAATTGGGGTGTAGAGAAAATTATCTAATTTAAATAATACTCAAATCCTTAATTGACCTTACAATTAACACCTACTTTACCTTGTTAGTGTGCATGTGCAATTGGAAGTGCTAATAGTCTTTAAATGACCTAAGCCACCAAGAGTCTAACCAGCTAATCTTCTCCGTGACTCACTACATTAGCAAATACTTTCTAACTTACTCTTATTTCTTTTATAGATTAATTTATTTCATATATATATATATATATATATTTATTTTTTTTACATAATATATTAAATGCAAGAAATAACTCATAGTGGAAGGAAAAGGAAATGATAACACCTGATTTTGTTCAAGCTCTCCCCCCAACTTGACCGACATTGTCCCCAATGGAGTTTATCTAATTTAATTGTCTTAAGCAAACTGAAAACAAAAAAGTATTAGAAATTAAATAAGCTGGGTTGCCTCCCAGAAGCGCTAAGTTTTATGTCTTCAGCCAGACCAAACCTCGAAGCAACTTAATCAGAATAAGTTGGTTCATAAAGAACCATGGCATCTTCAATAGTCTTGACAGGTAATTCCAAGAATGGTTTTAATCGTTGACCATTAACTTTAAAGATAACACCATTACTTGGGTTTTCAATCTCAACAGCTCCGTGTGAAAAGACTTCCTTTACTAAAAATGGTCCTGTCCATCTAGACCTAAGCTTTCCTGGAAACAGATGTAATCTAGAGTTATATAAGAGTACCTTTTATCCGATATTGAAAGTTTTTCTCATAATTGATTGATCATGAAATGCTTTGGTTCGTTCCTTGTATATCTTTGCATTTTCATAGGCTTCATTTCTAAGTTCTTCTAATTCATTCAACTGAAGCTTTCTATGGTTTCCAGCGTCGTTCAAATTTATATTTAGTTGTTTGATGGCCCACATGGCTTTGTGTTCTATCTCAATAGGCAAGTGACATGGTTTACCAACACAATCCTATAAGGAGACATTCCTAGATTGGTCTTGAAAGCGGTTCGGTATGCCCAAAGTGCATCAATTAATTTCAAAGACCAATCCTTTCTATTGGCACTAACAGTTTTTTCCAGAATTTATTTGATTTGTTGGTTTGACACTTCAACTTGTCCACTAGTTTGAGGATGATATGGTGTGGTCAATTTGTGGGTGACATTATACTTTTTCATCAATGTTGCAAAAGGTCGGTTACAAAAATGGGTTCCCCGATCACTAATGATTGCCCTAGGAATACCGAAACGGGAGAGAATATTTTCTTTAAGAAACTTAATGACCATTTTGCTATCGGATGTTCTACATGCAATTGCTTCTACCCACTTTGAAACATAATCAACTGCTACTAGAATATATTTATTTTCAAAGGAATTTGGAAATGATCCCATGAAATCGATTCTCCAAACATCAAAAACTTCAACTACCAAGATTGGGTTGAGTGGCATCATGTGTCGCTTGGTGATTCGACCCATTTTCTGACATTGAGCACAACTTTTACAATATTCATAAGCATCCTTAAACAAATTGGGCCAATAAAAACCACATTGGAGAACCTTAGCAGCAGTTTTCTTAGACGCGAAGTGACCCCCACATGCTTGATCATGACAAAAAGATAAAATATTCATGACTTCGTTATCTGGGATACACTTTCTAATAATTTGATCAGGACATTGTTTAAAAAGATAAGGATCATCCCAAATGAAATACTTCACTTGGGCAAAGAATTTATATTTATCCTGCTTAGTCCAATGAGAAGGTATCTTGCCTATGGCTAAATAATTTACAATATCAGCAAACCAAGGTTCAGTAGATACAGACATGAGTTGCTCATCTGGAAAGATTCATTGATGGGTGGTTCACTAGATGGTGCAACTGGAATTCGGGACAAATGATCTGCTACAACGTTCTCAGTGCCTTTCTTGTCCCTAATTTCTAGGTCAAATTCTTGAAGGAGCAAAATCCATCTGATTAAACGTGCCTTGGCATCCTTCTTTGCTAGGAGATGTCTAATGGCTGAGTGATCGGTGTAAACAATGGTGTGGGTCCCAACCAAATAAGATCTAAATTTCTCTAAAGCAAAGACAACGGCAAGGAACTCCTTCTCAGTTGTGGTGTAGTTAAGCTGCGCATCATTTAAGGTTTTACTTGCATAATATATCACTCTAGGCAGCTTATTTATTCGTTGACCTAAGATTGCACCCACAACATGATCGGACGCATCACACATTAATTCAAATGGTTCAGACCAGACAGGAGGATGAATGATTGGAGCTGATACAAGTGCATTTTTTAGAAATTCAAAGGATTCCAAGCACTCATGAGTAAATTCAAATTTGGTATCCTTTGCCAAAAGATTAGTCAGTGGACGTGCTACTTTGCTAAAGTTGGCAATAAACCTTCTATAGAATCCAGCATGACCTAAAAATGAACGTATTTCTTTCACAGATTTAGGTGGTGGAAGACTTGCAATTAGATCTATTTTGGCCTTGTCCACTTCAATCCCCTTTTTAGAAATGACATGGCCAAGAACTATTCCCTGTTTGACCATAAACTGACATTTTTCCCAGTTGAGAACTAGGTGCTTCTCCTTACATCGTTCTAGAACTAATTGCAGGTGATTCGGACACTCGGAGAAGGTTAGACCAAAAACAGAAAAGTCATCCATAAAAATTTCTAGAAATCGTTCTATCATATCTGAAAACATGCTAATCATGCATTTCTGAAAGGTTGCCGGTGCATTACATAGTCCAAAGGGCATTCGTCTATAGGCAAAAGTACCAAATGGACAGGTGAATGTAGTCTTTTCTTGATCTTCAGCGGCTATGGGGATCTGGTTGTAACCGGAGTATCCATCAAGAAAACAGTAAAACTCTTGTCCGGCTAGTCTTTCCAACATTTGATCAATAAATGGCAAAGGAAAGTGATCTTTCCTTGTCGCAGCATTCAACTTTCTATAGTCTATACAGACCCTCCATCCCGTTTGGGTCCTAGTTGGGATAAGTTCGTTTGCATCATTTTGGACCACTGTTACCCCAGATTTCTTGGGTACTACTTGAACTGGGCTTACCCAAGAGCTATCAGAAATAGGATAAATTATTCCACTATCTAGGAGTTTCAGAATCTCCTTTTTAACTACATCATTCATAACTGGATTAAGCCTTCTTTGGGCTTCTCTTGTTGGTTTAGCCTCTTCCTCTAAGTATATTCTATGTTGAACTATAGAAGGGCTTATTCCTTTGATATCTGCTATGGTCCAACCTATTGCTTCCTGATTTGCTTTTAGAACTGACACTAACTCCTCCTCTTGCTTGGGATCTAGGTCTGATGCAATAATTACAGGTAAAGTTTCTTTGGGTCCTAGATATGCATACTTGAGATGTTCTGGGAGGGGTTTCAGTTCTAAAATGGGTGCTTCCTCTATCGATGGTTTAGGTGATGGTTTCACCATCTCAATGATTGGTTCAGTAGGAAGTGTCGATTCCTGATTAATCTGATTTTCTTTAAGTATTTCATTGACATCCTCAGACTCATGGATTAACCAGGGGTTAGACTCTAGGTCGACTTCATCATCACTAATGTCAATGGATTCATAAATACCATCTTGGACTACATTGACATCAGCATGAGAAGAGGATTCCTGTTCTAAGTTAAAAATATTAAGCTCAATGGTCATATTCCCAAAGGATAACTTCATTAGACCATTTTGACAATTGATTTCAGCATTGGCCGTAGCTAAGAATGGTCTTCCTAAAATGACAGGTATATGTCCTTTAGGATTCGCAACTGGCTCAGTATCTAAAACAATAAAATCTACAGAAAAAATAAAATTTTCAACCTTTATCAGAACATCCTCGACCATTCCCTTAGGGATCCTGAGAGATCTATCGGCTAACTGTAATGTGATCCCAGTAGGTTGAAGTTTTTCTAATCCTAGTTGTTCATACACCGAATATGGAAGGATATTCACACTAGCTCCTAGATCTAGCAAGGCCTTTTTTATATTGGTTTCTCCAATAACACAAGAAATTGTTGGAGCTCCAGGGTCCTTATATTTAATTGGCACATGGCTAGATAGGTATGAACTGACACTTGCAGCCAAAAATGCTTTCTTGGGTACATTAGTGGTCCTTTTCCTAGTGCAGAGATCTTTTAAAAATTTGGCATAAGTTGGAACCTGATGGATTATATCTAAAAGAGGAATATTAACTTGGACTTGTTTAAATACCTCTAAAATTTTGTCTAAATGTTCAGATTTATTGGATTTCAGTCTGTTTGAAAAAGGAGCTCTAGGACTTTTAAGTACTGGACTAGGTGAATTTTCAGTTTCTGGTGCTTGAGGTTGAAAGGTAGTAGTTTTAGAAGGTGACTCGACAGATGAGTCATCTATATCATCAAGTGCAACTACCTTATTGTCTATTTGTTTTCCTGATCTTAAGGTATGAATGGCATTTACACCATTAACTTGGTTTCCTTGTTGGGGTCGTGGACCATTTTGGTTCCTAGGATTTGGCTCAGGTTGGCTAGGTAACCTACCATGTTCTCGTTCACTAATGGTCGAAGCCAGCTGACTTACTTGCATTTTCAGACGGGCTATAGCTTGGGTGTTATTATTTATGAGTTGACCCGTAGTTTGCATAAAGCTGGTATGTGTTTTCACCATGGCTTCTAGGCTTTTTTCTAAAGAGGTAATTTTCTTGTCATTATCATGGAAGCCTGGCGGGTTGTTCATCACTGGGTTGGACCTTAGATTTTGCTGATTGAAATTTGGATTACCTACATTAGGATTCTGGGACCATGAGAAATTCGGGTGATTCCTCCAACCTGGGTTATATGTGGGTGCATAAGGATTGTTCAATGGTCCTTGATAGGTGGCATTCACCTGTGCACACTCATTCGAGTAGGAACATTCTTCTAAGACATGGTCTGGTGCATTGCACCCTTTACACATGGGTGCAGATATTTGATTTACATTGGCTGGTCTCTGTAATTCTAAGGCTTCCAATCTACGTGTTAAGGTTGCAATCTTGGCCTCTGATGCTAGGGTTGGTTGAATTTGATGCATTCCTCCTCTTGAAGGTGTAGTTTTATCAGGTTCCCTAGTTGTTTCCCACTGTAAATTTTTCTCGGCTAGGTCTTCTAAGAATTGCCAAGCTTCAGTAGTTTCTTTGTCCATAAATTGGCCTTGGCACATGGACTCTAACATGGTTCTTGAGTTTGAATCTAACCCCTCATAGATGATCTGGCATAGTCTCCAAGTTTCTATTCCATGGTGTGGGCATTGGGTCAAAAGATTCTTGAAACGATCAAAGTACTTCCAAAATGATTCACCAGCTAGTTGGTAAAATTGATTTATTTCATTCCTAATCCTAGCTGTTTTATGATGGGGAAAATACTTTTTTAAAAATGTTCTCACAAAGCCCTCCCAGGTAGTGACAGAATAGTTTGGCAGACTATAAAGCCACTTCTTAGCATTGTCCTTAAGAGCAAAGTTGATTAATCTAAGTTTGACCTCATCCTCTGTTAATTGCAGTTTCATGGTTGCACATACCTCCTCAAATTCTCTAATAAATATATAAGCATCCTCTAATCCTGTGAATTTTGGAAGCATATTTATGATTTGAGGTTTGATTTCAAAATTGTTAGCTGTGGGTTGTGGCAACCTGATACAAGATGGTTGGATGGAGCCAACTGGATAACACAAATCCTTAAGGGTCATGGGTTGGATTGGTTCAGCCATTGGAACAACAGGAATTGACTCAATTCTAACTAGACGACTCGACACTCTTCTCCACACACGAAGTGTACGGTTCTCGATGTTTATACAATTTTTTTTTTTTTTAATAAAATTTTTATGTATAAGGAAAAGAAAGAAAAGAGAAAAAGTTCTAAAGAGAAGATCCTAAGGAGTCCTAAATCTAAAGAAAAGTAACCAAATTAATTTAAATTTAAATTTTTTTTTTTTTTCAAACAAGTGAATCAATAAATTAAACTCAATCTATCCTAGGGTTAACCTAAATCTAGACAGCTCCTAACTGTTCCAAGATGACCCTTCAAACCTTCCAAGTGGAGATTGATCAACTAGTTAGCCAGGTAAGTATAAGAGGTGGGAGGTTCACTCATCGTTGCCTTTCTAGACACCAAACGAGTTGGCCAGGCCAGCAACTGAACCAATTTAACAAACCACCCTCAGGGACTTGCCTAGACACCAACTAATCAAACAACTCAAACTTGGTAGAACTCTTAGGGTTCCTTGTCCTATTGAGCTCGAATTCCTTAAGGTTGACGTCTAATTGATTTTAAGATTAAAAGTCTAGGTAATGTAATATGATGGAGATGGTTTTTGGGCTAAGGAAGGGTAATAAAATCCCCACCTTATCTTGTTAATGGGTTGATGCCCTTAGATTAATTATGAAAATGCAAATACAAATAAACAAGATGACCAAGAATGTAAAAGATTTTAATTTAGATTTTTTTTTTTATTTTGATATTTTACTTCACGATTATGAAATGTCTTTTGTTTTGTTTTATATTTTTTTTTTGTGATTAAGTAAATTCAAATGATTAGGTCTAAAAGCAAAAGTAATTAACTAAAAATAATAAAAGAGAAATTAGAAGCGTACCTGAGTTTTCCAGCAATCACCAACTAAATATAGAAACCTAAAGAAAAAAGAAAGAGAGTTATAACGCACGAAGAACAAATATTTAAAAATAATTTAAAACGCCAAATCCCCGGCAACGGCGCCAAAAACTTGATGTTCAAATCTTAAAATTTGTAAATAAAACCGCAAGCGCACGGTGTGCAGAGTAGCACGACCAGCGAGTACGGGTCGATCCCACAGAGACTTGGTTTTAAAAATGATTTTCAAATCTATGCTCAAGCGAGCTTTAACAAAAATCGAAAGTCGAAAGTTGTTTGCTAAAGACAATAAGACTAAGGATCTAGGGTTTTTGAATCCACTAGATCTAGATTAGGAATT
This sequence comes from Elaeis guineensis, assembly GCF_000442705.2. Taxonomy (NCBI): domain Eukaryota; kingdom Viridiplantae; phylum Streptophyta; class Magnoliopsida; order Arecales; family Arecaceae; genus Elaeis; species Elaeis guineensis. Next base: position 11,920,100 of record NC_026003.2, on the reverse strand, counting down.
CTACCTAGAATTTTTCTTATTGATCCTAACGACTACTCCTCTTGTCTTTCCCAAGCATAGATTATGAAGGGACTAAGGCCGAACGATAACCCATCAAGATTCTTTACAGGGGAGTAGTAACTAGGATCCCTTAGGGTTTTCTCCTCCTATGCACTGAATCAAGCATGAACTATGAAGGGACTCTGACCCAACTGTAGTTCATCAAAAATTCTTGGCAAAAGAGGAAGAAAAAGAAACCCTAAGAAAAAGAAAGAACCCTATGTAAAATCGCTACTCATGATCTAGTTTCATCGCAAACCCTAGAAGGGATGCTTAGCTAGACATGATCTAAATCTACTTGCAAAATTTAAATGCAGAAAAATAAACTACCCTAATTTATAAATTAAACTATCCTAATTGCATAAATTTAAACTGCATAATTTAAACTAACCTAATTGCATAAAATTAAATTGCATAAATTAAACTATCCTAATTGCAAGAAAAATAAATTGCATAATGTAAAGAGATGAAATTGCATAAAAATAAGATTTTATATATAAAAAAAAAATTATTACAAAAACCTCAAAGCTCGAGGCTTGAAAAGAGAGCTAAAAACCCCACTATCTAGAGTTACAAGCTTGATCGGAAGGAAGAATACCTAAAACAAGGGCCTTTGGGGGCTTTTTATAGGCATTTGGGGGTTATAAGGTTTTCAAAACTTTCGATGTGGGACTAAGAGGTTTTAGAGAGTTGTTAGGGGGGTTTATGGTGCGCCGATGGGTCCATGGTCCACGCGCCTGTTGCTGTGGACCAGGCGGCTAATCAGATCACCAAATCAGTTGATTTTTGATCAATTTTGATCTGATTTGACTCAGGTTTGACCCAATTGAGTCTTCTTTCTTCATTCTTCAATTCTTGGGTCAATTTAACTCCGTTTTGCATAAAATTTGCGCCGTTGGAATCTTCTTTCCTTGTTCTTTCTATTGATGATCTCTTCTTCTGCAAAATATAATAACAAGTATCAATTTCTTAATAAAGTTAGATAATTTAGATATTAATTGATACTTTTTATGTCAATTTGTGACATAAATCACCTACAGACGCCGACTATGCACTTCGAGAAGTTCACGAAGAAATTTGCGAAAATCACTTGGGGACAAATTATTGGCTTATAAAGCCCTGCGATAAGGATATTATTGACCCACCATGAAGAAAGATACAGCTAAACTTGTTCGAAGATGTGAACTATATTAGAAATATACCAACATACAATGTTAACCAGCTAGCTGATTGACATCAATCATGCACCATGGCCCTTCATACAATAGAGAATCGACATACTTGATCTGTTTCCTCCGACGTCTGATCAAAGAAAATTTATAATGATCGCCATTGATTGTTTTATCAAATGGGTGGAAGCCAAACCTTTGGCACAGATCACTGAAAGTAAGATGAAAGATTTTATCTAGAAATCAATCATATGTAGGTTCGGTTTGCCACATATCATCATCATCATCAACAATGATCGATGATTTGATAATCAAAATTTTAAAATATTTTATGCAAACTTTATATTACGTATAAACTCATTTCAATCGGCCATCCATAATCTAACGGTGAAGTAGAAGTGACAAATTGAATGATTCTATATGTCTCAAAATCAGATTAAATGAAGCTAAGGACTTCTAGGTGAAAGAATTATATTCGATCTTGTGGGCATATCGAATAACTCCTCGTATACCTACGAGAGAATCACCATTTAACTTGGCCTATGGGATGAAAGCAGTGATCCTGCTGGAGATTGGATTGCCATCAGTGAGGGTCAAACAGTATGTTGAGCCAAATAATTTCAAATGTCGAAGAGACGATCTGGACTTGCTTCTAGAAGTTTGACAACAAGCTCAAATTCGAATGACAGTATATCGACAGAGAGTATCCCGATACTACATTGCGAAAGTCAAATCGAAAGTTTTTCATTCTGGAGGCTTGGTCTTAAGAAATGCAGAAATTTCAAAACCTTTGGATCAAAAAAAATTATCTGCAAACTAGAAAAGACCCTACAAGGTGACCAAAACACTTCATCCAGGTACATACTGACTAGAAACTCTCGATGGAACGACTATTTTTTGAACTTGAAATATCAATAATTTAAAACTGTATTACCAACATATTTGAAATGGAATGATTGGATTCAAAATCTTCTTCAAATGTTCGGTTATCTACAAAAGTGACATCAGTCCAATAAACAATCGGTCAACATATACCGACCACATCTCGATCGAACGACTATGAAAATCGACTCAAGTCAAACAACTACTCATGCTAACTTGCTATGGCTAAGCAGAACAGTATGCCAATTTAATTACGGTTGAATGGAATAATAAACCGACTTAACTTCGATCAGTCGAAGGACATTCAGCTAATCCTGTTTATCAAATAAAAAAAAATCTAATTTATCTCAAAAGTTTAGTCGATTGATGCCCGACGATACTTGGAAAAATTTTCACCTACCATTCACTTGGCTAGTATCCGGCTAACAGATGAATTCTACAACTTCGATTATCAGTTGGCATTTGCTTTTCTAACTGATACTTATCGATATCGACAATACTATATATCATGATTAAAAAGGAAGTCCATACTTAGAAAAATTTATCTTTTCATTCATAAATTAAAAAGAGAAGGACGAGGGTTGGTCAGGATCATGTGACACAATAGAGTAAAACGATGATCAACCGAATAGAATTCGGAGCTAACTGAGCAGGACAAAGATAGCAATAATTAAGGAGATTCCGAACGAACTCCGAAATTGGAAAATGAAAATCAGCCCAAAAGTCCTTCACATAAATCACCACCTGATCTAGAGGAGAACTCATCCGACCATCCGAATAAGGTGCAAAGAGTTGAAATTGCTTCGGGATATGATATTATTTTCGGAGCCGATCGACATTGGATCCAGATAAGAAAGAAACTTTCATGTCCGGACCCAAAGGAGAATTGTCAGTCGGGTCATCCGATCGACTATCCTGAGGGGCCTCGTCTACTCTAACCTTCTCTCTATCCTTTCTACTCCTACTAGCTATTGAAAATTGCAGGGAAGGAAATCAAACAAGAGGAAGAAAAGAAAGAGAAGCCTAACCTAAAACTAAAGGATGATCTAGAGACCACAAAAATACAAGGAGGAAGACTCCTAGAATCTTGAAGCTCTTAACATCGAAAACAAAGTTTTTAGTTGCAAGAGAGAATAACAAGTAAAGAAAAAGAAAATCCAAATAAAAATGACATTATATATATAGGGCCCGTCAATGGTCGAGATAAATTTGTTCAAATCAAAATTATCCTAGACTTTGACACATGGCTACATCAAGACCGATCATTGATTGGACAGTTCGACACACCAACCATTAGATCGTGCCACGTCATCTCTATCCACATGAACGATTAAAAGCCAATAACATCCGGACACGTGACGACAATCGACTAATCAGAATCAAATCAACCGAATCGTTCGACCGCCTAACTGTCTTCTCGAATCGACATCCCAATGATGGTTTCATGATTATCGAAGCTACAAAATGACTGAAGACTCTTCGTTTTTCGAAGCACTCATTAATGTTTGCAGCTAAATCAGGGCTCGAGATAACATATGACAACTTCCTTCGTCCAATGTGTCAAGCCACGTGTCAATCCACTTTTCAAGCCACCTTGGACTTGAAAGTGGGGGGTAACTGTTGGAGTAATTCAATCTGCTTCTCCGATTCATAATTGGCCAACCGACCATCTATCAATTGCGGGCGATGGACTGCCAAAGCGACACTGCAGGATGAGTTTCGGTTCAATTACAATACATCACCTGACTTTCAATTGACCTAATAGGCATAGATTACTGGCTATCAATTGGTAAACCGACTGACAATCGGTAACTCTCAACCAATTCTTTGGCAGATACAATTCAACTATAACGACTTGACCGACTATTAAACTGATGATCAGTCGGTATGCTAGAGTCTCCAACCGATGGTCATTCAAATTTCTACAATTATCGACATACAGTCACCGTACTCTGACTACCGACATAAAATCGGTATATTAGAAACTGCCAGCACAGAAAGTACATAACGGCCACGTACCATGATCATCAGTGGGTATTAATTGCTATCCCATGATCACGTAGTGCCAGAATAAGCGGGATCCACGTGTCTAACCGTTACAAATGGTTACCAACAACTCGTCTATGAAAGAGTGGTAAATGAATAGCATTGGAAAAGACTTCTGAGCTAACACTCTACTACTTTGAATATTCTATCTGCTATTCATCACTCCTCTCTGACTTATATATCGGAGGGTCCCCGTTGGACATAATTTTGGTCCGTGGACTTTTTTTGCAAGTTGCTCTTCGCCGGAGCTAGGTGCAATAGAGGATTGGCCACAACAGTTTCTATTCATAGCCCAAGCTTTGGAGCCCAACTCATTCTGGGGGCAACTGTGGCCAATGAAAATTATTTGGTCTTGCTAATAAACCAGGCCAAAATTTCTTGCCTTTTGTAAAAAAATTCTTCCCAAATACTCTTGCTGGTAATGAGATTAATGAGTTGTTTGGAGTCAATGCCTTACTGTCCCCTGGAAGGCTAAAAAAGTTGGACGATTGGATAAGCCGTTATCCTTTAGGATGCTTTCACTTGAAGCAGAGTATATGAGAATTTTTTTTTACTTTAACCTCCCAATTCCTCCGGTGTATTAATGGATTGCAGAATCCTTCATCAATCAAATCTGTATTCTTAAGTATATTTATCATTATGTTGTTATGCTGCTCCAAATATGATTCATATTTCTTGTTAGGCTATATATTGATGTAGTTGTAGCAAACAACACAACATACATACGCAGACTATATATATATATATATATATATTCTCTCTCCTTCCGTATTTTATTATCTACCATGAAATTTTTTTTATCATCTTTGTAAAACACAAATTCAGAACTGAAACATGCTTTTCTCCAATGTGTGAAATCAACGGAGAAGAATACCATGCAATAATGTGAATACCCTCTAAAATCTCTCAAGTAACCCTCACCCCTTGGTATCTAAGGATCTCCCCTACAAGCTCCCCCTTTCCTGACCCAACATACCTCCCACATATCTTCCCATTCTTTATAAACAAGAAGGTTGGCACCTCCACCACGTCCATGTCTTTCAAAAACTTCATACAACTATCGTTCTCATCACCGTTCATCCTCGCGAACACGACGGCATCCGCCATCGACCTCGACAACTTGACCACCGTCGGGTAGACCTTGACGCACGGCCCGCAGTGCTTCAGCCCGACGTCGAGCACCACCAGCTTCCCCTCGATCCCCCGGTGCTCGTCGATCAGAGCCTCGACGTCCTCCCGGCGGTGGAGCTGCACCACCCCGGAATGGTTGTCGCCGTAGTATAGCACGTCGCCGACCAATTGGTCGGGGCCGATGGCCTCCTCCTCGTGTATCTTCTCCATGCACTTGTAGAAGGTGAAGTGGGGGACCTTGTCGACGCCTTCACGCTGGCAGAGCCGGCGGGTCTCGTCGGACTCGTCGCCCATGACGAGAAGGAAGTCGACGTCGCCGCACGTGCGGCTGAGCTCCACCATGCAAGGGTAGATGCGGCGGCTGTTGGGGCTGTGGCTGGCGGCGTATTCGACGACGACCAGCTTGTTCTTGGCGGACCGGAGGGCGGCGTCGAACTCGGCGACGGTGTGGACTTGCTGGATTCGCTCGTCGCTCTCGACGGAGGGTTTCTGGGTGCCGCTTGTGGCGGCCGTGGCGCGAGGGGAGGGCGGGGGCGGCCGGAGGGACGGTGGAGGAGATCTTTTCTTGGTGGAGAGGAAGAGGAAGGTGGAGGAAGTGGGGCAAGAGATTGTTTTGGAGAAGGAGGGGAGGGAGGATGGTGTTCTAGAAAAGAAGGTGGTGGCTATGGAAGCCATGGGAGAGAAGGGTGAGGTTTGGTGTGGTTTTTGGGGGATGAGGCCACAAAGGAGGAGGAGGGAAGGGTGGGCTGAAGATAATTATTGGATTTGAAGGTCCATTGAGTTTTCCACTCATTGAGCTTGTGGTTGGTGTTTGAGCTTGCATGGATATTTTTGCCCCCCACTTGTGCCTTCTTTTTGGACTCATCTAGCTTTCCTCAAGTCAAAGCTAGCTGATAATAAGTTTTTTTTTTTTTTTGGCATAAGTTTTATGCTAGTTGCAAGCCGTTGGATGTGAGAAAGGAAGTAGAGTTAAGGGTTTGGGTAGTGCATTTAGGGTGAAACTTACCATTTCCCGTTGCTATGATCATGTCCAAGCAAATACGGTATTCGAGATTTTATCATAGTGATGTAAGGTTATCTGCAATCCACGTTCTCTCATCGTCTCCACTATCGTGACCACAATTGCCAAGGTATATATTATGCATATCTTTCTAGCTCACTGGATGGCCTTTTTTTAATGGGATCGATATTAATTTTTTTGGCATTTCTAGATTTTATACTCTCCGAAAGTTCTTAAGGTTCATTTAATAAAATTGAAAAGAATATAAACCTTGTAGATCCTAATAAAAAAGGCGCACTATAAATTTAATCCTGGAAATTTGTATAATAGCACAAATGAGACCAAGTTATGAATTTCAGGAAAGAATATAAATTTAATCCTCCATCCCGTGCTTCTTGGATTTCTTGGAACCGATGTCTTTAGCCTCGTCTTTCCTATACCTCTTGGATTCCTCCGGGCGCCTCCAAAAGAAGTCAGCAAGGCCATCAAAAAGAAGGTTGATATGGTGGGAAACTGGAGATGGCATGCCGTCAATGGCGAAGGCGGAGGAAGAAGAGGTAGGCTTGGTGGAGGCGCTGGAGGCAAAACTTGATGTCGTAGCAGACACCCATCCTAAAAGCTTTCCTTCGGATGCTTTGAAGTTTGCGGACTTCCGTTCTCCAAGTCTTGAGATAGAGGAGGGACTTCCACCATGAAAACTAGTTAGGAGAAGGCACGGTTGCCATGATACGGTTGGGCTCAGGATAATCTTCCTCATCAAAGAGGGATTGGGATAGGATTTGAGGTGGGGGAGATCGTTGTTGTAGTCCTCCTCATTGTTGTCATCTTGGGGAAGAGGGAGGGGGTTAGGGTTGGAGGAGGGCATGGAGCTAGGTCTACAGTTTGGGGATGGGTTTTGTTCATAGAGGTGATGGTAATTATGACAAACAAATCCACATCATATAATTACCGCTTCTAGTGAACTACCTCTACAAAACCTATCACGTGGAGGCAGCTCCGACGAGCTCTGATCCCAATTAGGAGGAGGATGAGCCATATTGTGATAATGTGACAAATGCAATAGCAGTTAGAGATACAGTGAGGTATTTGCACAATTCCAATCAAAATATAGGAGGGTATTTCTTTTAGTCTAGATCTTATATCCATGCAAAACAACTAGCATTCTTACGGTCATTAAGTAATCATAGTATCTAGCAACTTTCTTTTGGATATGCATCTATCATCTTGTGCTCCCATGGAACACACAAGATGATTGCTAATTGAAAAAGAAACAAAGATTTTCATTTCATTCATTTCAGGATGAGTATGAAGGCTTTGCAAAATGGAAGGCTATGCTGCGAGATATGGCATCTTTTTCAGATGATTTCTTTCAACACTAAGATTTAATTATCTTTTTTTCTTTGATCAGAAGATACCACAGTAAAAAGAAGATTCTTCGACTCTAATCTGCCGACTCTAGGAGAAAGCATCAACAAGTTGCCAGCTGCGCCAAGATTTCCAAATGTAGCTCGTTAGTATCGATAGCTAGTGATGCTCGTAAGTGTCGGCAAGAATGGAAGAGCCTTTCCTGAGACTAACTTGGTAAGCAACAATATATGATGCTTAAAAGTATTGTCAGAAGCCAGATGAGATGACGCTTATAAGCATCGTTAGGTTCCCCATATTCCCCCGATCGCTTGTTCGACCCACCATCTGCCCCCTTTTCTTTCTAGGTCTTTATCATTGTCGAGCTCCTCCTGGCAAGCTTTCCTCCCTCCCAAGTGGTTTTCCATTTTCTCTCTCTCTGGGATTATTTTTGGTTGAAATCCTAATCATAACCCTAGTTGTGGGGATCTCCATTATATTGAAAGCTCCCAATATATAGATCTTGAAATACCAATATATCTTCGAGTTATATCTGTTTCTATCATCTTGAAGGAAAAAATCAGACTTGAAAGTACTAATTTTCTTCATATATTTTTTTTTGTCAGTTCTTGAAGACATCTTAAAGGGTCAAACAAAACTGTGATTGTTGGTCCAACTGGCGTTGGGAAGTCTATTCTTATCAATTACTTGAGAAGCGGTCAGAGCATTTCTAATTAGAAACAAATAAGTAATCTGCTAGAGGCGCATGTATGTGCTCTATAATTGTTTTTCCTCTTTTTTACTGCAAATGGTCTGATTTCTGAAATTTTATTTTCGTTAAACATTCTGTAGAATTCTAAAATGATAGTTCTATTTTGTATGATATACCGCATAGATTCATGAAGTGTTCGCAGTATTGTGTTGTGTTCTAGGAATGAGAATTATGCAATGTATATTTTTTACTTGTGAAATGTTCTGATATTCTCATATCAATTTGGCAATAGGATTTGTTCTTCTATGCTTATTTGATTTTAATTATTGTTCTTCATAAAAATTTATCAGTTTATTTTTCAGCATAACATAGTTTGCTTAAACTTTGATTGATGTTATGAACATGAAATTCTTGGTTTTATAATTTGTCAGGATGAAAGCATACAACCCTACATGTTTCTTTACTTCCAATATCTGCTGGAGGTTTTCTTGCTGATACTTTTGGTTCGAACTAGCCTAGTTTGCTGAAAGGAACAAATAGAACTCTTGCAGAGACACTTCCAGAGGTTTAATTTCTGTCATTACATATCATATTTTTCTATGTTTTGTTTAGTTGTTTACTAACCTTATGCCTCAATTATATGTTGCAATTTTCCAGAATTTAGTTAGTGATTTCATATTGGCTAACTCTCTTGTGATTCATCTAAGAGAAATAATTCCTTTCTCGCGCTCCCCATCCACCACTAAATGAAGTGAGATGCTTCTCGGCAAAAGGATTTTAGAGTTTTGAGATTATCTTGAATGAGGGTTGCCAACATAGCATTGCTCTTTGGAAGTGCTTGTAATTGTTTGGTCCCAAAGGAATGGGAGATGGCTTCTTGCTTACTCTTAGATGTAGTTATTTTGAATCTTGTGCATCATGTTTCTTGTATTTATTTAAGAAACCTATGAATATATTTCTAATTAGACCAGCATGGATGTGGGTTGGAAGATACTCTGATTCCAAGTGCCTGAGCCTGTGCTAGCTTGATGCTTGGTGCAAGTAGCTACATGGTTTATGCAAATCACCACATTTGGATGGAAGAGAAGTATTTGATTCTGCATGTTAAAGGAAAAAGTTCCAAATAATCTGAAAGTTTTTATCTTCATATTGTCTTGGTTGCATATAGCGTAGGTCTTTGTGGCACTTGACACACATTTGAGTCATTTCCAATTGGATCGGCTTTGTAAAACAGATTTGACTCGTTTATTATCATGGATGTGGCCCAACCTAATCAGCAGAATAGACGACCCAATCCTGCGTGACCACCGAACCAAAGCCCAAGTTTCGGCCGCCAGGTGCCTTGTAGTTGTGAAATTTTGGCTGGGCCTGCATGTGCCTATATGTATCTTCGTAGAGCGACTCTTTGTGCACCGCGTGCGGTGAACAAATTCAATACTGCACGGTGATTGGTCACCACAGGGTGTGGAGGAGGGGTGGGGGCGGTTTCTGCGCCAATCACCGCACGCAGTGTAGCTCGTCCTGCACCGCCTGCGGTGCAATAAGAATTTCGCTATCTTCATAACCATGAAGGCAAAGATACAAATATACGATACGAGAACGAGCCCATTAATACACCACTTTAGGTACAGAGAGCCAAACCAGACCTAAAAGTTGCATGCTATTGGGTTAAAATATTGCTTGCTCTGATGGGTAATGAAATAGTTTTGCGAGCCCTTTGTGCATTGATTATCCTATCTAAATCTGGATCCTTACATTTAGTAAAATTGTGAATGCTAGAACATGTAAGAAAGATTCTTAACATTTGCAAATATGTAATGAGACAAAGACATGCGGCTTGCAGAGACATGGGACAAATGACAAGCTTCCTAAGCAGTTGTAATCTTCTGATCAATTGACATGCTCTCATTTGGTGTTTTTGAATGAATGGATCAATTTTTCAATACTGCTCCATGGTTATAGAATACTTATTCTGGATCTTTGTAACAATAGCATGCAGCTAAGTTGAGATGGAAGATAAGCTGATCCATTAACATGCACTTGGCTGGATGGCATTCTCAACGACAGCATGCTTTTCGACCACCTTAACCTTCTTCCTGAGCTCCTTCGCCACCAACCTCTCTACCTTGATCATACCCTCGAAGGTCTTTTTAAGCTACTTCTCCACCGATCTCTCCAATTAAATTGAATGCTTGAGGAGGTTGAGTTTTCCATAGCAGTAAGAAGCTCGATCTTGGGCCAAGCTATTTCCTCAATGCCCCCCTTAGTTTTTTCTACCGCCTTCTTTATCTCCTTGACTGCATCCTCCTTGGTAGCCCTAGCCCTAGCCCCAGCATTGGCTTTCCAAACCTTCTCCTCTATAGAAGATTTGGATATAGCCGATTGGGAGCCTGCAAAAGAAACAAGAGATCCATTGTGTGAAATAAAAAGTGAGCAACAAAGAAAATAAAAAATGAGCAACAAGAGATCGATTGCATGAAAGAATATTTCACGCAAAAAAAGAACATTTCAACTAGAAATTTAACTTTACATTAATGAAGATTTATTACAAGTTCTTTTTATTACAAAGTCCAAAAAAAAAGTATAAAAAACTAAATCTTAGTAGAAGCATCAGCAACTATCATGGCATGAGAAGCAATTAGAAATTTTGTGAATGCAGTAGGTTTGAGCTCTACTTGCGGTTGCTTCAAGCTTGCTCTAAGATCTTTTTCAGCTTCATCTACAAGCCTAAATTTGCTCAGGTCAACTTCAGGATACAACTAAGCAATTTGAGCTTTGCAATCCTCGAAGTCGAGTTGATAAGCCTTTGCTGATCTCTTGATGACTTCTTCAGTAAAATATTGAGAATTTTTGAAGTCGGTGATTGCTCGAGCAGCAGCATCTTGAGTAGAGGCCTCAGCGGCAGTTGTCTTCTCTTTAGCTGGCATCTCGATGGCAGTCCATTTTTTCTTGAAGGCTACAATGACTAGCTCGCAGAGGTTGAGCTCTTCTCGAGCTCGATGGTAGTCTTCTTCCCTTTCACTAGCTGGGCCTTGAGTGCAGCTACCTTCTCTCAACTTACAGTGAGCTCGGCATCAAGCCAAGCTCTTTCTTTGGCATTTTTGCCTCTTGCTTCTCAGTAGTTATGAGGAGTTCTTCAGTGACTTGGGCCCGAGCTTCAGCGGTCTAAGCCCTTTTCTCCGATGAGTGACTAAGTCGGTCGAAACCAGTTTGTCCCTCATGCATAATAGTTGTATCATGCATCAACTATAAAAGAACAAAGAAAGTAACAAAGTTAAAAGATTAGGATACTGATGGTGTGAAAGAGGAAAAGTGAAGCAGACTTATCTCGAGAAGCAATGCATAACAAAAAAATATAATCTTATCCAAAGATGAGCTTTTCTTTTTGACCAGTTGGCCAGCAACAAGATCATCTTCATCAGCTCTTGGACTTGCTAAATATTGCGGAGAGCAAACTCATTGGCCCAGACTCTCATCTCCAAAGCAATAAAATCCTCCTTGGATGAATCCCAAGGAGGGTGATCGATAAGCTTTGAAGAAGATTGGGGCACCTTTCCTCGGTTCATGCCTGACATCAACCCTATTGTCACAATAGAAGACTCTTGTGTGGATGAGCACTGGAGAGGAGAAGCAAGAGCTTGAGAAGAGCCTGACTCTAAAGACATTGGCAGAGCAAACACCAATGGAGCTACTTAAATGGGAGTTGCTTCGACAATTTGGAGGTTGTCCTCGGCATCTATAGTGGTCGAGCTGGAAGCTTTGAATCTCAGAATTGGTGGAGGTGGAGCGATTCTGATCAGTTCAGGAGTTGTCCACTGTGCTGGAGGACTTTTGACTTTATTTCTTTACTTCTTTGAGCATGAAGGCCCCCAAGAAGAATCTCCTCGAGAGGAACCAAACCTCTTCTTCACCGTATTTCAAATCATCTTGGTAGTAGGCTTCATGACTCGATGCAGAGCAAAAGACTTAGTTGAAAAATATAAAGTAATAGATGAAGTAAGAAAAATAAAGAGAAAACTAAAACTATATCGAGAGAGTTAATCAGACTCAGTCCGGCATTATACAAATTCTGCTTATTTAACAATTGATGTTGAGAAGGTATCTTGACATTGAGCATTGTGTGAAAATCTTTTTGGTCCTCATCAAGGACATATCATTTTTATTCATGGATCAACTGGGTCAGCCCGAACCCAACTAAAACTTTATAGGTAGTTAGTTAAAACAAAGAAAAACCTATATTTTTATTCATGGATTGACAAAGTGTTGCCCATCCAAACAATCCAAGAGGGGAAGGGGGTGAATTAGATTTTTAAAATTTAGAACAAGAATGTGCTGAATTAACTAATTTACTATTGATGAAAAGATGCAGTGAATGCTATGTAAGAATGCAAATATGAGGAAGGCAAGCACACACACAAACATAAGAAAATTTTTATAATAATTCGATGCACACTCAGTACCTACGTCCACTCCTCAAGCAAGACTTTCGAAAATTTTACTATAATCTCGCAAGATTATAGCTAGATAGTTTTAACCAGGCTTACTATCCACTAATCCAGTTGATTTTTCCTTTGGTTTATCAACCACAATCTTTACACGTCTTGACTAAGGTCACACAATCCAATTGCAGGAGTGGATTAAACTTTTTCTATAGTTTCAGCTCTTGCTGAAACTAATTACAGCAAAATAAAAAAAACAACAAATATAGCTCCTTAGTTAAGCAGATTTTATTATCGATGTAGCTCAGTTGTTATCCTTTTGAATGCTTAGAGTTAATGCTCTTCAATGGCTTTTCAACACTCTTAAGGAATTAAGAGATATTTGGATGAAAGTAGGTGAGTTCTCTTAAATGCTGAAAGTTTAGAATTTTTTTTTATAAAATAGTTATATTTTAAATGCTCTTCTTGTTTCTTTTTATATCTTGAGTATTTTCATCAAGTTTAAAGTAATTGGAGTTCAAAACTAGCCATTTCTGATCGTTGGAGATAAAATATAGCCATTGAAAGCTTTGACAGATCGAAAAAATCATATCTAGAAACTAGCCATTGAAGCTATCAGACACCTTTGAGTCGGTTCGGATTGATCTCAAGATGGCTCGAACAGTAATTTTCAAAAATCAGATCTTCTGTTCGACTGACAAAGTTGGCTTGGATCATCCTTCTAGTTGGCTCGGATCATCCTTCTAGTTGGCTCGACAGCTTCCATCAGAAATCAACTTTCTATTTTTTTGACAGAACTGGTTCGGATCTGTCTTCGGATTGGCTGGGCTTTCAGAATTCAAAAAATAATCTTTTTGTCATCCTGAGAGAGCCAACTCAGATCTATCTCGAGTCAGCTCGGCTATGTGCCAAGCCTAATTATTGAACCCATACTGTGCCAGAGTTGGCTCGATTGCTGACAGAGTCGATCAGCTCGACTTGCCCAAACTGATTTTCTTGAGCCAAAACTCTCCAAACTTGGTTTCTTCATCATTTTATTCAAAGAGTTCTCTTTCTTCCAATCTTTACAATAATTAAAAAAAAATTGTAATTATGTGCTCCAATATTTGGTCATCATCACAATCACTTAGATGGTCAACAATCTCCTCCTTTTTGATGATGACAAAATATTGAGCACCCATTAAAGAAAATTACTATGATCAAGATATACAATATGTACAAATAATTACAAGATAGTCAAATACTTTAAATTTTCAAATTTTTCAGAGCATGTAACTTGAAAGTAGACAGTCATAAAGAATATTTACGTGTAATATTCACAATAAGACACAAGGAGACAAAGAAGATAAGGAAAGGAAAATAGGCATGAATCATTAGCTTCAGTATAGATTTATATTGCTTACAAAATGAGGCTATTCAAATAATACAACATCCATTATAAAAAGAAGATAACCAAAAGATAAAACTAGGTATAGGATAATCTATGGTAAAGACTCTAGTCTTTATCGGTAGTTTTTCTATAACAGGGTCAAGAGGATAGGATGATGAAGAGGAAGGGGCTGATGTCTTACTCTAGGTGCGAGCAAAAGATCCAGAGCGAAGGGGAGGAAAGCCAGTGCCAGGTCGGATAGTGGTACTCAAAGGAGGTCTAGGAGTGGAAGGGTGGGGCTGGCTTATGGAGGACCTGGGGTGGATGGAGGGTGAAAAAATTCAAGACCAAATCTGATCCAAATGCTCCTCAACTCGATGAAATGCAATGATAAAAATCTCTGTGCTAGCCTGCTGTGAGATCATGATCTCCTCAACTCTTCGAAAAATTTTAGCAACCTCTCCCTTCAATTGACTAACCACCTCAGCTGTCCTAAGCTACCTCTTCTCAAAAATTTTCAAGCTTTAGGATAAATTGCTGATCTGCTGACTCAATGAATCAAAAAGTCTCTCAGTGGATGTCTTCTGCTCATCAAGACTTTGTGATATGTACTATCAAAAAGCTGAAGAGTCAGTTCTCTGGTCCGCGATAGGTCGGTGGTCCACCACTATCTCTGAGCTCTCAAGTTTCAATGTAATCCTCAGCAGCTCACGATATAGCTGTTGGAATTGAGTCTGAGTCTGCTCCAGAAGTGCCTCATGGCTTTGTAAAATCTGAGACTTGAAGTCAACTAGCATTATGCCCATACGATCTATCATCTGATCCATAACTCCTTCAATAAAAAAAGTGTGAGGCATTGCGGGCGTGCGAGGGGAGGCAGGATGATTCTCACCAGCTACAGATGTAGGAGTCAGAGCAGGAGGAGGGGATAAAGGAGCAGCAGCTGGAGTTGGTGATGATGGTCCAGCATCGGGTGTAGGAGAGGATGGTTCGACTGAATCTGATGGAGAACAGGAGGAAGATCCAGAAACTTCTTCGGGCTACTCTTCTACACCTTCTCTAATCCATTCATCTCTCTCTTTGTGAAACTTCATACGATGGAGAGTGTGGATGGAGTAGTAGTCAGTATGTTTGAGTGGCTTATAGTTCTCACGATCCAACTCAATGCTTGCTTCTCTAAATATCACAGTGAAGACCATTTCATAAGGGAGACAAGCCTGACTCTTAGACTTTCCTACTGTATTTTTCATCTGCTCGATGTTGAAGAAAGACAGGTTTATAGTAGTGCCCTCTACCATGTGATGCATCATGCCAAAATCTCTCAAAGAAATCCAGTCGAATCTTTCTGTCCGTGGGAAGAAAATTTGTCTGATCATGCTGTGGAAAAGCTTGAGTTCAACGGGCAGAAGGTTGGCGTTGTGAATGTCATACTTCTTTGGAAGATTCTTGCCTAGGAGCCTCTCCATTCCATCAAAATCATTCGGCAATTCAATTGATTGGAGTCCAGAGGAGGGCATTTGCAGAAGGTGCCCTAATCTCTTTTGATTTAAAATAATCTCAGCACCCTTTACTACTGATCCAATGGACTCAATATCCATCTTTAGATTTTCAAAAAACTCTCAGACAAGGTGGGGATTGGTCGATACCTCTAGTGAACACATTATCTTCCAGCCTTGCTGCTAGATCCACGATCCAATCCAAAACCCTTGTTCATTCAAAAACTCAAAATTGACTTTTCTTCCGATGGTAACAGCTCTAGATGCCGTGGAGACTTGAGTTGGAGCAGAGGTCAAGGAGGAGGGGGCTGATCGAGTTGAGCCTCTGCATTGCTTTTTCTTGGAATGAGTTTTGCTCGATGCCGCTGCTCGACGCATCCTTGCCTCGACTGTGCAAGATTTGGGAGCCATGACTCAGAGATCCCAAGGATTAGAGGGATGGATGAGGAGAAAAAATAGGATTTTTGGAGGGATTAGGATTAGAGCCAGAAAAAGCTCGGAGTGAGCAAGCTCGGATGAAGAAGTAATAGGATTTTCAGAAAGATCGATAGTTTTAAAAATTGGATCCTGACATATCGAGCTAGGTCGAACCTCTGATCGAGCTGGCTCGATAGTCGAGTCAGCTCAGCAGCATAGTTGAGCCGGCTCGATCCATAATTTTAGAAAATTTGAAAGATTTTAAATTAATTCAATAAAATTTTGAAAAAATAAGGATCAAGCCAAGCATTACAAGCACAACAAACATACTGAAGTAAATTATTGAAAAAAATCATAAATTTCTAATTCACCTCGAATCTCATTAAATCTATCTTCATTTAAAGATTTAGTGAAGATATCATTAAATTATTTTTTAGTTGAAATAAATTCAAGTATAATGTTATTATTTTGAATATGATCTTTGATAAAATGATATCTAATTTCAATATATTTAGTTCTAAAATATTGAATAAAATTTTTAGTTAGATTGATAGTACTAGTGTTATCATATCTTATAGATATTTTATTTTATTTAATTCTAAAGTCTTTGAGTTGCTGCTTAATCCATAGTATTTGAGCATAGCAACTCCACGTAGCAATGTATCAGCCTCAGCCATTGATAAAGCTATGGAGTTTTGCTTTTTGTTATGCCATAAAATTAAGTTCAACCCTAAAAATTGGCATGTGCCACTAGTGCTCTTTCTATCTATTTTACATCCTCCATAATCTGTATTTGAGTATCCTATTAAATTAATTGATGATAGTTTTGAATACTATAATCCCAAGTTTGGTGTGTTAACAAGATATCAAAAAATTCTTTTAATAGCTAACATGTGATTCTTTAGGATTAGATTAGAATCTTGCACACATGCAAACATTAAAAAGTATGTCTGGTCTACTGCAGTTAAATAGAATAGAGAACTAATTATACCTTTGTAGAGCTTTTCATTTATACTTTTATCATTTTTATCTTTGTCAAGTTTGCACGTTGGACTCATTGGTGTGCCAATCTCCTTTTCATTCTTCATACCAAACTTCTTGAGTATCTCTTTTACGTACTTGATTTAGTTGATGAAGATATCTTCCTTTAATTGTTTGATTTGAAGTCTAAGAAAGAAGGTCAGCTTCTCCATCATGCTCATCTCAAATTCTCTCTGCATTAACTCAGAAAATTTTTGATAAAGATCCTCATTAGTAGCTCCAAATATGATGTCATCTACATATACTTGAACTACAAAAAGGTCATCATTTTTTTTTCAAAAATAATGTTGTGTCTACACTACCTCTAGTGAATTTATTTTCTAATAAGAATTTGCTTAGTCTCTCATACCATGCTCTAGATGTTTATTTTAATTCATATAATGCTTTGTTTAGTTTAAAGACATGATTAGAAAAAGTATGATTTTTAAATTCAGGAGGTTGTTCTATAAATACTTCTTCTAAGATATAACCATTCAAGAAGGTACTCTTTACATCCATTTGAAACAATTTAGAGTTCATGTAGAATGTAAAATCAAGTAATAGTCTAATGGCTTCTAATCTTGCTATATGAGCATATGTTTCATCAAAATCAATCACTTTTTCTTGATTATATCCCTTTGTTACTAATCTATTTTATTTCTAATTATATTATCATATTCATCTAATTTGTTATTGAAAATCTATTTTATTTCAATTATGGGGTGGTCAATAGGTCTACTAACTAGGATCCAAACATTATTTTTTTTAAATTGATTAAGTTCTTTTTGCACAGCAATTATCCGGTTTAAGTCATTTTCAGCCTCTTCTATATTTTTAGATTCAATTTGTGAGACAAAAGTAAGGTAATCAAAAGTATCTCTAAATAAAACTATAGTTCTTATCTCTTATGAAGAATTACCTATGATAAGGTCTCTTGGATGGTTATGTGCATACCCCCACTCTTTGGATAGATCATTATACTCTCTAGTTACGTTTTGTTCAGCACTCTTCTCTTGTTCAACATCCTTTGTTGCTTCATCTTCTTTTTGAATTAATTTTTCTTCCATATTGAGGTCCTTCAATTTATTTTTTAGGATACCTATATCATCATCAAGCAAATCTTCTTTTCTCGAGGAAGGGTTATTAGTTTTATCAAAAATAATATGAATGAATTCTTCAACAACTAAGATGCGTTTGTTGATAATCCTGTATACTTTGCTGGATGTGGAGTATCCAAGAAAGATACCCTCATCCGACTTAGCATCAAATTTATCTGAATTATCTTTTTTATGATTATGAATAAAGTATTTCTAACCAAAAATATGAAAATAGTTAATATTGGATCTTTTGTCTTTCCAAAGATCATAGGGGTTTTTTTTTAAAATCGATCGGATTGAAACTCTATTTAGGATGTAATATGTTGTGTTTATAGCTTCAGCCCAAAAATATTTAGATAATAGGGGTTTTTTTTTAAAATCAGTTAGATTTAAACTCTATTTAGGATGTAACATGATGTGTTTATGGCTTCGATCCAAAAATATCTAGATAAATTTTCTTCACACAATATGGTACGGGCCATATCTACTAGGACTCTCTTTTTTTTTCAACTATATAATTTTGCTGTGGAGTCCTTGGTATAGAAAAATTATGTTGAATTTCATTTTTATTGCAAAAATTTTTAAAATTTTAATTTTCAACTTTTGTTCCATGATCACTATGAATACAAACAATTATAGTATTTTTTTTATTTAAATTTTTTTATAAAATTTTAAAAAAGTAGAAAAGGTTTCATCTTTATGTATTAAAAATAAAATCTATATAAATTTTAAAAAATCATCTACAATTACAAGTTCATATTTTTTACCACCTATGTTTGTGGTCCTAGTTAGTCCAAATAAGTCCATATGAATTAATTCAAATGGTTTAGAAGTTAAAACTATATTTTTAGATTTGAAACTCCTTCTAATTTATTTTTCTAGTTGACAAGCATAAAAAATATGATCATATTAAAAATTTAACTTAGGTAATTCTTTAACTAAGTCATTTGAAGTCAATTTAGATAAAGTATGTATGCTAGCATATCCTAATCTACGATGTCATAACTAACTAGTTTTTTTGATCTTAGCATTATTAGCAACAATGTATTGGCCATTCTTCATAGCTATCTCATCGAGATCAATCAAGTAGATGTTGTTATGCCTGTATCCAATGAATTTGATGCTATCATCAAAGGGACTAGTGATTATGCAAGAAGATAACTTAAATATTACTTCAAATCCTTTATCATATAATTGACTTATGCTAAGTAAGTTATGCTTTAAATTATCAACTAACAGAACATTCTGAATGAAGGTAGTGGGGGTAATTTGAATTTTATCAATATCGATTATTTTGTTTTTGCCATTATCACCAAGGTTGACTACTCTCCTTTCTTTTATTTCAAGGGTGAAGAATTGCTCCTTATCACCCGTCATATGTTTTGAACAGCCGCTATCTAAATGCCATTTTCTTTTTGATCCATTGGTAACAAGGTATTTCTACAAGAAAATCAAGTAACTTTTTTAGGTACCTAAGTTTTCTTAGATCCTTTAGAGTCAGCAGTCATGGTTCCTCTTGAAACCTAAATTTTTTTAATTATTTTTTCACTAAACTTTCTTGTATTACAAACATAAGCCTTATGTCCTACCCTACCACATCTAAAGTAAGTGATGTGTGAGGTGCTACCAATAGATGATGATGTAGTGAAAAAATTTTTAAGAAATTTTTGCTTACTGTTCGGTTTATAACCTTGACCAACTCTATCATATACTCCTCTTTGATTGTTTAGTATTATCTATAATTTTTTAGAGCTACATATAAATTTTTCAATCAATGATTTTAGTGTATCTACTTCTTTCTTTAATGTCTTATTTTTCTCCTTCAATTTGTTATAGTTTACAGGGGTTTCTTCCTTCTCTTTGATTAGCATCTCATTTTTAGTTTTCAGATTTTTATTTTTCATGCTAATCTTCTTAAAGTCTGTCATCAAATCATAGAAGGCATCTTGTAGCTTATTTACACTCTAGAGAATATTCAGAATTTATCTCATCTTCTTATGCCATGAAGTACAAGCTGGCTTCATTTTGGGTCTCCTCATCTGAATCCGACTCATTGTTGTCACTCCAAATCATGACCTTTGCCTTCTTTTTACTCCTTTTGAAGGTCATCTTTAATGTTGGATAGTCGGTCTTGAAGTGATCGGATCTTTTGCACTCATAGCACAAAGGTGGCTCTTTTTTTTTTTCCTGTTGGGCTCACCCTTAGATAGATTTTTCTTCCTAAAGTCTTGCCTTCTCCTTCCCATGAACTTTCTAAACTTCTTGATCATCAGGGCCATATCCTCATCATCTTCATCTTCGGTGGACTGTCCTTCATCTTCTTCAGCTGCAGTAGACTTCAAAGCTATTATTTTTTTCTTTCGGATCTCCTCTTCTATGTGCTACCCCATATCAACTCATGTGTCATCAGCATTTAATGAGCTCCTCAAGTGGTAGCTTGCTCAAGTCCTTCATCTCTTAGATAGCTGTGACTTTTGTCTCTCACATTCTAGGTAAAGATCTGAGAATTTTTTTTACTAATTCACCATTAGTATAGACTATTTTTAAGCTTTTAAATCTATTAATAATGTCAGTAAATCTAGTAAACATGCCAATAATAGACTCAGTAGGATCCATCTTAAATAACTTATATCGGTGAACAAACATATTAATCTTAGATTCTTTCACTTGATTTCTCCCTTCATGCGTTACCTTCAGCTTATCCCAAATTTTCTTTGCAGAATTACATGTGAAAATTCGGTTGAACTCATTTGCATCAAGGGCACAGTAGAGGACATTCATTGTCTTGGTATTCGATTGAGTATTTTTCTTATCCATTTAATCTCAATCTTTTTCAGGTTTGGATGAAGAAATACCATCTACAATGATTGTCAGTGTGTGCGGGTCATTAATGATTATATTACACATATCATAATCTAATGCTTGTATGAAAATATGCATGCAAGCATTCCAATAGGTATAATTCAATCCATTAAAAAATGATGGCTTATTTGTGGATTGCCCCTCGATAAGTGAGTCTCCTTGTTTTGTTGCTGTGAACTTTAGCTCTTGATGGTTAGATTAACAAGTAATATTAGAGCACCTGCTCTAATACCAATTATTACCTAGCCAAACAACTTAAGAGAGAGGGGGGGGGAGTGAATTGAGTTTTTAAAACTTAGAATAAGTATGTGCTGAATTAACTAATTTACTATTATTAAAAAGATACAGTGAATGCTATGTAAGAATGCAAATATGAGGGAGACAAGCACATACACACAAAGATAAGAGAATTTTTATAGTGGTTCGGTGCACACTCAGCACCTACGTCCACTCTCCAAGCAAGACTCTTAGAAATTTTACTATAATTACTCAAGATTATATCTGGATAATTTTAATCGGACTCACTATCTACTAACCCAGCTGGTTTTTCCTTTGATTTACCAACTACAATCTTTACGCACCTTGATCAAGGCTACACAATCCAATTGTA
The DNA here is from genome assembly GCF_000442705.2 of Elaeis guineensis. NCBI lineage: Eukaryota > Viridiplantae > Streptophyta > Magnoliopsida > Arecales > Arecaceae > Elaeis > Elaeis guineensis. The sequence continues at coordinate 11,898,467 of NC_026003.2, read as the reverse complement.
AGGATGAATTAAATCTTTCCCTTAGTTTTAGTCTCTGCTGAAACTAATTACAGCAAACAGGAAAAAAATAAAAAATTTACAACAAATATAGCTCTTTGGTTGAGTAGATTTTATTGTCGATATAGCTTAGTTGTTGTCCTCTTGAATGCTTAGAGTTAATGCTCTTCAATGCTCTCAAGGAATCAAGAGATACTTGGATGGAAGTAGGTGAGTTCTCTTAAATATTGAAAGTTCAAATTTTTTTCTTTCAATAGAATATTTATATTTTAAATATTTCTTTTGCTTTTTTTTATATCTTGAGCATTCTCATCAAGTTTGAAGTGATTGAAGCTCAAAACTAACCGTTTCTGATTGTTGGAGGTAAAATATAGCCATTGGGAGCTTTGACAGGTCGAAAAAATTGTATATAAGAACTAATCATTGAAGCTATCAGATATTTTTGAGTCAGTTTGGATTGACCTCTAGTTGGCTCGGATTGACCTCGAGTCGGCTCGAACAGTAATTTTCAAGAATCAGACCTTCTGTTCGACTGATAGCGTTGGTTTGGATCATCCTTCGAATGACTCGATAGCTTCCATTAGAAAATGACTTTCTATTTTTCTGACAGAGCTGGCTCAGATCTGTCTTTGAGCTGGCTCGGCTCTCAGAATCCAAAAATAGCCTTTTTGTCACTCTGAGAGAGCCAGCTCGGATCCATCTCGAGCCAGCTCGACTGTGTGCTAGCCTAATTATTGAATCTGTACCATATCAGAGTCGGCTCGACTTATCCAAACTGATTTTTCTTGAGCCAAAGCTCTTTAAATTTGGTTTCCTCCTCATTTTGTGCAAAGAGCTCTCTTTTTTCTAATCTTTACAACACTTAAAAAGAAAATGTTAGTAATTATGTGCTCCAATATTTGGTCATCATCAAAATCACTTAGGAGGTCAACACAAAGGAAGCCTGGTGATGATGAAGTTGGGACCAAAGTACCACCAACCTCTTTTCCAAGGATGTTGAGAAGGAAAAGTGCTCAAAAAAGAGATGGTCTTAAATTTATATGAAGGATATCCCAAAGAACAATGAAGGAGCAAAGAATTTGGATGAAATTCAGAGCAAGCTGAGTGGGAACAATTTGATAAAGATCAAAGATATTGTAGATAAATAGGTGGAGAGGAAAATAGAGTCCAAATCGAAATTCTTTGTAAATGCTGATGCTACTCTCTCGAGCAAGGGCTCAAGATCATAATTGCTACCGACTTGGGATGTGATACTGATCTCAGAGTTATTCTAGATCAGCTTCAGTCAGCATAAATTCTTCAATTCTAAGATCTAAGACCTACTCGAAGATCAGATTTTCTGACCTCTAAGCACGGGAGTCTGCAGGCTAGGACAAAGAACCCACTTCGATTGAAGATCGAGGAAGATTCTCGAACATCTCCCGATGGTGAGGAGATTGAGAGCCATGATCCCTCTGGTGGGTCTCACCTCTAGACCTATTCTAAGGGCTCAACATCAAAACAGAAGAAAAAGAAACGAAAAGGAAAGAAAAAGGGAGCAAAGAGGCAAGAAATGAGGAAGGACAATAGGAAAACAAAGGGGAAACCATTTAAGAGAAGTATAAAAATGAAAAAAGAAGGGAGAAAGAGAAAATATGCTCTAGAAGATGCAAAAATGATTGAAAAAAAGGCTGGAGGAATGACGAAATTGGAAGAAATGGAGGAACGGGAGCTCCCTCTCAATTGGAATAGAAAGGCTTTCATGGAGAAGAAAAAATGTAAGAAGGAAGGAAGGAGATTATTATATATATTCTACTCGAATGGCTACGATTGAAATTCTGATTTTTTTCTTCTCTATTGATATTGACATGTTGTGAAAATCTATACTGATGGATTTTCCAACTCTTCATCGCACCTATCTCGCAATAATGCTATGTAAGATAAATCCGTGGGAACAATCTAACACCACTAGTATTTTGACATGCAATGGATTGCACTCGATTCGAGAGCAATCCCATGAATCACTAAATCGATCGAAATAAAGGTGGTATGTCGCTTCATTCTACTTATTCATTATTATTGTTGCATGGCTCATGAAATGATAAAATATCAAGGCACTCCTTCCCGAGATAGCAATAAATACTAGACAACTGAAAAGACAACTCATCGGAGATATATCGAGGTCAAAATAATGACGAGATTACTCTTTTCATCCAAAATGATGAGATCATCTCAGGCTCAGGAGTAGGGGATAACTGTTGATGTGTCTACTCTGATTTTCGACCTTAGGTATCAAGAAGAATTCTCGAGATCTGACCGACAACTCTTCAACTACAAATGTTTCATGCAAACATTCTGACTACTTAAGATCAATTAACTGGTCAGAATGAAAATATGCGATACGACCAGCTACAAGAAACTGAAATCGATCTCGATATCCAACCGACTAGATGCTCTGGTTCATCTTGGACACCATGAAGAGATCCAAGAGACCAAGACAGAGCCTCAGCCTTGCACCGACCTCAAGCTACTAGCATATCAGCCATGCGGATGATTTTTGAAATCTTCCAATAGCTTTTAAAATATGAGCATAGTTCGTAACTGATATCCATGACTAACAACTTGATTCACAGGTTAGTGGAGGATTTTCTATTCTAACAACTTGTTAGATTATATCCTAATAATTAAGGGACTAGGCCCTAATAGTCTACCAGATTTTGGTGTAACAACCTATGGGTCACCTTTATATAGAGAGGTCACGAGGGATCCTCGAGTAATCTTAACTCCAGAGAGGAAAAATCACGTTCTTGTTCTCCCTTTTTTTTTCTTCTTCGATATTTTCCTAAACTTCAGCAAACTTAATCTTTTGAGGATCTCTCATTGGAGACACTTTGATAAGTGGATATTTTTTATAGGTCCGTTAGCTATTGCGAACAGCCCGCAACTTTTAAGGCACCTGATTGATTTTTGGATATACCACCTACGGGGGTTCAACGGCAACACATACAATAAAGAAAAAAGTTAGCTGACAAATATGATATAATATGATGATATTTGTTGTTGCCGGAACCAAGTATGGTAATATGGAGATGAGGACTATTGTGGTGGAATACAAAATACCAATTTTCATACAAGAAAAGAGTAGAAAAAGTTGTTGTGGTTGATCTGGCCAGGATGTGTCAAACACTTAAATCGGATAGGGTTTTGAGAGTAGGATTTGTAGAAAGATGAAGAAGAGGAAGGAGGAGAGAAAACAAGAAAAGTAGAGAGCTTGTAGTTTTATGGTCATATCCGGATCTTGAGCTCATTTTATAGATGGAGAGTTCATGTCTCATCAGAATGAGGCTTTAGAATTTAATTTGATGAGAGGCCGATTCCAAGTTTTTCATATTTAGATTGGCCGAAGAATATGAGTTTAACTACAATTGATCTATGCCATACCCTACATTGGCTTATGACTGGTTGGTTCAATTTTACCACATCAATATCCTTGTAAAGTTGGCATGAAAGTTTAGATGCACCTTAATGTAATATATTTTTTTTTTCAAAAAAAAAATATATGAATGGAATTTTATCAAATATTATGTATCACTCTGCCATAGTTTATAAAATTTTTAAACATAATGCTCATTATTAAAAGATAAATAATGAGTTTTTTTTTTTGGGTAAAGAAAAGATAAATAATGGCTTTGTTTTTGGTTTGCTTGAAGTGTATCTTTTTAGTCTCTCAATATTAATTCAGATAGCTAGGGACGGAAGACCCCCATAACAGCCATTATTTTTAAATACAAACTTTGGTCCTATCATGACAGGAATTGACCCACATCACTTGTTTTAGATTTTATATGGCATGTGTTAACAAGACGCCACCGACCTGAGCCGAGCGGCGGACGCGTCATCTTAGGTGGTGCGTCAGCGTCAGAGTCGCTGCTTCCATGTGCGGAGTCGGCGAGTCTAACCATAGTTTATTGTTTCCCCTAAATGAACCATCATTGGCCAACACACCACACTTCTCCGCACTCCTCCCGTATTGATCATTTTTAGTTTTTTTTTTTTTTGGGGTAAAGAATAATGTTTAGTTTGTCTTAGCTAAGCTAAAACTAAACTAGTTTTGAAGCATTGCTTCCCTCCATGATCAATAGAGCTACTAAAAGAAATCACAAACGTAAGCAATACATCAGCATTTGGTCTTGGGCCCCTCTAGCTTCCACAACTTGCTTAGCAATTTGTGATCTCTGATTTGCCATGTACAAAGTATTACCATGACTTAATTCGGATACAAAGGATCTCCTAGGTACCATGGCTAAGAATTTGGTTTTTTACAGCGACGGTAGCCAAAGCCGCCGCTTAAGTCACTCGAATCGGTTGGTGTCCAATTAACAGATAATCTCTTATAGGATTACTTTCTCAGTGAATGGTCAAACTTATAACTCAGTAATCATCTAAATTGAGTTTCGAGAATTATCTTTATTTATATTATCTATATTTGTTTTATATAATTATTAATATATATTATAAAAATAGTTTTTATGAAATTTCTTTGTGAGTTATTTAATATTTGTTGATGTTACATTTTGGTTATTTATTTTTATATAGTATTTAATTATTTACGTACATGAATTCACTTGAGCCACCAAGCTACTTGGAGGATCAAATTTGTGGTGAACAAGCTTCTAATTAGCGTTGATGGTGTTTGGCGATTGGTGATTGATAATAAAAGAGCGCAGCTTATAATACATATTTTGCAGCAGAAGCCATATGTGTAGTATGTGATTCCAATTGAACTGATAAAGTGAATGGCTAATGCACCAACCCACCTCCAAAGAATCCTAATGAAGCATGTATCTATGGCCTTACTTGTAAGAAATCCAAATCCTCTATGATGTTATGTAATAATCCCTATAATTAGACCAATGGTAGAATAATTTCTTCTTCTAAGAATTGGATGGAAGACTAAAATCAGGGACTCGAACCTAGGTTATCAGTACCAACCTCCAATAACTGTATCGGTTGCACTAGTTGACCTAAGATTATCAAATGGATTTTGATAGGCTATGCAACCTCATCCAGTTCACCAATGTAGAAGGTTCTTGTGAAAATAAAACTTACCTCATTGATATTTTTTGTTTTTTAGCCTATTAAATCTTCGATATGCATGTCTCCATAGGTTATACAAAACTTGCTGCTCAATTTACCAGAAGAAATTCCAACAGACGAAAGAGAACATCCAGATTCAACTGGCCTCCCATCTCTCAAAATCTACCATGCTCCAAGTTACAGGAATTAAGTTCCTACAAGATGGATTGCGAACGATCTGCTGTTGCCATTTTGCTTGTCTCCTTCCATTAGCAGTACTAAACCATCCCCCCACTCACAACTTAACCCTACTCAATGATGAGATGGGATCTTGTCAATTTCCATATCGTTTAGGTTATAATATCCAGTCTGTCAATCGTCCAAACTCGAATAAGAAAGCTCTAATTAACTAAAAAAGCTTAAGCAACAAGAAGTTGACACGGAACACGTAAACCTGGAATCAATGTGAAGAGAAGCATGTGAGGTTGGGCCCATCTGCAGTAATCTAACACAATCTTGAACAATTTATACCAACCTAACTCCGAACATTTTTCTTCAACAGTTAGCAATGAGCTGGCTCGTTCCTTTATATAAGCCAAAGTCCCATGGGCACAAGGTGTTGTTAGCTCATTGCAGGCTTAATTAAAACTTGGAAGAGAAGGAGATGGAGCAGAAGATGGCCAAAGACAATTCACCTATGAAGAGAGATGGCCGAGTCTTGGCAAGGTGTCCCAACCTTAAGATCCTAAGGAGCCTCAGGACCGCCGAAGCCGTCGAGCAGGCGCATGGAGGGAAGGTCGTTGCTCGCGACGATGAGAATGGTGTGGTGAGGATGAAGATTGTGGTGACCAAGCAGCAGCTGAGGCAGATGGTTGCGTCGACGGGCCGAGGACGGAGCAATTCCGGCCATCGGCCCTTGGCAGCGCCGCCGAACTTGGAGCAGTTGATGCATGTGCTTAGGAGACGGCACATGAAGAGAGCTGAGGGTTGCCGGAGTGGGTGGAGGCCTGCACTTCAGAGCATCCCTGAGGAGAATTAGAGATAAATATCACGGTTTTTCTCCTATTTTGAGGTTGGCTGCAACATGGGTTAAATCATGCACAACTGTATAGCTTTGTAAATTTTGTCACATTCTCGTTCCTTGGGGTCTAATGAGATGAGGGATCTGTTGAAGGCCTTTCTGAAGTTTGTTTCTTTTGAAGTTCTTTTATTTTCTTGATGAAGTGAAAGCTATTTAGAATGAAAGGAAGTCCAAGGATTTAGAAAGAAACTGGTTTCCCTACAGGAAAATTCGCAAAAACTGGCATTTTTTAAGGCAAATTATGATGCTTATAAGCATCGTAAACCAAGTCTCTGATGCTATGAAAAGCGTCGAAGAAATCTTGGCTATGCAAGCATCGAAATGGAAATTTTTGATGCTTGACGGCTGTGTCGTGTTTTCTAATAAAAAAATGGAAATTGGACCTTTTTTTTTTTTTTTTTTAAGCTTGATTTGAGAAGGGAGGAGGAAGGAGCCTGTGTTAGATCCATAAACATAGACACATCAGTGGACCTATGGTGGAAATCTATTATCATTGGATCTATGGTGTAGTCCACCATTGTCGGTAGAAAGGTGCATCTTTGCTGGACCATGGTAAGCATTTTGTCTTCAGATTGGTGACCGAGCGGGTCCATTGTAACAAATTCATGGTCAGATATGCGTAGCTAGGAAGACATTAATCACTGTCGCACCCATGGGAGGGGGCTTCATAAAATCAATATCATGTCATTAAAAATTTTGGTGATGAGATTTTGATCGTTTTGGGATTGTGACGTTTATCTCCATCACCAAAACTTTTAAGCTGACAAAATAAATACATCACTGACCCTATGTTTAACATAGGAAATGGACCAAAAAAAGAATGAATAAGAACGGAAGGATGGATGAAAAAAAAAAAACTCTTCCATCTATTTTTCATATATTCGGTGAAATATATATAAAGGATGGATATAAATGACTTCTTCACTGTTTATAAAAGAATAAAAGGATGGATAATTGGTATAGCATTTTTAATAAACTACTTATGGATAAAAGAATAGTATTATTATCAGTTTATAACACTTATTTATATTAAAAGATAGGATATATAAATTTATAATTTTTATAATTTATAATTATATAAATATTTAATATTAATTTAATTTAGTTAAATAAATAATTTTATAAATTAATTATATGGAATTGATTTAACTATATCTATTAATGATATAAATAACTATATAATTTATAATTTAATTTAAATATCTAATTAATTTATTTAAATGGTTAACCAGAAAATAGTGAATATAAATAGAAAATAGAAGACAATCCCAATTATGTACTTAAAATTATGAAAATTATATGCTAAAACTCAAATAATTAGAATAAAAATTAATAGTATAGGTAAACTAAAATATATGGTTGATAAAAAGATTAATAAGTGTTTAACAAATATGATTTGAAATTCTCATATAACAACTTAATTTGATATAAAGAGCTAGTAGGAAAGAAAGCAAATACATAGTACATCATTACCATCCAAATAATTTATCAAGTATCATCCAAATATATAAGCAGTAATATTGAGCAAGATGAATCGATGGCAGTTAAGCAAAAAACCATTCCAAATAAACTAAAAGGATTGATGGCAACTAAATCAAAAGATCTACCCAAAAAATAAAATGTCTCTTAAATGCCAACACTCTAAAAATCGGATGAATAAGGCAACATAAATAGCTAATGGCACAATATAAGATAAAACAACTTGCGAGTACTTCTATAAAATATATCTTTCATCTTCATTTCGTATTTGCCTTGAATATCTTTTGTTTATTTTATTTTCAATCATGATGATAGTTGGTCTCTTTTCATCAACTATCATCATGCAAATAAATGAAAAAAAGATGGAGGTGATCGAAAAATTCATATAAAAAAAAAAAGATTCAAACCGAAAAAGGTTTCAGATGAGAACTATAAAAAAAAAAAAGAAGAAGAAAAGAAGAAGAGAAAAAAAGGGACAGCTAAATAATCTTATCTAGATTCAACTATGGTGAGCTATGGTGGTGATGGGGTGTCGAGAAGAAGAGGAACACTAGAGAAGAGGTAGGAGAGTAGAAGTGGGGAGTAGGCTATTCAAAATTTGTTAGAGTTTAGTTAAAGCATTAATAAAAATAATTTTATTAATATGAAAATTCATCTTTTACATACTCCACCCATCCTTTTGCATGCTTTAAATTTAAAAGGATGAAAATTAGTGGGCTAGGATGAATGAGTAATTCTATCCTTTTTATCTATCATTTTTAAGATTTTTTGAACCAAATGGTAGATGAGAACTATCTTTTCTTTTAAACCTATTCATCCTTCGTTTCATGACCTTAAAAGATTTTTGTATGATATTATCTCATCATAAACTATGCTTGTTTTTCTGACAAAAAATCTTGATCTAAAATATGTATGTTTTGGAAAAATTGTTCAACTGAGTGAGTCAAATGGTTGAAGTGCTCGACCTAGATGGGTTGAGCTGGTTTTAACCTTTCACTTTTAGTGTATTAAAAAAATCTGAGAGAAAAACAAAAGAAAAGTAACCTCTTTTAAGCCTTGATTTGAGAGGGGAAGAGGAGGAAAGAAATTTTGCCAATCTATTGTCGGTCAGGTCGGTGGACATGCGGTGGAAGTGTATCATCACCGGATCCACTGTGGAGTAGCCCACCATCGTTGAATACATGGCAAAAATACGCATCTTCTCTGACGCATTGTGAAGCATTCTATCACCAAATCCATGGTAGAGAACCCCTGTTGAGATTTTGATTGTGATACTGTCACGCCCCCGACCCGAGATTTGTGGATCGAGGGTCGCGGCAACCGCCGCATACTCATGAAGAACTCTCTCCATAAACATGCAAGGCATCTCATCACGATATCAATGCATCGCAGCGGAATAAATTCAAATAATTATTATTCAACTGTAATTCAAGTAATTAAATCAAATGTCTTACATCCAATAAAATTTTTGCTAAAAATATAAAACAATAGATCTAAGTTCAACGAAGTTGACAATGCTAAATCTCGCCTCTAAAAGCTTTGTCCCAAAATTTCTTCCCACGTTCGAAATTAATTATCTGAATCTGAAAAATAGAAAGAAAGATAATGAGCTAGACAGCCCAGTAAGTAACAAGTATCTCTACCAGATATTTCAGATATTATATAATTTTTCAGAATAATGCTGCAATTAAACATAAAAATATATTTCATGCTGATTTAATGCAAATCCAATATTTTCAAATATTCACATATAATATAATCATAAATCCGATTCGATTCAAAACACTCGTAACTCAACAGCCTCGACTATGACCAACGTTTAACCCCCATTGGCGGGATCCACAGAATACCAGCGCACAACCCCCACTGGCAGGGTCCAGAAATACCAGCGCACAACCCCCACTGGCAAGGTCCACAAATACCAGCGCACAACCCCCACTGGCAGGGTCCACAAAGTACCAACGTATAATCCCCATTGGCGGGGCCCACTGAAATATAGTTAGGCTGAGAGCATAAATTCAATCTGTATCAAAACACTTAGTACCACAACATAGATCATAATCTTTCACTAAACATGTGCATAAATCGATATACCATAACATTTCAAAAGCACTTTTCTTTCAAAACATAATTTCGTAAATCATGCATAATTTCAGAGAATAATTTTTTATTTTCAAAATAAATATGGAATATCTTGGAAAGATGATTCATTACTTACCTTTCACGGAGCACTGAATGAATGGATCGACTAACTTCTAGGAGATTCTTCCGTGCCTATTATTCAAAATTATATTTTTACATTAATTTTAATTCAAAATTAAATCTAACAAATCTCAAAATCAAAATCTCGCTTCAAATCAGACTTGTCTCTAAACTTGATCAGAATCATCAGATGAAGCCTTCCACTACGTTAATCCTAGAGAAAAAACTTTAGAGAGAGAGGAATCCATCAAGAGAGAGAAATATCCTAGAGAGAGAAAATTCTAGAGAGAGAAAGTAGAGAGAGAAAGTTCAATTTCAGAGAGAGAAAGTCAGAGTTCAGACTGAAAAGGAGAGAGAGAAGAGAGAGAAACTCTCTCTCTCATCAATTTTAATTTTTCTTTTTATTTATTTATTTATTTATTTAATTACTTATTTGTTCATATATATATATATATATATAAATATTTATATATATATATATTTTATTATTATTATTTTCTTTTCTTTTCTTTTCTTTTTTCTTCTTTTTCTTTTTCTCCTTTTTTTTTTTTCTTTTTCTTTCCTTTTTCTTCTTTTTTTCTTCTTTTCTTTTCTTTTTCTTTTCTTTTCTTTTTCTTTTTCTTCTTCTTCTCGGTTCTTCCCGCACCGGAACAGGGGACCGGCGTCCCCTCGGCCTTGACCGGCCGTTCGGGCCACGGCCGCCGCGGCGGAGGCCGGCGGCCGACGGGGGTCACTCCCCCGGTCACGGAGGAGACATGGCCGGCGATCAATTCCGATCGCCGGCGCCGGAAATTCAAGGAGAAGAAACCCAAAAACAGGGTCGCTTTCCCGACGGAAAAATCAGCGACTCTCGTCGCCGGCAGCCGCGCACAGGAGCATGGGAGGAAGGAGAAGAAAGAGGGGAGGAAGAGGAAGACTTACCTCAGCCTCCGGAGACCTCGTCGGCGGCAATCACGGCGAGAAATCAACCGGTGTCCGCGGCTTAATTTCGGGAAAATCGGAGGGAAGGAGAGGAAGAAGAGGCCGATGATCGGTCTCAAGGGAAAGGGGTCTTCTTATAGATCACCCTAGGACTCCGAGGGGTCCTAGGAGTCCTATTTTGCCCGGGAATCGCCGGAGAAGAAGACTCCTACCGGGAGTCTTCTTCCCGGTTTCTCTGTTTTTTTTTTTTTTTTTTTTTTTTAGTTTTGGGCTATCACATTCTTCACCCCTAAAAAGAAATTTCGTCCTCGAAATTTTTCATACCTGTCACCATTGTATTGGAAGCCTGTGGATTCTGCTGAGTAAGTGCATAAACTCTTCCCTGAGTTTTAGAAATCGGTCCGCCACCCTTATGTTGTCCTTCATGAGTTCTTTTGCCAGCTTGATTTTCAGTATTTAGCGGGCAGCTAGCAATTTTATGATCCTTCTGTCCACATTTGAAACAAGCACCGGTATTCCAATAGCAATCCTTATCTGCATGATTTTTGCCACATCTGGAGCACGGCTCACCATCAATCTGTTGAGTCTTATTGTCTACTGCTCCCTTAGCTGATCTTTTGATGTTTTTATTATTCTGCCCTTGTGTATCATTTGATTGTGCTCTCTTTCTTTGCCTTCTTTCCCTTTCCATGCGTTCTTCATTGACTTCCCTTTCAATTATCAGTGCTTTGTTTACCACATCTGCATAAGTTGTCAATTCATAAGGAACCACTTGTTTTCGAATCTCAGTTCTCAGTCCCATCTCAAACTTGTGAACACGTTCTTGCTCACCATCCACTAATCTCGGAGCAAATTTTGCTAACTCTGTAAATTTTGCTTCATATTTGGTCACACTCATACCCTTTTGCTTCAAATAAATAAACTCTTGCTCTTTCTGGATCCTTATACTCCGAGAAAAATACTGATCATAGAATGCAATCCGAAATCTTTCCCAGGTAAGTATTTCGCCATCTTGTTCATGCTTGCGCTGTAGTCGCTGACACCAGTTGTATGCTTCTCCTTGTAGTAAATAAGCTGCATATCGAATCTTTTCTTCATCAAGACACTCTTGGACAGCGAAAGCCTTCTCCATCTCCATTATCCAGTTGTCAGCCTCCAAAGGTTCAGTAGTCCCCTTAAAAGCTGGAGGAGCAAGCTTTTTAAATTCTGAAATGTTGTTCCGTTATACTGGTTGCTCTCCATGTTGTGGTGGTGGATGCTGATGTTGTTGTGTATCTCGTTGTATCTGCTGTTGTTCAAACATTTGCTGCTACATTGTTGTTGCGCTTGTACCATCCTGATTAGGGTCTGCATTAACTGAGCCATATCTGGTTCTTGACGTGCTCTCGAAGTACTTCCATTAGGATCTACGACTCCCTCCTGAGGGGTGCCACTGGTCAGATGGGGAGTGCTACCATCCCATGGTTGTGATGTCTCTCTTGCAATTCCTTGAGTAGTTCTTGTCATTCTACGGGGAGGCATGGTAACCTTGTAGTAGTAAAACCTTATTAGATTCATTTATCTATTTGTTAGGATGGATTTATTATGATGCTCATATTCTAACGTCCCAATATTCCTAATGTTTACCCACCTACACTCATACTATGTCAAATTCTATGTGTCATAATTTATCCACTTATGCTCTGATACCATATTAATTGTCACGCCCCCGACCCGAGATTTGTGGATCGAGGGTCGCGGCAACCGCCGCATACTCATGAAGAACTCTCTCCATAAACATGCAAGGCATCTCATCACGATATCAATGCATCGCAGCGGAATAAATTCAAATAATTATTATTCAACTGTAATTCAAGTAATTAAATCAAATATCTTACATCCAATAAAATTTTGCTAAAAATATAAAACAATAGATCTAAGTTCAACGAAGTTGACAATGCTAAATCTCGCCTCTAAAAGCTTTGTCCCAAAATTTCTTCCCACGTTCGAAATTAATTATCTGAATCTGAAAAATAGAAAGAAAGGTAATGAGCTAGACAGCCCAGTAAGTAACAAGTATCTCTACCAGATATTTCAGATATTATATAATTTTCCAGAATAATGCTGCAATTAAACATAAAAATATATTTCATGCTGATTTAATGCAAATCCAATATTTTCAAATATTCACATATAATATAATCATAAATCCGATTCGATTCAAAACACTCGTAACTCAACAGCCTCGACTATGACCAACGTTTAACCCCCATTGGCGGGATCCACAGAATACCAGCGCACAACCCCCACTGGCAGGGTCCAGAAATACCAGCGCACAACCCCCACTGGCAAGGTCCACAAATACCAGCGCACAACCCCCACTGGCAGGGTCCACAAAGTACCAACGTATAATCCCCATTGGCGGGGCCCACTGAAATATAGTTAGGCTGAGAGCATAAATTCAATCTGTATCAAAACACTTAGTACCACAACATAGATCATAATCTTTCACTAAACATGTGCATAAATCGATATACCATAACATTTCAAAAGCACTTTTCTTTCAAAACATAATTTCGTAAATCATGCATAATTTCAGAGAATAATTTTTTATTTTCAAAATAAATATGGAATATCTTGGAAAGATGATTCATTACTTACCTTTCACGGAGCACTGAATGAATGGATCGACTAACTTCTAGGAGATTCTTCCGTGCCTATTATTCAAAATTATATTTTTACATTAATTTTAATTCAAAATTAAATCTAACAAATCTCAAAATCAAAATCTCGCTTCAAATCAGACTTGTCTCTAAACTTGATCAGAATCATCAGATGAAGCCTTCCACTACGTTAATCCTAGAGAAAAAACTTTAGAGAGAGAGGAATCCATCAAGAGAGAGAAATATCCTAGAGAGAGAAAATTCTAGAGAGAGAAAGTAGAGAGAGAAAGTTCAATTTCAGAGAGAGAAAGTCAGAGTTCAGACTGAAAAGGAGAGAGAGAAGAGAGAGAAACTCTCTCTCTCATCAATTTTAATTTTTCTTTTTATTTATTTATTTATTTATTTAATTACTTATTTGTTCATATATATATATATATATATAAATATTTATATATATATATATTTTATTATTATTATTTTCTTTTCTTTTCTTTTCTTTTCTTTTTTTTTTTTCTTCTTTTTCTTTTTCTCCTTTTTTTTTTTCTTTTTCTTTCCTTTTTCTTCTTTTTTTCTTCTTTTCTTTTCTTTTTCTTTTCTTTTCTTTTTCTTTTTCTTCTTCTTCTCGGTTCTTCCCGCACCGGAACAGGGGACCGGCGTCCCCTCGGCCTTGACCGGCCGTTCGGGCCACGGCCGCCGCGGCGGAGGCCGGCGGCCGACGGGGGTCACTCCCCCGGTCACGGAGGAGACATGGCCGGCGATCAATTCCGATCGCCGGCGCCGGAAATTCAAGGAGAAGAAACCCAAAAACAGGGTCGCTTTCCCGACGGAAAAATCAGCGACTCTCGTCGCCGGCAGCCGCGCACAGGAGCATGGGAGGAAGGAGAAGAAAGAGGGGAGGAAGAGGAAGACTTACCTCAGCCTCCGGAGACCTCGTCGGCGGCAATCACGGCGAGAAATCAACCGGTGTCCGCGGCTTAATTTCGGGAAAATCGGAGGGAAGGAGAGGAAGAAGAGGCCGATGATCGGTCTCAAGGGAAAGGGGTCTTCTTATAGATCACCCTAGGACTCCGAGGGGTCCTAGGAGTCCTATTTTGCCCGGGAATCGCCGGAGAAGAAGACTCCTACCGGGAGTCTTCTTCCCGGTTTCTCTGTTTTTTTTTTTTTTTTTTTTTTTTAGTTTTGGGCTATCACAGATACGTTGTTATGTATACTTCTAACATTAAAATTTTTATAATAATAAAATAGAGAATTTTGCTATAGTGCTTCGAAAGGTATTTTAATCTTTTTACTGTTTATCTATTTCTGATTATCAGATTAAATATGGATCATCCAAATTTCAGTAAGTTGAAATACTATCTGCATGACTGGCATAGAAAATATTTTAAAAATTAAGATTATTTTATGTTACGATTAAATTAATTTTTTTAAAAAAATTCTTTCCATCGGCTACTAAAGGCGGAGGTGGCGCGGAGAAGCTATAAGCGCTAGGGTGGGGGTGGGGGGTGTGGAAAAGAAGCTGACTCCAGGGGTCGGGGGGGGCAGACAGTGTTGTGGTGACACGGAGAAGCCGCGGTGGGGGTGGGGACTACAGGCGCACACTGGGCGTCTAGCGCGAAGGCATGGAGGGGGAGGGGGTTGTGGGCTGGTGGGGGTTGTTGTGGTGGCATGGAAAAGCCAAGGTGGGGGCTGGCGTGGAGCAGCTGTGGGTATTAGTGGTAGGGGGTGGGGGTGGGGGTGGTGTAGAGCAGCCATGGGCATCGGAGGGGGAGATTGAGAGTGGAGGCACGGGCCGCCAGGAGTGTTGGAGGGTAGCAACTCAGAGAAGGCACGAGGCCCGAGGGGGAGGGTTGTGCAGAGGAGGCATGAGGGGTTGAGTGGTGGCATGAAGTAGGCACGAGGGATAGGTGAGGGGGCCACGGAGGAGCCACGGGCGGCGCTGGTGGGGGTGGGGGATTAGGTGTGGTGAAACTACAAATAAAAAAAAAAAATATTATTTTTAAAAAAATAATAAAATATATAAAAAATAATCCTCACATGATGTTAACGGAATGCTGTCACATGATGTTAACGGAATGCTGTCACATGATCCTTCCATGATGTTCTATCCTTGATTTCAATGCCGCAGGTTGGGGATTAAATACCGCCGCGACGGCAAGGACCAGCGCTTCCGCCACCCGGCCAACGCCCCTTCGATGCGCGCCGCCCCCTCCGGCGTCCACCAGAGCTGGGGCGGTGGGGCTTTGCCAGCACCGCGGCAGCCCACTTTGAGGATCTTTACCAAGGCAGAGGAGAATTACTCCCTCTCGATCCGCGATGGAAACATGATCCTTGCCCCGGCAAATCCGCATGACGAATATTAGGCCCGGATTCGACACACACTTTTTGATTTTGATCGTTTTATTTTTCGGTGTAGATTGATTAATCTCAGTAAAAAAGATTTTTGTCTTTCCTGACAAATAAAAGTTGAAATTTTATCTATTCTAGCAATAAAAACTTGATTTTTTTAAGCTTTTCGAACAAATAAGAATTGTCAAAAATTGGATCTTTGTCTTTTCTACCAAACTAAAATCGTTTTTTCCCATTAGACCCGATGCCGAGTTACCTGATTATTCTTACCGAGACCTTGCCCGGTTAATTTTTTGTCATCAAAACTTAAGCATCTGGGCCTGATATCATTTATGCATTTACATTGTGTATCTTGGATTTACATTTATCAATTTTAACTTATGGCTTGAAAGCTTTTTTGCCGTAATTATGGCTTAAAGTTTTACTAACATTTGAAATTACACAATCTTTTGGACATTCTTCGCAGCAATTTTACTGAAGAGGCTTGTTCCAAAAGTTTTACAAAATTAGCTGCACTTTGTTGTGGGATTTTTCATTGATATAAATTTCAGAAAGGATCTTCATGTATTTCCTAGTTCATATATGTTGACTACTTTTGTACATTTGGTGATGTAGAGCAACATATCACAATGGCTCATTAACTTATAAGTTGGAATAAGTGTTCTACCATCTCAATGTTGCAGAACCATTGGAAGGGCTGAAAGAACTAATGGCACACTTTTGCAGATCCTGCAAGGCTTTTTAGTTTAAGTCACTGAGTCGTATATTTAGCTCTTTGAAAAAAATATGGCCAGCACTGTCCCTGGAGTCCATTTTGTCAGATGTTCGAAATGTCTTAAGGTTCTCACAGAATTTGTTGATGTTCCGGTGTACAAGTGTGGTGGATGTGGCACCATCCTTCGGGGTAAAGAATTCTCATCAATCAATTTTTGGTATTAGGAGTTGCCCTTTTATTTCTTCAAAGGTTTATTTTGACAATTTCTTTTTCTTTTTTTCTATGGTGCAGCAAACAACCGTATTTCTGGTGGGCAAAATGAGACTCCAGGATCGATTGGGAACACTTCACAGAACTTACCAGATCTAGGATATGGTTTCCATCTCTTCAGAAATGGAGAGTGAAAGAGAGAAAGCGGTACTTGTAAATATTCAATCATCTTATCCAAATGGTTTAATCGATGTGCATTAGAAGGTAGAATCATCAGAGCAGGAAGAAAACAAAACTGAAGAAAGGGGCCTTGATCAACACACCCCTCAGCCGATTGATCTTCTTGGGCCTGACACAAATGATACAAATATTGAAGCGGATAAGAGTTCAAAGCTTTGTCAAGAGGGTCGTGAAAGCTTGAAGCTTAGTCATAGAATGGAAGATTCCATGGAATCTACTGACCTTGATACTTCCTCAGAGGAGGACACAGCTGGTGGAGCGTATGATGATAAACATGGTAATATTTTGAGATCAACTACCAAAAACTCTTGTGCTTATGATGCCAATGTTTCCTCTGTGATGATGGCTGCAATGATCATTGTTGCTACTGAAATCGATTGAGATCGAAAGACGGACACCTGGTCCTCATACAGGGATGTTGGCACTGGAGCGACCTGCAAAACAAATCCCAAATCGGAGGTTGTGGCTTCGGCGAGGACCCTCCTATGTTTAAGTAAAAAAAGCAGAGAATTAAAGAGCAGCAACAAGTTCTTTGAAAGGTATTTGATCAAACTTACCTGAGTCCTCGAAGCTTTGTTTATTTATATAGAAGAATGTTGGATAGCTGGATTGTTAGATGTATAATTGCACGATCTCGAGATTGCTGGATCATTGGACATGTCAAACTGGATAAGATAATTCAGCCCTTAATCACTCCCATGAAGTGAGGAGATCATTGCTCGTAGCATATTGAGTGGGAGATTTGAATATCCCTTTTGAATAATCTCAAAGACCATGCCTGATCTTTTGATCTTGTTGAATGAGTGGTGTCACCTTATGACAAATGAGGGTCTCACCTATTAATTGTATAGGTTGTCGATCAGGAGAACTTTTAGCCTTCATGTGCTCTTCACGTAGGGACATTTATTACTTTTGGCCTCAGCTCATATCAGCATAGATACTCAAGATGCTTCGTATCAGCATAGAGAAGCTCATATCAGGGTCAGCTCAGCTCATATCAAGATCACCTTAGCTCATATGAAAGTAGCTCTTCATGGCATGCCTCTTCACAGTATAGTCATAGCTCATAGAGCTGTAAATCCGAGATATCCATGATACCACCGTAATATATCTCCTTACTCCTAAATGTAAGAATCAGACGAAAGGAGTACCATTGACATGATGTCTCGAACCTAGGGATGTCCACTTATGCATCCCATTAAGGCATTCATACGGATGATAGAAGTAGTTAAGAAAATGATCCGAAATTTTGAGTCGATCATAGGCCATTTGGAGCCAGGGCTAATGAAGGGCTGTTGATAGTTGAGTCGAGGGTCTTTTTGGTTAGTCTTTATTCATCCAAAGGTTTGGCTCGGATGAAGGTGATGGACTGCTCGAAAGAAGAAGCTCTACAGATTTGAAGGAATACTTGATGGACGGCCCAGAAGAAGAAGCTCGATGGATCCGAATAGAGATCGACAGGCTTTTGGAGGTCCCATGGGTTGTCCTCAGAAAGAGATCGGCTTGGAGGAGACTCGATGAGTGGGCCCAGATGATATCAACGGGCTTCTGGAGGTCCCATGGGTTGTCCTCACAAAGAGATCGGCTCGAAGGAGACTTGACGAGCAGACTCGGATAGAGATCGACGGGCTATCGGAGGTCTCGTGGGTTATCCTCCGCTTCTCGTATGACTTAGGCTCTGTAGGGGTCTGGTAAGTTAGCTCTGCCTCAGAGTCATTGAGGTCTTTTCGAGGGTTTGGTAAGTTAGCCCTCACGAGTAGCATTGTGTGCCTACGATAATCTTATGCCTATGGTATCTAGCACTTCTCGTCTTTATGCGAGAGGCAGTGTGTGTCGGTGGCGAGCTTGTGCCTATGGCATCCTGTGCTTCTCGATGGCATTCTGAGGGTCTTATTAGTTAGTCCTCCGAAGGTTCTCTCAAGGATCTTCCTCCGCTTCTCGCGTGACTCGAACTCTGCAGGAGTCTGGTAAGTTAGCCCCACCTCAAAATCATCGAGATCTTCTCGAGGGTTTGGTAAGTTAGCCCTCATGAGTGATATTGTGTGCCACGGTGATCTTTTGCTTACGGCATCTAGCACTTCTCGTCTTCGTGCGAGAGGCAGTATGTGCCTATGGCGAGCTTGTGCCTACAGTATCTTGCACTCTCGACGGTATTCTAAGGGGCTGATTAGTTATCCCTTAGCTTCTCGCATGACTTGGGCTCTATCGGAAAGTGATAGTATTAGAAAGTCAAGAAGATGTCTGTTTTGGAACCATGAATGCGAATGTAGATCCTTTCTCTATCTGTTGCTACTGAAATCAATCGAGATCGAAAGACGGACACCTGATCCTCATGCAAGAATGTTGGCACTGGAGCAACCTGCAAACTAAGTCCCAAACTAGAGGTTGTGGCTCCAGCGAGGATCCTCCAAGACTCAAGTCAGAAAAGTAGAGAACAAAAGAGCAGCAACGAGTTCTCTGAGAGAGATTTGATCGAACTTACTTGGATCCTTAGAGCTCTAGTTGTTTATATAGAAGGATGTTGGACAGTTAGATTGTTAGCTATGTGATTGCACGATCCCGAAATTATCGGATTATTGGACATGCCAAACTGGACGAGATAATTCAGTGCTTAATCGCTCTCATGAAATGAGGAGATCATTGCTGATAGTATACTGAGTGGAAGATTTGAATACCCCTTTTGAATAACCTCAAAGATCGTGCCTGATCTTTTGACCTTGTGAATGAGTGGTGTCACCTCATGGTAGATGAGGGTTCCATCTATTAATTGCATAAGTTGTCAATCAAGAGAGATTTTAACTTTCATGTGCTCTCCATGTGGAGACATTTATTACTTTTGGCCTCAGCTCATATCAATATAGATACTCAGGATGCCTCGTATCAACATAGAGGAGCTCATATCAGGGTCAGCTCAGCTCATATCAAGATCATCTCAACTCATATGAAGGTAGCTCTTCACAGTATACCTCTTCACAGCATAATCATAACTTATAGAGCTGTAAATCCAAGGTATCCATGATACCACCGTAACAATTATATTTGTAATAATCATCCCATCTTACCTGAAAGTGGTTTTACATAGAAAAAGACTCTGAAATCGATTGATGCTGAAGGAAAGGAAGTAGAAGAAGATGACTCTGAGGAGAGAAAGATGGTTGTTGATATTGGAGCAAAACCCATCCAATAAGTCCAGCTGAATCCAGATATAGTTCTAGGCATTAATTTAAGTTTCTTCCTGAAGATTAAAACTAATTTTCTATAACTTGTACCTTAAGTCCAGTTGAATCTAGATGCTGTCGGAGGTTGGGAATTACCATTTGATTTTGAAATAGTCATCGCTAGAATCTTGCTGGAGAATAATCACTGGAAGGGATGCCAAACGATGGATGTTGAAATAGGGAGGGTCGGCATCGTAACAAATTTTAAAGGGATGGAAGGGCATTTTCATTTTTTCAAAGGGCAACATAATGGCTTTATCACTTAAATGGATGGAAGGAGCACATTAATACACTTACATAATTTAGAGGGTCTAATTCAGATGTTTTAAACTTGAGAGGGTATAAGTAAAATTAAGAAAAACTTGAGGGAGTGTTCATATAATTTTTTCAAAATATTATAAAAAAGTATTGTAGTATAGGGGTGCAAATGAGTTGAGCTACTCAAGCTCGACTTGAGTCTGAGCTCGACTCGACTTGGTTCTTACCGAGCTTAACTCTATGATGATGCCAGTGTTTTCTCTGTGATGATGGCTGCAATGATCATTGTTGCTACTGAAATCGATTGAGATCGAAAGACGGACACCTGGTTCTCATATAGGGATGTTGGCGCTGGAACGACCTGCAAAACAAATCCCAAATCGGAGGTTGTGACTTCGGCGAGGATCCTCCGATGCTTAAGTAAAAAAAGTAGAGAATAAAAGAGCAGCAACAAGTTCTTTGAAAGGTATTTGATCAAACTTACCTGAGTCCTCGAAGCTTTGTTTATTTATATAGAAGGATGTTGGATAGCTGGATTGTTAGATGTATAATTGCACGATCTCGAGATTGCTGGATCGTTGGACATGTCAAACTGGATAAGATAATTCAGCCCTTAATCACTCCCATAAAGTGAGGAGATCATTGCTGGTAGCATATTGAGTGAGAGATTTGAATATCCCTTTTGAATAACCTCAAAGACCATGCCTGATCTTTTGATCTTGTTGAATGAGTGGTGTCACCTTATGACAAATGAGGGTCTCATCTATTAATTGTATAGGTTATCGATCAGGAGAGCTTTTAGCCTTCATGTGCTCTTCACGTAGGGACATTTATTACTTTTGGTCTCAGCTCATATCAGCATAGATGCTCAGGATGCTTCGTATCAGCATAGAGAAGCTCATATCAGGATCAGCTCAGCTCATATCAAGATCACCTCAGCTCATATGAAGGTAGCTCTTCATGGCATGCCTCTTTACAGTATAGTCATAGCTCATAGAGCTGTAAATCCGAGATATCCAAGATACCACCGTAATATATCTCCTTACTCCTAAATGTAAGAATCAGACGAAAAGAGTAGCATTGACATGATGTCTCGAACCTAGGGATGTCCACTTATGCATCCCATTAAGGCGTTCATATGGATGATAGAAGTAGATAAGAAAATGATCTTAAATTTTGAGTCGATCATAGGCCATTTGGAGCCAGGGCCAATGAAGGGCTGTTGATAGTTGAGTCGAGGGTCTTTTTGGTTAGTCTTTATTCATCCAAAGGTTTGGCTCGGATGAAGGTGACAGACTGCTCGAAAGAAGAAGCTCGATGGATTTGAAGGAATATTTAATGGACGGCCTAGAGGAAGAAGCTCGATGGATCCGAATAGAGATCGATGGGCTTTTGGAGGTCCCATGGGTTGTCCTCAGAAAGAGATCGGCTTGGAGGAGACTCGATGAGTGGGCCTGAATAGATATCGATGGGCTTCTGGAGGTCCCATGGGTTGTCCTCACAAAGAGATCGGCTCGAAGGAGACTCGACGAGCAGACTCGGATAGAGATCGACGGGCTATCGGAGGTCTCGTGGGTTATCCTCCACTTCTCGTATGACTTAGGCTCTGTAGGGGTATGGTAAGTTAGTTTTACCTCAGAGTTGTTGAGGTCTTTTCGAGGGTTTGGTAAGTTAGCCCTCACGAGTAGCATTGTGAGCCTACGATAATCTTATGCCTACGGTATCTAGCACTTTTCATCTTTATGCGAGAGGCAGTATGTGTCGGTGGTGAGCTTGTGCCTATGGCATCCTATGCTTCTCGACGGTATTCTGAGGGTCTGATTAGTTAGTCCTCTGGAGGTTCTCTCAAAGATCTTCCTCTGCTTCGCACATGACTCGAACTCTGTAGGAGTCTGGTAAGTTAGCCCCGTCTCAAAATCATCGAGATCTTCTCGAGGGTTTGGTAAGTTAGCCCTCATAAGTGATATTGTGTGTCCACGGTGATCTTGTGCTTACGGCATCTAGCACTTCTCATCTTCATGTGAGAGGCAGTGTGTGCTTATGGCGAGCTTGTGCCTACGACATCTTGCATTCTCGATGGTATTCTAAGAGGCTGATTAGTTATCCCTTAGCTTCTCGCATGACTTGGGCTCTGTCGAAAAGCGATGGTATTAGAAAGTCAAGAAGATGTCTATCTTGAAACCATGAATGCGAATGTAGACCCTTCCTCTATCTGTTACTGCTGAAATCAATCGAGATCGAAAGACAGACACCTGGTCCTCGTGCAAGGATGTTGGCGCTGGAGCAACCTGCAAACTAAGTCCCAAACCGGAGGTTGTGGCTCCAGCGAGGATCCTCCGAGACTCAAGTCAGAAAAGTAGAGAACAAAAGAGCAGCAACGAGTTCTCTGAGAGGGATTTGATCGAACTTACTTGGATCCTCAGAGCTCTAGTTGTTTATATAGAAGGATGTTGGATAGTTAGATTGTTAGCTGTGTCATTGCATGATCCCGAGATTGTCGGATCGTTGGACATGCCAAACTGGATGAGATAATTCAGCGCTTAATCACTCCTGTGAAGTGAGGAGATCGTTGCTGGTAGTATACTGAGTGGGAGATTTGAATATCCCTTTTGAATAACCTCAAAGACCGTGCCTGATCTTTTGACCTTGTGAATGAATGGTGTCACCTCATGGTAGATGAGGGTTCTATCTATTAATTGCATAGGTTGTCAATCAGGAGAGATTTTAATTTTTATGTGCTCTCCACATGGAGACATTTATTATTTTTGGCCTCAGCTCATATCAATATAGATACTCAAGATGCCTCGTATCAACATAGGGGAGCTCATATCAGGGTTAGCTCAGCTCATATCAAAATCATCTCAGCTCATATGAAGGTAGCTCTTCACGGTATGCCTCTTCACAGCATAATCATAACTTATAGAGCTGTAAATTCAAGGTATCCATGATACCACCGTAACAATTATATTTGTAATAATCATCCCATCTTACCTGAAAGTGGTTTTACACAGAAAAAGACTCTGGAATCGATTGATGCTGAAGGAAAGGAAGTAGAAGAAGATGACTCTGAGGAGAGAAAGATGGTTGTTGATATTGGAGCAAAACCCATCCAATAAGTCCAGCTGAATCCAGATATAGTTCTAGGCATTAATTTAAGTTTCTTCCTGAAGATTAAAACTAATTTTCTATATCTTGTACCTTAAGTCCAGTTGAATCTAGATGCTGTTGGAGGTTGGGAATTACCAATTGATTTTGAAATAGTCATCGCCAGAATCTTGCCGGAGAATAATCACTAGAAGGGATGCCAAACGACGGATATTGAAATAGGGAGGGTTGGCATTTAACAATTTTTAAAGGGAAGAAAGGGCATTTTCATTTTTTCAAAGGGCAGCATAATAGCGTTATCACTTAAATGGACGAAAGGAGCACATTAATACACTTAGATAATTTAGAGGGTCTAATTCAGATGTTTTAAACTTGAGGGGGTATAAGTAATATTGAGAAAAACTTGAGGGGTGTTCATGTAATTTTTTTAAAATATTATAAAAAAATATTGTAGTATAGGGGTGCAAACGAATCGAGCTACTCGAGCTCGAATTGAGTCTGAGCTCGACTCAACTTGATTATTACCGAGCTTAACTCAAGCTCGAGTAGCAGGATACTTGGCTCAAAAACTCACGAGCCTATTCAAGTTTATATATATTTTTAATAATATTATTTTTATTTATAATATATATATATTATTAGCAAGCTAAAGCTCAATTTCGAGCTCAAACTCGAGCTCAAGTATGGCTCGGTTAATGTTTGAGTCGAGTCGATCTCGAGTTTTACTTATTTTTTATTGAGCCGAGCTTGAACTTGGAGTATTAAGACTCGATTGATCTCGAGCTAAATTTCAAATCCGAATATTTTGAGTCGAGTTGAGCTCGAGCTCGATTGCACCCCTACTATAGCAAAATCCTAAAATGGATGCCGTTACTAAGCCTTAAAAATTTTGACAACGATAATTTGCACAACGGAACATGCTAGTTTTTGTAATGAGAAATCTTGACATGTAAAGTTAATGTTATTTCTTGAATTGATTTTGATGATTATAAAATATTTGAGGAGGTTACTAATGATTTTGACTTGAAAAAAGATTTATTATATTTCAGGGGTAAAATCATAATTTTATCAAGTTCTGATTCGGAAGCCTCAAAAGCAAGAACGCAAAATTTGTAATCTATTGGAGGCAATTTTAATATTTTTGAATATATATTTTGAAAGAAAATTATGTTTATATATATTTGAGTCGACCCCATGAGTCGACTCATGGCAAAAGAGGCTGAACGGCACGCTAAATTTTTTAGCTGGCACACTCTGTGAGTCGACCCCATGAGTCGACCCCTGAGCATGAGTTGACCCTATGAGTCGATCTCTGCTGCTGTGTAGGCTAAAATTACAGAACAATCATTTTCTGTTCTGTGCCATAGAAGTCGATCCCATGAGTCGACTCATGAGCATGAGTCGACCCTATGAGTCGACTCCTGCGACGAAAAAATTCTGCAACGACTAATTTTCAGCTCATTTTGGCTGCATTTAATACCCATTTAATGTGCTCTAACGGCTCTATTTTAGTCCAGATTACTGTCCACTATCATTTGAAGTTATAAAAGGCACTTAAAAGAGGGAATCAAAAATATGTTTTGAAAAGGTTCTTCAAGCATTCATTTCAACCCTAAGCAAGAGCCCTCTTAAAAGTTCAAGAAGCTTTTATTTCAAGTTCACTAACCCCTCAAGAGCTCATTCAAGTCTTCAACCACCTTGAGAAAAATCAGAAGAGCTTCGTTCTTATTGTGTAAAGTGTATTTAAAGCTTTATTTGCACATTAAAGAAGCCACATCTGTATTTCTATGTGATTAACTGCTATACTCTATTTTTGAGTTGATTTTTTATTTTAGAAGGATTCTAAAACGTGGAAAGATTGATCTGAACCTTGAATCAGATTGTATTAGGTTGGCTTGTATCCGAAAAATAAGTGTTCTAGCTTGGAATAGCTAGAGTCAGAGGTTCCAACGTTGTATTCGATTTGAATACGGTTTAGTGGATTTGAATTTCCAAATAAGAGCTTGGGGAGTGGATGTAGGTGCAAGGTTGGCATCGAACCACTATAAATCTTTTTGTTTGTGTTGTGCTTACTTGTTCTCCTTTTAAATTTTCTTATCTTCTTGCATTATTGCATCCAACTTCTACACATTGCATAAATTTTACTCTCCACATTTATCCTGCTCATTGTTAAATAATCCTCATAGTTGTAAGTTAATTTTAAATTTTTAAAAACTCAATTCATCCCTCCTATTGGGTTGCATAACTGGGCAACAAGTGGTATCAGAGCTCGATGCTCTAACCCTACTTTGATTTAACCATCAAAGAGCTAAAGATCTATGGAAACTCAAGTTGGCACTTCACTAGCTGAGGGGCAGTCCACAAACCGACCTCCACTTTTCAATGGGTCAAATTATACCTATTAAAAAGCTCAGATGAAAATCTTTATTCAAGCACTTGACTATGATATGTAGAGTATCATAGTAAATGGACCACACACACCTACTAAAATAATTGATGGTGTGGAATCAACCAAATCCGAAAAAGAATGAGATGAGGTTGATAAAAAAATATCTCAACTAAATGCTAAAGTCATGAATATTTTATATTGTGCTCTAGATGCTAATGAATTTAATCATATTTTAACATGCATGTCAGCTAAGAAAATATGGGATAGATTAGAACTCATGAAGGAACTAATCAAGTGAAGGAATCAAAAATTAACATACTTGTGCATAAATATGAACTTTTTAAAATAGAGCATGATGAATCAATAATTGAGATATTTACTCATTTTATTGATTTTATTAATAGTCTAAAAAGTCTTGGTAAGTCTTATTCTAACAGTGATCTTGTAAGAAAGATTCTTAGATTTTTACTAAGGACTTGGGAGGCCAAAGTGACCACAATCCAAGAAGCCAAAGATCTGAATATCTTACCCTTGAAGGAGCTTATAGGATCACTGATGACTCACGAGCTAAATATAAAACAACACCAAAAGAAGATGTCAAAAATAATAGGATAATCACCCTCAAATCCACTGCTCAACCTGATGAAGAATCCGATGACACAGAAAATGAAGAGCAGGATGAAGAAATGGCCCTCATTACTAGAAGGTTTAAGAAGTTCTTGAAGAAAAGAAGATAAGGAATGAGGAAGAGACCACCTACAAAAGGAGAACATAGTAAAGAGAAGGATAAGAAGCAACCCCTTATTTGTTATGAATGCAAGAAACTAGGACGCTTTAAGTCGAATGCCCACAACTGAAGAAGGATCCTAAGAAGTACAAGAAAAAGGCCATAATGGCTACATGGAGCGAAAGTGATGAGTCAAATTTTGAAGAAGAAGATTCAAATGAACAAGCCAACTTGTGCCTTATGGCACATGAAAATGAGGTAAATACTGAAACTCCTATTGACTTTACCTTTGAAAAACTTCATGAAGCATTTTATGACCTAATTGATGAACTAAAGAAGCTAGGGGTAAAGAACAAAGAATTAAAATTAAAGAATCAATCTTTACTAAAAGAAAATGAGAGTATTTCAAATGAAAAATCAATCCTGTCTCAAGAAAATCTGAACTTAAAAAATGAGATTGCCAAGTTAAAATCAATAGTTGAAAAGTTCACTTTAAGTTCAAATAAATTTTACATGATACTTGACAATCAAAAAGCCGTTTATGATAAAGTCGGTCTTGGATATAATCCTTTAAAGAAACAAAAATTCTGAAAAATATCTTTGTAAACTCATTGTACAACAAGTTTTCAAATATAACTTGCTTTAAATGTGGTAAAGTATGACACAAATCCTATTCATGTTTTTCCAACAAATCTGAAAATTTCAATGTAAAGAAAATATGGGTTCCAAAAGGAACCATTATGACTAACCTAAAAAGACCCAAAAAAATTTGGGTACCTAAAGTTAAAACTTGATTCTTGTGTATAGGTATGTCTTGCATCCCAAAGAGCAAACCGGAGATGGTGTCTTGATAGCGGGTGCTCAAGACACATGACTGGTGATGAATTCCAATTCATCACACTTGATGCTAAAAATGGAGGGATGGTCATCTTTGGAGACAATAACAAAGGAAAGATCATTGGTATAGATAACAGTGGTATCACTCTCTCCAAGTATATTAAAAATATTTTATTAATAGATGATTTAAAACATAATTTATTAAGCATCAGTCAATTTTGTGATAAAGGATACAAAGTTATTTTTGAATCTTCAGTTTGCATTGTAATTAGTCCTATTAATAAAGGCATTAAATTTGTTGGGCATAGACATGGTAATGTTTATATGGTAGATTTGAATGATCTTTCTAAAATAAATATGCAATGCCTGATACCTTGAATGTCAAGATTAATGAGACTAGTTGGCTTTGGCATCGTAGGCTTGCACATATTAGCATGCATTTACTCTCAAAACTTATTAAAAAGGAATTGATTATCGGCTTACCCAAATTGAATTTTGAAATGGATAGAATTTGTGATGCATGCCAAATAGGTAAACAAACACGAGTCTCATTCAAATCTAAAAATATTATTTCAACTTCTAGGCCATTAGAACTATTGCACATAAATTTATTTGGACCCACTAGAACTACTAGTCTAGATGGAAAACGATATAGTTTTATAATTATTGATGATTTTTCTCATTTTACATGGGTCTTCTTCTTAACACATAAGGATGAAACTTTTCATGTTTTCTCAAAATTTTATCGAAAAGTCACAAATGAAAAAGATTTTTTAATTTAAAATATTCAAAGTGATCATGAAACCGAATTTAAAAATCAAGATTTTGAAAAGTTTTGGGATGAAAAAGGTATTGACCACAACTTTTCAGCACCTAGGACACCCCAACCAAATGGGGTAGTAGAAAGAAAAAATAGAACTTTTGAAGAAATGGCCCGTACCATGCTATGTGAAAGCAACCTTCCAAGATATTTTTGAGTGAAAGTAATTAACACGACATGTTACATATTAAACTGTGCTTTAATTAGACCAATTTTAAAAAAAAACCCCTTATGAGCTTTGGAAAGAAAGAAAATCAAACATTGCATATTTTCATGTTTTTGGTTGTCGATGTTTTATTTTGAACAATGGTAAAGAAAGACTAGAAAAATTTGATGCTAAATCCGATGAAGTGATTTTTCTTGGTTACTCTTCTTCTAGCAAAGTTTTTAGAGTTTTCAATAAAAAAATTTTAATAGTAGAGGAGTCAATATATGTTGTTTTTGATGAAACTAACGATCTTTCTTTAAGGAAGAATGAAGGTATTGATGATGCAGATCCTCTTATAGAAGGGATGAAGGAGATCACTCTAAAAGACTCAACCATTCAAGATGATGAAGAGCATGAAGACAAACAGGATGAGGAAGGTGAAGAACAATAAGAATAACTTCTAGGTACAAATGATCTACCCAAAGAATGGAGGTATGATTACAATCATCCCAAAGAACTAATCACTGGTGATCCTACACATGGTGTAAGAACTCGCTCTTCACTTAAAGATGCATTCAATCATTTTGCTTTTGTCTCTCATCTTGAACCTAAAACCATAGATGAAGCTGAAAAAGATTATAATTGGATAAATGCAATGCAAGAAGAACTTAATCAATTTGAAAGAAATAATGTATGGACTTTAGTTTCAAGACCTAAAAATTATTCAATAATTGGCACAAAATGGGTATACATGAATAAATTGGATGAATATGAAAATGTGATAAGAAATAAAGTGAGATTAGTTGCAAAATGTTATAATCAAGAAGAAGGAATTGATTTTGATGAGACCTTTGCACCTGTTGCTAGATTAGAAGCAATTAGACTTCTACTTGCATATGCTTGCTTTATGAATTTTAAGTTATTCTAAATGGATGTTAAAAGTACTTTTCTAAATGGATATATTGCTGAAGAAGTTTATGTAGAACAACCTTCAAGTTTTGAAAATCATATTTTTTCTAATCATGTTTTTAAATTAAACAAAGCATTATATGGTTTGAAACAAGCACCTAAGGCTTGGTATGAAAGGCTAAGCAAATTTCTGCTTAATAATGATTTTTCAAGAGGAAATGTAGACACAACCCTTTTCATTAAAAGAAATCAAAATGATATATTAGTTATACAAATATATGTTGATGACATTATTTTTGAGTCTACTAATGAAACTCTTTGTCAAGATTTTGCTAAACTCGTGCAGGGAGAGTTCGAGATGAGCATGATGGGAGAACTTACATTCTTCCTCGGACTCCAAATCAAACAAACAAAGAAAGAAATCTCCATCATCCAAAGCAAGTAACAAGAGAACTACTCAAAAGATTTGAAATGGAGAACTCCAAAGCAATTGGTACACCCATGATCCCATCATGTAAGCTTGACAAGGATGAAGGAGGTAAAAATGTAGACTTAAAATTTTATAGAGGCATGATTGGTTCTCTATTGTATTTAACTGCTAGTAGACCAGATATTATGTTTAGTGTTTGTCTTTGTGCTCGCTTTCAATCAAATCCGAAAGAATCTCACTTGAATGCAGTTAAAAGAATCCTTAGATATTTAAATGGTACACAAACTTTAGGACTATGGTATTCTAAGGACTCATCAATTGACTTGATATGATATTCAGATGTCGATTTTGCTGGATGTAGATTAGATAGAAAAAGTACTAGTGAAACTTGTCAATTTTTTGGAGTTAACTTAATCTCTTGGTTTAGCAAGAAGCAAAACTCGGTAGCACTGTTTACGGTCGAGGTTGAATACATTGCAGTCAGAAGTTATTGTGCTCAAATCTTGTGGATTAAGCAACAACTTGAAGACCTTAACATCAAACTCAATGAAACTCCCATAAGATGTGATAACACTAGTATTATAAATCTAACTAAAAATTCAATTCAGCATTCTAGATCAAAACATATTGAAAGATATAATTTTTGATTATGTTTGTACTGAAAAATAATTGGTTGACATCTTTACTAAGGCCTTAAGTGAAGATAGATTTTATGAAATTAGGAGAGAACTAAGAATCTTTGATCCATCAGCTTAAGTATCTCTCTGATTCCAAATTCTTAATACCAAAACTTCATTAAACCAAATCTATTGAGCTTAATTCTCATTTTTCTTAAGAGCTCAAAAGCTCAAAACTATCATTCACATGATCAATACTTGGGTAAACATCCTTCTCTCAGAGTTTCAAATTTTTTCGAAATTATCCCATCATTCTTTTGAATTTTTCTGTGCCATGAGTCGACCCCTAGGATCGACCCTAAGGTAAACTTGTAATTTTGTCAAAACCCTTCGGGCGCCCTCTTCTTATTGAAATTTTTTTTTTGAGCCGACTCAGCCTTTCGACTTCTTCCTCCCACCAAACCAAAAGCTCTCTATCTCTTCTCCCTCAAACCAAAGATTTCTCTCAAATATCTCCTCCCACCAATTTTCACTCTTCAAATCGCCCGTTTAGGAACCAAGTTCCTCTCCTCTTCCTTCTTCATTTGGGGTAGTTCGAGCTTGCCCTAGACTCTACCCGTCTTCTCCAAATCGGCACATCACCTCTCCAAAATCTTTGCCTTTCCACTAGAATCTTTTCCTCTCTCCATCACATTTAGTCTCCTAAGCTCCTTTTAAGTCTCTCTTGACCTAATGGCTCCCAAAATGAAGCTTTCATAGAGGAGAAAATCTGTTCGCGGGTTGGAAGAGAGTGTGCGCAGAAAGAGATTTGCAGTCGAATCTTCTCTTGCTCTAATCCCTGCTCCAGGTCCTGCTTCAGCCTCCACTTAGTCCCCAATCAACCCAAGCAAGGTACCTCTCTCTGATCGAAAAATGAAACTCGAGAAAAATATTGATTTCAAATTTTTTGAAAAAGAAGGGTTCACTATTGGATCGAAAATTAAGAATCAAGGATGAAAATTTTACTGCTCTTTAAAGAAAAATACTTTGTCGATCTAGTCAGAAAATTTTACTTAAATTTGAGCTATAGCAATGGAACAGTGAAATCTACAGTAAAAAGTGTTGATGTTATTTTTGATCTAGTCCACTTGGGATAGATACTACATTTGCCTTGTGAAGGCTATACCAATATGGAGCTCCCTATTAAAGAAAAAGGAATTAATGTTATCTTAGGGAGAACCTATACTGAAAGTCTAAATAAATTGGAAGCAAAAATTCTTTCTGTTGAGATGAGGCTGTTACATTACTTGTAACCAAACTGTTTGTCCCTAGGAGTGGTAGATATAACCTTCTATCTGGTAGGGATATTTGCATTATGTACCATGTGATCACCCAAACCCCTCTGAACCTTCCAGCATTGATGTTTGAGGCCATGAGGAAAACCCTGAACAGGTCCAAGGCTCACTTGCCTTTTGGTATGGCACTCACCTTAGTTTTTAGAAGGTTCGAAATCAGTTTTGAGGAGGAGGCAGTTGCTAGACTATCTCATTCCGACACTATCAACCGCCACACACTGCATCGCATGGGCTTCTCTAAGACTGATGGCGGTTGGACAAAGGGTTTTGAGGAGAGAACAGATGATAGAGCAGAGGAAGAGGGACCATCTTCACATCTTCGTGATCACATAGCATCCCCAGTTATTCAGTTCATATCTGATCATGAGGCTGGTCCTTCAAAATCTGTGAGGAGGCATGCTTTAGTTCCACAGTCAGAGAGCAGGGCACATCTTTCAGAGTTCAGACTAGCAGATGATCAGATTGAGATGATGTCCCAGTGTGTTGCCTCTATTCTATCTCAACAGTTTGTCACTTCAGTCTTTGCTCAGAGATCGATATCCCAGAGTGACTCAGACCAGACTCTGATCTCTCACATTTCTACTATTTTTCAGATGCTTACTGATCAGTTGGTACGCATTAAGCAGCTTAAGGGATGTATTTTGAGATTGACAGGCAGAGTATTAGACTTGCAGGGGCAAGGATTAGCTTTAGCCCATCCTCAGCCACATGAGGATATCACAGAGGTCTCAGATCTATCTGCAAAGATGGTTAGACTTCGAGAAGTTTTAGAGAATGGCTTTGACTTCTTGAGGAGAGAGATTAGGGGCTCCAGTGAGAATGCTTCTACTCAGTTCAGTGCCCTGATGCAGTCTATATCGAGAGCCTTGGATCTTTTGGACACCATCAGACTTTTTCTTATTGCACAATCCGTAGCTTCTCAGGCTCCAGGATCCTCTCACCCCTCTACTCATGCTGGTACCTCTACCCGTGGCCGAGGCAGACGTGGTCATGGACTTGATCCTACATCTCCTCACCCTATCTCTGATTCTTCAGATTCTGATCTCTCTAGCCATGACATCTATTAGATCTAGATTAGTTTGTCTCCTATGCTTAGGATCTATCTTATGGGCCTTGTATTTGTTGGCTAATTAACTCTTGGATAGTTTCTATCCATGACTTTTATATTTTGAGTTGACTCATGTGTATTGGGACACATTTTGTATTCAGTCACTTTTGAATATATATATATATATATATATATATATATATATATATATATATATGCACTTTAACTTTCAATGAATGTCAATGAATGTGATCAAATTGAATTATTTTAATTATGAGATATGAAAAATAACTCATATTAGTGCTGAGAAATACTATGAATTACAATATCTTCTAGATGAGCAAATTGATATATCCTTTATGTTTGCTATGTTGAGAGGGAGTAGAGAAATAAGCAATCAAAGAAGGGGGCTAAAGAAGTAAAATATGGTATCAAAAAGGGAGAGTAAAAAAAATATGTCATTTTTGTCATCTTTCTTTTCTTTTCTCTATCCTTAAAATCTTTTAAGATCTTAATTGATGCTATCAAAAAGGGAGAGTAAAAAAAATTTGTCCTTTCAAGATTTTTTAAAAGGAGGAGTAGAGAATCTTAATTGATGCTGTCAAAAAGGAGTAGAGAATCAAAATCGAATTTGAGCAATAAGCAATAAAGAAATGAGCAATAAGCAATAAAGAAATTAGTAATAAGCAAAATTGTTAAGCAAATGTGTCAAAGAACCAAAATTGTCAGCTCCTTTTTTATCTAATTTTTAAAGTAAATGAACTTATAAGTAAATTTCAAATTGATCTTCAAACTGCTTATGATGTATTTCGGTTGCTCCTTGAATTGATTTTGATGATTACAAAGTATTTGAGGGGGTTACTAATGATTTTGACTTGGAAAAATATTTATTGTATTTCAAGGGTAAAATCGTAATTTTATCAAGTTCTGATTCAGAAGCCTCAAGAGCAAGAACACAAGATTTGTAATCTATTGGAGGTAATTTTAATATTTTTGAATATGTATTTTAAAAAAGTCATGTTTATATATATTTGAGTCGACCCCATGAGTCGACTCATGGCAAAAGGGGCTGAACGGCACGCTGAACTCTTTGGCTGGCACACTCTGTGAGTCGACCCCATGAATCGACCCCTGAGCATGAGTTGATCCTATGAGTCGACCTCTGCTGTTGTGTAGGTCAAAATTACAGAACAGTCATTTTCTGTTCTGTGTCACAGAAGTCGACCCCATAAGTCGACTCATGAGCATGAGTCGACCCCTGTGACGGAAAAATTCCACAACGGTTAGTTTTCAGCTCGTTTGGCTGAATTTAATGCCCATTTAATGTACTCTAACGGCTCTATTTCAGTCCAGATTATTCTCCACCATCATTTGAAGTTATAAAAGGCACTTAAAGGAGGGAATCAAAAATAGATTTTGAAAAGATTCTTCAAGCATTCATTTTAACCCTAAGCAAGAGCCCTCTTAAAAGTTCAAGAAGCTTTTATTTCAAGTTCACCAACCCCTCAAGAGCTCATTTAAGTCTTCAACCACCTTGAGAAAAATCAGAAGAGCTTCGTTCTTATTGTGTAAAGTGTATTTAAAGCTTTATTTACTCATTAAAGGAGCTACATCTATATTTCTGTGTGATTAACTGTTATACTCTATTTTTAAGTTGATTTTTTATTTTGAAAGAGTTCCAAAACATGGAAAGGTTGATCCGAACCTTGAATCGGATTGTATTGGATTGGTTTATATCCGGAAAATAAATGTTCTAGCTTGAAATAGCTAGAGTCGAAGGTTCCGACGTTGTATTTGGTTTGAATACGGTTTAGTGGATTTGAATTCCTAAGTAGGAGCTTGGGGAGTGGATGTAGGTGCAAAGTTAGCACCGAACCACTATAAATCTTTTTATTTGTGTTGTGCTTACTTGCTTTCCTTTTAAATTTTCTTATCTTCTTGCATTTTTGCATCCAACTTCTACACCTTGCATAAATTTTACTCTCCACATTTATCCTGCTCATTGTTAAATAATCCTCATAGTTATAAGTTAATTTTAAATTTTTAAAAACTCAATTCACCCCCCCTCTTAGGTTGCATAGCTGAGCAACAGTTAATATTTTGACATACAAAATATATATTTAAAGCATTGAAACATGGTGATAGACAAATTTCATAAGAAACTAATGCATTCCAAACCCCTTTTGGATTCTCATTGAGGACGGGGCTCAACGATTTAACTTTCATACTATTCTTGCTTGATTTAAGCATATTTATGTCTGTTTCACATGCATATGTCTGCTCGTGGTTGTTTTAGTCCAAGGGTTAAAAATTATTTGACATAAAAAATTTTAAATTCTCTCAACAAGCCCCGATCAATATTAATTGCATCATTCCGTAAATCAAAGATCAAAAGTATATAATTTTCTAAAGTAGGTTGGCCTAAAGTACCTCTTTTATGCTAACCTGTGTTCCATAAGAGTTGTTTGCAAGACTTCTGCTTGTTACATCATTGTTCAATCTTTTATTTATGCTAGTGTGACGTGGGCATATGTTTAGTTACATCTTGATTATGTACTGGATAAACTTTAATATTTATATATGATAAAGAAACTTAAATAATAATTTATCAAAAAAAAAATTTAAATAATATATATTTTAACTATTTTTTGAGTAAGGTCCTAAGTTGTTATTAATGATATCAGAACAGATGCAACTCATGGCTATATGGATTGCAAGAGACTGAAGCATGGTCCATTGATATTAACCACAAAATGATCATGGTATTATGATTAGATTTAGACCCTTAGTTTGATGAGGATATCAGAGCTTAAATAAAGCAAGCATGTGAGGATTATACGGATGTATGTTTAGTCCAACATTAGGTATACACTAGATAGATCTTGGGCACTAGATAGATAGTCCCCCATATGTTATTGTTATTTTTAGATTGAAAATTTTAGTGAATTTTGAAGTAAGATTTTTAAATATTGTTGGATTTTGTAAGAAACTAAAATTTGGATTTTAGTTGTTTAATTATGGATCTATTATTTGAAATTATTTATTATTTGCTTTATGATACCACGAGGAGATGCAAGAGTGCCCTCCATGAGTATGAGGTGATTGCTGTGATTTCTAGCTCACAATTTTATTTGGGAGCCGACAATAAGAGACTTATTGGCTATTGGATAAATCTTTGATATATATATATATGACAAAAAAACTTAAACAATACCTTTTGGTTAATTTTTTTTGGATGAGCTTCTAAATTATTATAAATGGTATCAGAGCAGATCCAACTCATAACTTATGCAAATTAAAGAAATTGCAGCATGGACGAGTTGAGACTAACTACGGCTGATTGTGGTATTTGTGATTGATTTGAATAGATTTGGATTCTTAGCCTGACGAGGATATCAGGACTTAAACTGAAAGAGTATATGAGGATCATGTAGGTGTGTATTCAGTTCTACATTAGCTATGCATTACATAGATCTTCGATACTTATATACTATCAAAAAATATAAATAATTTTTTGATTAGCTTTTTGATGAGACTCTTTATCGTTGCAGTTGCTAATAGGGACCAAATGCCGGTTGCTGGCTTTATCATTCGGAGACCGGACATCAGGTTGCTGATGATGGGGGGTCGTACATATTCGAGCCCTCCGTATTAGGTGCAGAGCTTTGGACTATCTGGGCGGGCATTATCTATATCAGACGGGAACTGCGGGGGAGAAGATCTGCATTGAGGACGATTCGACGATTGTTATCAGATGGATCTGGGATGACGTGAGACATCTGGAGGCTCATCTGCTTCTCCGTGATATCTAGCTTTCCTTTCGAGAGTTTATCGAAGTATCGGTCCATCATATTTTCAAAAAGTGAATAGTGCGGTAGATTGGGTCGCTTTTTTTTGTTGCTGAACACACTGTAGATTAGACTTGACGATACGACAGAGATGCCTTCGGATCCTACAGAATATTTTGTACTCTGATTTGGTAAGGTGCATTCACATCAGAATCACATGGTCATCTGTCCGTACAAAAAAAAATAAAATAAAAATAAAAATAAAATAAAAATAAAAAAAAAGGGGCCCGATCCAAATTTATATCCAAGAGTTCGGATTCTCCGCGGCTGCTATTTCGTTAATTTCAAAGACGGATGCTTTTCAAGATGACACGTTTGGCGGCGTTGAACGACCAAGAGTACGTGTTGGAATACAAAAACAGCTACAATCATGTGCAGGCTTTTCCACCACTAACGGATACATGAATAGAAAAGCAAACGCGCCATTTCAGTTGGTATACCTCGCCGCAATCATCGCTTTCTCCCATGTGAAGGAGCCGGCGGATTCAAAACATTACTTTGCTTTCGAGCAATGATTCCAGTATTACTTTATGCGTGGCCCTCCCAAAAAGGATACGTGGCCACAATGCCGCATGTCACGGTACCTTAAGCAACGTGATTACAAGCATTGATGCTCGCCAGAATCAATTGGGCCACTTTCGCAATTGTGTGCCCACTTTGCTTCAAAGCTTTTCCCCCTTTACTAATTTTGTTGTGGATGGCAGCTTTGCCTCCCATTTTCATTTAAAAAAAAATATATTAAAAAAAAAAACTTCAAACTTTGTCCAATTGTCCTTCACTAAATACAGTAATATGCAGCTATCTTAAGCTTAACTTCATATAAAATATGATTAGAACCTATGGTCAATCCCCATCCGATCGAGGATGGGTTGGAGTTGGACCAACAGGATCATGTGTATGAATTAGATCAGATCGTGGATCTTGACAAAACATTAATTAGGCTACTAAGAGGGATTATAATAAATGAATTTATAAAAAAAATAATTATTTAATTATTTCTACAAAATGTTGTTTGAAAGAATTTTAGTGACACTTGTTTTCAAGAGAAGTGTCCCAACGAATATATTTTTATTTTCAGAAACTCTGTAAAAGATAATTAGTTTTGAAAAACATCAGACAACTAGACAACCTCATTAATTAGTCTCTTATGCGTATTCAAATTTTGTACACATCCGAGGTCCAACATAAAAGTCACTGGGGTTCCAGCATGCTAGCCTACACGTATTCTACGAATATATATCCATGTGACATGAAGCCGTTTTACATTATTTAATATAAAATAGCATTACTTGACATAGTAGAATAGCAAGTCATATTATAGTAATCCTCTATTCTTTATTTAGATTCATTTCCCAATTCCCATAATTAATCTAGCCGCCTTCATCAGAGATCTATCAGCTGACTCCATCTTTATATAAGATCAAGTCCCTGCAACAAAGGCCATGCGTTACCTTCAAAGAAAAAGGAGAGGTTAAGGTGGATATGGAGTCCAAAATGGCCAAAAAGAGTTTCACAGAGGCCATCAAAAAGCTTCATAGTGGAGGAGTCATCTCTCAGGAGGAGGAGAAGGGAGTAGTTCGTATAAAGATTGTAGTTAGCAAGCAAGAATTGAGA
This sequence comes from Elaeis guineensis, assembly GCF_000442705.2. NCBI lineage: Eukaryota > Viridiplantae > Streptophyta > Magnoliopsida > Arecales > Arecaceae > Elaeis > Elaeis guineensis. The sequence continues at coordinate 11,860,277 of NC_026003.2, read as the reverse complement.
CAAATGATGGCATCTATAAGCCAAAAAAATAATAATGCAGCTCATCATCACATGGCGGCGCCGCCGAGCTTGGAGCAGCTACTGCATGTCCTCCGAAAGCTGCACATGAAGAGGGCCGAGACCACGAAGAGCTACCGGGGTGATTGGAGGCCTGCGCTTCAGAGCATCCCTGAGGAGATTTGATATATCACCATAGTCTTCCTCCTTTAATTTGTGATATTAGCTCCAACATGGAGTACTTTTATCCATATCTATATAGCTTAATTTCCAAGTTCCAGATTAGGTTCTCATCTATGTGACAAGTAGTGGAGAGAGGGATCTGGTGGTAGCCACTCTTAATTGTATCCTCTCACTGTAAGAAGAATTATTAATGTGGATTTCCTCACCAAGGTACTCTTCATACAGTTCTCATAGAGAAATTAAATGATTATACGGAAATTCTTTCTTAATTGTTACCATCAAATCCTTATCATGCTATGGTTGCTGTTTCACCTCTATTCGGTGCCTAAATTGCCTCCACATGACATTGTTGATATTTTCATTACGTAACCTGTGAGGAAGTTAATATACGCGAACTGTGACACACACACACACACACACACACACACACCACACACACATATATATATATAAAAAATTCAACATCTGCTACATACTATTAGATTGGATAAAGTAAAATAAAATATAAAATTTTGATAAGTTCTAGAGACCTATCAAATTAGAGATTTATTTTTGTAGGAAGAGTTAAAATGAGATTTAAAGATTCACCAAAAATAAACATGAGTTGTAATTTTTTAGATGCAAAGCATAATAAAAAAGAGACACAACAACAGAATAGAGAATTAGGAGCATATTTTTATCAGCGGATTTTAAAATCCGTTTCTAAAGTTATCAGTTCGAGATAAGGGTGTCCAAGGTTGGAGACCAAGTGTTGGGAACTGATGTTCTTGCCTGAAGGCGATAAGTTTTATTTTGGTTCTCTGTTTCTGTGGTTTTTAGCTTAGAATCATGGCGCCTGAATGGGCGGCGTGTCGAGTGGGCTCCATAGGCAGCCGTTTGGAGTTTTGGATTGCTCGTGTTTGGAATTGAAGCTCCTCCCACTCTCCCCTGTTTTTCTTTTCCATTTTTGTTTTTTTTCCCTGCTCCCTTACACCAATTGAAATGCTATGTTGCTTATTCCATCATTTTGCTCAACAAAAAAAAGGGAAGGGCACTATGATAAAAAATAAAATTTTACTTTGAATGTTGAGTTGCCAGGATATTTTTTTTTTTAAGAAAAAGAAGTCATAGTAGTTATTTATTCCTATACAAGAGAGGAAATGTGCATGGAGGACATAGTAGTTCGTCAAATGTGTGAGGTTGAATCTTGGTGACAAGCAAAAGGGCACATCTATTGGTTCCGGCGAAACACTAAATAGGCTATTAAGATGCCATTTGACATCATTTTTTTATTTCTATAAATAAATAAATAAATAAATTTTATCTCTATTTTTATTTTTAAATTTAAAAAATATAAATATGTTGGGCCTAGTCAATTTTTTTAAAAACCATAAATATGATGATGATGGTCAAATAATAACAATAATGATAGAGATAGTGAATACCATAATAGTGATAACGATGATGATGGTAACAGTGCAAAAGATATGCTATCAATAGGAGTGTTGATAGAGGTACTAATGGTGGCGGTAGCAACAGTGTAAGAGATATAGTGGAGTTAATAATGTTGGTGGGACATCACTGATATAGTGGTAGAAGTAATAACGATGGTAGTAACATGACAAATATTATGATAATAGCAAAGTTATGGTTGAGATAGTAGAGGTGACGGTGGTAGGGCTTATGGCAAGTTGGCTATAGTGACAATGGTAAGTCGTAGAGATAATGATGGCAACAATGATAATAGTGGTGGAGATGACTACAATAGTATTGATGGCAGTGGTGGAGCAATGCCATAATGATAGTAGTGATGACAATAACAGTAAAAATGATGTTGGTGATTTAAGCAAAGGATATATATATTTTTTATTTTTTAAAGAGTATACGTATTCTAAAAATAAAATTAAAAATTTTTATTTTTATTTTTAAAATAATAAAAAATATTTTTATGAATAAAAATAAAAATAATATGATTAAACATGTTTTTATCTCAATTTTTGTGATTTTATTTTAGAAATAAAACATAAAAAATAAAAGTAATGACCAAAAAGTGCTTAGTTCTTAGATTTTAGTATAACAAGTTATAAACGCTAAATAAGTTTGATAAAATATTATTTAGTTATTTTTTATAAAAAAATTATTTATATAAATAAATAAATAAATAATTTTATTTCTATTTTTATTTTTAAATGTTAAAAATATAAATATATTGGGTATAGTCAATTTTTTTAAAAAAGCATAAACATGTTGATGGTTGTCGAAATAGTAACAATGGTGACAGGGATAATGAATGTTGTAATGGTGACAGTGATGATGGTGGCAAGAGTGGTAAAGATGAGGTAGCAATAGGAGTGTTGGTGGAGACACTAATATTGGTGCTAATAGCAGCGATGCAAGAGATATAGTAAAAATAGTAGTGTTGGTGGAGTACCAATGATATAGTGGTAGTGGCAATAATGATGGTAGTAACATGACAAAGATCATGATAATAGTAAGTGTTGGGTGGATGTCTGGCCAGGACACCACCTCCCAAGATCCTTTCAGTACCACGCGATGCAGCAGGAAGAAAGAAGAAACAAAACAAAAGGAAAAAACAATCAAAATACGTGGATCAGCCACAAAAGGGCTCGCCTCCACGGGGCATGCAAACTTCACTATGAAAAGAAAATTTTACAAGAGGAGACTTCACCCTCAACCCTTGTACACCAAATTCTCTCTCACATAAAGTTCCCCTCACAAAAGCTCTCTCTCTCTTGGAGACCCCCCTGAACCCCTGAAGAGCCTGGCGACCGCTGTCCAGGAGCCTCCTGCTCCTTCTCTCACAGCGCCTCACGCCTCTCTCTCTCCTCTCGGTTCGTACGGCGGCGAGAAAACGAAAACCACAACCCTCTATTTCGTCACAGGCTTAAAGGCTTAAACAAAGGTTAAAGCATGATTAGAAAGGGATTAGCACTCCTTAACAAAGCCAAGAAACCCTCCTGACCGTCGGATCAAGACCGGGAATCACCTGGGCCCTCCGATCGCGCTCCGGTCCACGGAATAGTGCCGTGGACCGCGAGAATCGCGTGGGAAACGCCCACGCGGTCCACAGACCGCGCCGTGGACCACCCGGTCCACGGTGGACCGGGGCAAGAGCCAGCAGGCCCGCTGGCCTGGGCCGGCCCGCGCCTGGGCCGCGCACCCGCGTGCGCCTGGGCCGCGCGCCTGGGCTGCGTGCGCCTGGGCCGCGGGCCCCCCCGCGCGGGCCTGGGTCGCGCGTCCCGCGCGCCGCCGCCTGCGGCCGCGCCGCTGCCGTCCACCGGCGATCCTCCGCCGCCTCGGTTTTCGTGCCATCTTCGAAAGCTCCGTTTCAGGTGATTTTGGTCTCGTTGGACTCCATTTTTTGCCGCGAACCTCGCTGTGGGCTCAATGTGGGCTGAATCTCGAGGCGTCAAATCCTAACAATCTCCACCTCGACTCGATATTCGGCCACCTCCAAACTCCGAGAGCTTCTGGATCTCCTCGCCCCCATGCCCTGGGGCAATCGCCTGCTGATCATGGATGGGCAAACATGGGAGTCGAGCCAGACTGCTCGATCCCATCTCCGTCGTATGCTGTGCTCTTCCTGACCTGAGACCTGCTCGGGGCATCATCCTGCGGCAATAGGAATCTTACCTTGCGACGTCACCTCTCGTCCTCCCGAGTCCCTTGTCTCGTGCCCGATCCGCCTCCTGGAGCTCCACCTCGCTCTGGGCTCCACCTGGCTCCTGATGCTCCACCTCGCACTGGGCTCCCTGCTAGGTAATAATGTCCTCTGCTCCCCTTCTTTCCCTCCAGCACAATCCTATCGCCGCGTAGCGCCCTCAGGATTCCTCCACCAGCTACCGTCCTGTAGCCTCTCGAATCCAGTCTGCTAAGTGAGATAAGATTCCGCCTGAAATCGGGTATGTATCGGACCTCCCCCAATCTCCTCACTGCACCGTCATGTGTCCTCCAGCTGACCGTCCCAATGCCTCTGATCGCACAGCTCGATCCATCCGGTAGATATACAGTGCTCTCACTGTTCTCCAGAGAGTCAAACTGCTCCTCTCTGCAACACACATGATAGGGGCATGCAGAATCTAATATCCACTGCTGGGAAGAAGTAGATACCTCGTCAGATATCTCGAAGACATCTCCATCTAAATCACTGCCGGCCGTCGCTACAGCAGCCACCGTCCGATTTTTCAGTTGAGGGCAATCTCTGGCTAGATGCCCCAACTCTTCACACCGGTAACATCTGATTTTGCTCAAGTCCCTCCTGGACTTAGACCGCCCTCGATGCGATCTCCTGTCGCTCCGTCTACCGCCTCCTGCACCTCCAGAAGCCACCAAAGCTGAGCTATCGACACCTGAGCTCGAAGCTGGGTTCTCCCTCTTGAGAACCTCGTTCTGGAGTATCGCCGCGGTGACCTCGTCCATCTTGATAGTGCTCTTCCCCACTAGAAGAGCAGTCACCAAGGACTCGTACGAAGAAGGAAGCGACGCCAGCAAAACCAGCGCCCTGGTCTTCTCCTCAACGTTCTCGCTAACGCTGAGAAGGTCGGTGAGGATCTTCTAGAAGTGGCTCAGATGCTCCTGCACGCTCTGTCCCTCAGTCATCCGCAGTTGGTAAAACTGCCTCCAGAGGAAAAGAGTGTTGGTGAGAGACTTCGCCATGTACAACTCCTCGAGCTTCGACCACAGCACCGTCGGGGAAGTCTCGCTCAGCACATGGATCACCACCTCATCCGCTAGGTACATGGGGATGGTACTCACCGCCTGCATCTGTAGCCGTTTCCAATCCCGCACCTCCATGGTGGTCGGTTTCTCATCGCACAAGAGAGCTTCGATCAACCCCTATTGGATGAGCACGTCCTTCACCCTTGCCTGCCACAAGGAGAAATTGCTCTTACCATCAAACTTGTTGATCTCCATCTTGATTGTTCCTGTTTTCTCCATCTTCAGTCTTGCTCACCACCACTGCAATCTGCGTCCTTGTACCGCCTTTGCTCTGATACCACTTGTTGGGTGGATGTCTGGCCAGGACACCACCTCCCAAGACCCTTTCAGTACCACGCGATGCAGCAGGAAGAAAGAAGAAACAAAACAAAAGGAAAAAACAATCAAAATACGTGGATCAGCCACAAAAGGGCTCGCCTCCACGGGGCATGCAAACTTCACTATGAAAAGAAAATTTTACAAGAGGAGACTTCATCCTCAACCCTTGTACACCAAATTCTCTCTCACATAAAGTTTCCCTCACAAAAGCTCTCTCTCTCTTGGAGACCCCCTGAACCCTTGAAGAGCCTGGCGACCGCTGTCCAGGAGCCTCCTACTCCTTCTCTCACAGCGCCTCACGCCTCTCTCTCTCCTCTCGGTTCGTACGACGGCGAGAAAACCGAAAACCACAACCCTCTGTTTCGTCATCGTCACAGGCTTAAAGGCTTAAACAAAGGTTAAAGCATGATTAGAAAGGGATTAGCACTCCTTAACAAAGCCAAGAAACCCTCTGACCGTCGGATCAAGATCGGGAATCACCTGGGCCCTCCGATCGCGCTCCGGTCCACGGAATAGTGCCGTGGACCGCGAGAATCGCGTGGGAAACGCCCACGCGTTCCACAGACCGCGCCGTGGACCACCCGGTCCACGGTGGACCGGGGCAAGAGCCAGCAGGCCCGCTGGCCTGGGCCGGCCCGCGCGCGCCTGGGCCGCGCCCGCGCGCGCGCCTGGGTCGCGCGCCCGCGTGCGCCAGGGCCGCGCGCCCGCGTGCGCCTGGGCCGCGCGCCTGGGCTGCGCGCGCCTGGGCCGCACGCCAGCCTGGGCCGCGCACCCGACTGGGCCGCGGGCCCCCCCGCGCGGGCCTGGGTCGCGCGTCCCGCGCGCCTCCGCCTGCGGCCGCGCCGCTGCCATCCGCCGGCGATTCTCCGCTGCCTCGATTTTCGTGCCATCTTCGAAAGCTCGTATCTCCTCCATCCGAGCTCCGTTTCAGGTGATCTTGGTCTCGTTGGACTCCGTTTTTTGCCGCGAACCTCGCTGTGGGCTCAATGTGGGCTGAATCTCGAGGCGTCAAATCCTAACAGTAAGATTATGATTGAGATAGTGGGGGTGATAGTAGTAGTGATTGTGGCAATATTAGCTATGGTGGCAATGGTAAAGATGATGGTCATATAGATAGTGATGATAATAATGACAATTGTGGTGAAAATGAAAGCAATAGTGGTGATTGTAGCGGTGGTAGTGATAGAGGTGATGGCCATAATAATGGTAGTGATGACAGTAATGGTAAAAATGATATTGGTGACTCAAGTAAAAGAAATAATTTTTTTTACTTTTTAAAAAATATATATATTCTAAAAAAATAAAATTAAGGATTTCTTATTTTTATTTTTAAAAATAATAAAAAATATTTTTTATAAATAAAAAATAAAAGTAATAGCATCAAACATGTTTTTATCCAAATTTATGTGATTTTATTTTAGAAATAAAATATGGAAATAAAAGTAATGACCAAAAAGCTCTTAGTTCTTAGGTTTTAGAATAACAAGTTACAAACATTAAATAAGTTTGGTAAAATATTATTTTATTTTTTTCATAAAATTTTTATTTTATAAATAAATAAATAAATAATTTTGGTTCTATTTTTATTTTTAAATTTTTAAATATAAATATATTGGGCATAGTCAATTTTTTTTAAAAAGCATAACATGATGATGGTGATCAGAATGATAATAATGGTGACAAAGATAATAAATGCCATAATAGTGATAGTGATGGAGGTGGAAAGAGTGTTAAAGATATGGCAGAAATAGGAGTATTAGTAGGGGCACTACTGATGGTGGTAGCAACGGTGCTAGAGATATAGTGGAGATAGTAATGTTGGTGGGGCACCAATAGTGATAATAATAATGGTAATAACATGACAAAATCGTGATCAAACAAAGTTATGGTTGAGATAGTGGAGGTGGTGATGGGCAGTGATTAGGGCAATATTGGCTATGATTGGCAATGATAAAAGTCCTAGTCATAGAGATAATGATGGCAATAATGATAATAGTAGTGGCGATGGTAGTAATAATGATTATGGTAGCGATGGTAGTGGTGGAGGTGATGGCTATAATGATGGTAGTAGTGATGGTTAAAATGATGTTGGTGATTCAAGTGAAAGACATGAATTTTTTTGCTTTTCAAAAAGTATGCATATTCTAAAAAAATGAAATTATAGTTTTCTTATTTTTATTTTTAGAAATAATGAAAAATATTTTTTTATAAATAGAAAATAAAAATAATAGCATTAAACATGTTTTTATCTCAATTTGTGTGGTTTTATTTTAGAAATAAAATTGTTGGGTACAAAATACCCACAGCCGAAGTTCTCAGCGGGATTAGCCCTTGCGAGCTCAGCCCGGACCCCTACAGGAGCTGGGCTACGTCGCCAACTTCAACTGAAGAAGGACTCCGTCCGAACTTCTACGGAAGATGGGCTCTGTCCACAGCTCCAACCTCAAGAGGGACTCCGCCCGGACTCCTACGGGAGCCGAGCTCCATCGCCAACTTCAACTGTCGGTAAGATCCGCCCGGACTCCCATGGGAGATGGGCTCTGTCCACAGCTCCAACCTCAAGGGGGACTCCGCCCGGACTCCTACGGGAGCCGGGCTCCGTCGCCAACATCAACCGCCGGTAAGATCCGTCCGGGCTCCTACGGGAGCCGGACTCCGCACCTGACTTTAATTGCAGGAGGACTCCGCCCGGACTCCTACGGGAGTCGGGCTCCGATCGCAACATCGACTCCAGGAGGACTCCGACCGGACTCCTACGGGAGCCGGGCTACGCCCACGACTCCAACCTCAAGTGGGACTCCGCCCGGACTCCTACGGGAGCCGGGCTCCGTCGCCAACGTCAACCGCCGGTAAGATCCGTCCGGGCTCCTACGGGAGCCGGACTCCGCACCTGACTTTAATTGCAGGAGGACTCCGCCGGATTCCTACGGGAACCGGGCTCCGATCGCAACATCAACTCCAGGAGGACTCCGACCGGACTCCTACGGGAGCCGGGCTCCGCCCATGACTCCAACCTCAAGGGGGGCTCTGCCCGGACTCCTACGGGAGCTGGGCTTCGTCGCCAACGTCAACCGCCGGTAAGATCCGTCCGGGCTCCTACGGGAGCCGGACTCCGCACCTGACTTTAATTGCAGGAGGACTCCGCCCGGACTCCTACGGGAACCGGGCTCCGACCGCAACATCAACCCCAGGAGGGCTCCGCCCGGACTCCTACGGGAGCCGGACTCCGTCGTCGGCTCCGACCGGTGCCGAACTTCGACCGACGGATCCGCATTCACAAGCGCGATGCCGCAACCACCACGATCCCGCTTCACTTCCTGCGGCAGATTCCGCGCAGCTCCATCACTCCCTGACAAGCCGCAGTAACGATCACAGTACTGCTCCACTTCCTGCGGCAGATTCTGCGCAGCTCCATCACTCCCTGACAAGCCGCAGTAACGATCACAGCACTGCTCCACTTCCTGCGGCAGATTCTGCGCAGCTCCATCACTCCCTGGCAAGCCACGATAACGGCCACAACCCCGCTCCACTTCCTGAGACGGTTACCGCGCGATTCTTCCATCCACTGGCGAGTCGTGACAACGGACGCCGCTCCACTTCCCACGGCAGGCCCCACGTGGCACACCCCGATGATAGCCACGGATCCACCCCACTACTCTCTGCAACAAACTCCGCCTGACCCTGGGCAGCCCACTGCCAGACGGTTACAGATGTCGCTATCAGGCTACCGCCCCCTCCGCCTATAAAGGGGAAACCCCAGATACGTTATTCCATAAGCTCTCATCTTTCATCTAAAAACTCTGCTAAATTCTCCGTTCGAGCACTCCATTCTTGTTGAGGCAGAGAACTGACTTGAGCGTCGGAGGGTCTTGCCGGAGCAACCCCACCTCCGGTTTAGACTTCCTTTGCAGGTCCCGACGGCGACCGCGACTTCCTCGACTCCAGCTTCTCCGGCGCAAGCGAATTTTTGCACCAACAGGATTGGCGCTAGAGGAAGGGTCCTGTGTCTTCGCAATACCCTTGTTCTTAAAGGAGCGCTCAACGGATCCACCTCCGGTCATCTTATCCGGCACCCACTCCTCCTTTCCTCATCTGCCCACTCCTCCTTTCCTCATCTGATGCCTTCTCGCGAGGCATTCGCACAACTATCTCCGGCTATGGTCGCCGACAAGGAGTGGCCGGACGATCGGCCTCTATCGAATTCCGTCAACACCATTTCGGAGGGATCCCGGTGGGAGGCAACCAACATACCGGCTGTATCCTCCAAGCGGCAAAAGGTTGAAGAACCCATAACCTTTACCGAAGAAGACACCCAGGGAGTCCAATTCCCTCATAACGATGCAGTCGTAGTTTCCTTGAATATAGCAAATTACGACGTCCGTCGCATTCTTGTCGATAACGAAAGTTCGGCCGACATCTTGTTCTACGATGCCTTTTCAAGAATGTCCGCTCTTGGCGGTCATCTGAGGCCGATTTGCTCCCCCCTGGTAGGGTTTACCGATGACGCCGTTCCGACGGAAGGAATGATAGCTTTGACTGTGGCCGCGGGTCAATATCCAAAGCAATCCAGGGCTCCGATGAATTTCTTGGTGGTGAAGGCGCCATCTGCCTACAATGCAATCCTTGGCCGACCCGGCCTCAATGCTCTCCGAGCTGTCGTTTCGACCTACCATTTGAAGTTGAAGTTCCCCACCAACCAGGGGATCGGAGAGGTCCGGGGAGACCAAGCCCTGGCCAGATACTGCTACAACATCGCCTTGCAAAGAAGCGATCAAGCTGACCCCTGTCCCGTCGATGGACTAGATGCTCGCGATGACCTCACCGAAGAAAGGGGCGGCCCAATCGAAGATCTGGTACCAATCCCTTTGAATGATGGGAACGCGGAGCATGTGGCGCTAATTGGCTCCAACCTGGGGGAGGAGGTGCGGACGTGTCTTATTGATTTTCTACGAAAGAATGCGGACGTTTTCGCTTGGGTTCCAGCAGACATGCCGAGGATTGACACGGAAGTCATGGAGCATCATCTGGCCGTCAATCCAAAGCATCGACCGACGAAAGAAAAAATCCGGAGTCATGCCCCGGAGAGGCAGAAGGCGATAGCCGAGGAAGTGGATAAGCTCCTCAAGGTCGGATTCATTAAGGAAGTCAATTATCCTGATTGGATTTTCAATGTTGTTCTGGTCAAAAAAGCAAACGGCAAGTGGAGGATGTGCATAGACTTCAAAAAGCTGAATAAGGCTTGTCCAAAGGATAGCTACCCCCTTCCCAGAATCGACCAACTGGTGGACGCGACCTCAGGTCATGAGCTCCTCACCTTTATGGACGCGTTCTCCAGCTATAATCAAATTAGAATGACGTCGGAAGATGAAGAAAAGACAGCTTTCATCACTAATCGCGGCCTTTACTGTTACAGGGTCATGCCTTTCGGCCTCAAGAATGCGGGCGCAACCTACCAACGGTTGGTGAACAAAATCTTCAAAGAGCAGATCGGCCGAAACATGGAGGTCTACGTGGACGATATGCTCGTAAAAAGCAAGTCTTCCAGAAATCATGTCGCCGACCTCGAGGAGACCTTTGACGCTCTCCGAAAGTATAGAATGAAGCTGAACCCGACTAAATACGCTTTCGGAGTAACCTCAGGAAAGTTCCTGGGCTTCATGGTATCAGGGCACGGGATTGAGGCCAATCCAGAGAAAATTCGCGCCATCCAGGAGATGACCGCCCCAAAGTCGATCAAAGAGGTTCAGCGCCTCACAGGGAGGATAGCGGCTCTTAATCGCTTCGTCGCGAGGTCGGCCGGACGGTGCTTGCCCTTCTTTCAAACCCTCAAGCAGCCGAAGAACTTCTGTTGGACCTCTGAGTGCCAACAGGCATTCGAAGAGTTAAGAAGCTACCTTAGCTCACCCCCGCTGTTGGCAAAGCCTGAACCTGGGGAGGAACTATTTTTATACCTAGCAGTCTCTCCCATGGCCCTCGCGGCCGTCCTTGTCAGAGAAGAAATGAAAGTCTAGCGACCAGTCTACTACATTAGCCGCGCGCTGAGGGACGCCGAGACCAGGTACACCAAATTAGAAAAACTGACATACGCCTTGTTGGTTGCAGCTCAGAGGCTCCGACCCTACTTTCAAGGGCACACCGTGACGCTACTCACCGATCAACCGATCAAGGTGGTTTTGCACCGGGCTGACACCTCCGGAAGAATGGCAAAATGGGCGATCGAGCTCACGAAATTCGACATCAACTACAGACCTAGACCAGCAGAAAGGGCCCAAATACTGGCAGATTTCATAGTAGAGTGCACCATCCCAGAGGAGGCCAAACCTGAGCAAAGCAAAGTTGACGACCTGAAGTCTCAACCGAACTCCCCTAACGAAGAGGCCAATCCCTCCGATCGCTTTTGGACCCTCTATGTGGATGGATCTTCCAACATGTCGGGCGCAGGTGCAGGCCTGATCTTGGTCAGTCCGGAGGGAGTCATCGCGGAGTACGCTCTGCGTTTCGAGTTCCTCACAACAAATAATGGAGCGGAATATGAAGCTCTGATCGCAGGACTAAGGATCGCCAGAGAGCTAAGAATAAGTCAGCTTCGGGTGCACAGTGACTCTCAACTGGTGGTGGGGCAAGTCAGCGGGAGTTACGAAGCGCGGGAGGACAGTATGGCCAGATACCTTGAGAAGGTAAAGGAGCTCACCCCCGCTTTCAGCAGCTTCAACATTAGGCAGATTCCAAGGCTGGAGAATACCAGAGCCGATGTTCTCTCCAAGCTGGCGACATCGGCTCCGGCCGAATTGCCCAAAGGCGTCCTCTTTGAAGTTCTAAAACATCCGAGTACAGAAGAATCGCGGCCCGTAATGGAGATCGACCACGAGCCCAGCTGGGTCGACCCTCTGATAACCTATCTCAGAGATGGAGTTCTCCCCCAGGATGCGAAGGAGGCTCGGAAGCTCCGAAATCAAGCCTCCCGGTACATCCTTTATGAGGGCAAATTGTACAAAAGATCATACTCCTTGCCCCTCTTGAATTATCTCCGGCCCTCGGAAGCTGACTACGCCTTGTGGAAAATACATGAGGGGATTTGCGAAAATCATTTGGGGGCTAGATCTTTATCCCACAAGCTGCTCCGCCAGGGATATTACTGGCCAACGATGCATCGTGATTCGATTGAATATGTCAAAAAGTTGATCGATGCCAGAGATACGCCAACATCCAGAGACAGCCCACCATCGAGCTCGCACCCTTGAGTGCCCCATGGCCTTTTGCACAATGGGGGATGGATATCCTTGGCCCTTTTCCCATGGCATCTGGGCAAAGGAAGTTCCTCCTCGTAGCGATCGACTACTTCACCAAATGGGTTGAAGCCGAACCACTAGCAAAAATCACAGAAGCAAAAGTATAAGATTTCGTCTGGAAATCGATCGTGTGTAGGTTCGGTCTGCCTAGAAATCACTGATAATGGACGACAATTTGCGGGAGCGAAATTCACCAAATTCTGTGAAGATTTAAACATCTCCCACAACTTCACATCAGTAGCCCATCCCCAGGCGAACGGCGAAGCTGAGGTGACCAACAGAACCCTTTTGCAGGGGATTAAGACAAGGCTTGAAAAAGCGAAGGGAACTTGGGCGGACGAACTTTATCATGTGTTGTGGACATATCGAACTACTCAGAGGCTACCTACGGGGGAGACCCCTTTCGCTTTAGCCTTCGGTACGGAAGCCGTCATCCCCATCGAGCTTAAACTCCCGTCAGCACGAGTCGTGGCATTCGACGAACATCAAAGTTCGCAAGGTCTTAGAGCCAACCTCGACCTACTGGAAGAAAGACGGGAGATAGCTCAGGTTCGGATGGCAGCCTACAGACAGAAGGTTGCTCGATATTACAACGCCCGGGTTAAGAACAAAGCCTTTGGAGTGGGAGATCTAGTGCTTCGACGAGCCGCTGTCTCGCCCCAAACTGGGAGGGACCGTATGAAGTCAAAGAAGTAGTCCGGTCCGGAACTTATTATCTTAAGGAACTCGGAGGAGCCGACCTCCCGCGATCGTGGAGCTCGAAAAACTTGTGGATGTACTACCAGTAACTTCATTTTAATTGAAAATCACATACCTATATGTCCTTGGACAATGCAAACAAACTGTATCAAAAATGAAAGGGAAACCTCATCCCGACAAGGTCGAAGGCCCGTTTCATTTAGACCGGATGGGGGGAGAGGCCTTACAGCGCCCTAATGTGCCCCCACAGCCATGTCAGGAACAGGAGGAGAACCTCGTCCTGACATGAGCAAGGTCGAAGGCCCGGTTCCATTTAGACCGGATGGGGGGAGAGGCCCTACAACGCCCATATGCGCCCCCACAGCCATGTCAGGAACAGGAGGAGAACCTCGTCCTGACATGAGCAAAGTCAAAGGCCTGGTTCTTTTAGACCAGATGGGGGGAGAGGCCTTACAGCGCCCTAACGTGCCCCCACAGCCATGTCAGGAACAGGAGGAGAACCTCGTCCTGACATGAGCAAAGTCAAAAGCCCGGTTCTTTTAGACCGGATGGGGGGAGAGGCCTTACAGTGCCCTAATGTGCCCCCACAGTCATGTCAGGAACAGGAGGAGAACCTCGTCCTGACATGAGCAAAGTCAAAGGCCCGGTTCTTTTAGACCGGATGGGGGGAGAGGCCTTACAGCGCCCTAACGCGCCCCGACAGTCGGGCCGGGAACGGGAGGAGAACCTCGCCCTGGCTCGAGCAAAGTGAAAGGCCCGGACTCCTACGGGAGCCGGACTCCGTCCACGACGCTAAGGAAGACTCCACCCGGACTCCTACGGGAGCCGGACTCCGTCCACGACACCAAGGAAGACTCCACTCGGACTCCTACGGGAGCCGGGCTCCGTCCACGATGCCAAGAAAGACTCCACCCGGACTCCTATGGGAGCCGGGCTCCGTCCACGACGCCAAGGAAGACTCCACCCGGACTCCTACGGGAGCCGGGCTCCGCCCACGACTCCAATCACAGGAGGGTTCCGTCCGAACTCCCACGGGAGCCGAACTTCGCCTTGACTTCAGCGGAGAAAAATTCCGAGCGAAAAGGAAAAAGGAAGGCAACGGACCATGACAGCTACGATTGGAAAACAGACAGCAGTCGAGGTACAGAAAACTCTGTCACCGCAAGGACTGGGGCTCCCATCGGGAGTCCCAGCTTTTGAGGAAGTTTTCGACATAAAATAGGACAACTTACTTAGGGTGACAGAAGCTCGGATCCCCGAATTCGAGCCCTAGGAGGGACCCCAGGCCCGAATGGCCCCAAGCGAGCCTGCAGCCATTGACGAAAAAATGACAATCGGGTATCTTCGAACGGCGTAAAAGTCGAAAAGGAGCTCGGCAAATAACAATCCAACACGAATAAAAGAGGTCGTCGATGACCTTAGAACGACGTGAAAAAGAAAAGAAGAAAAGGAGGAAGAGAGAAGAAAGAAGAATAAAGAAGTTCGACAGACGACTATTCGATGCAAGATGCAGACGAGGTAACAAAATCTTCTTTTCATTTTTCAACCAACAAGGTGTACGTTACAAGACCCGGTGGGCCAGAAAAAAAAATAAATACATCATCGACGACATCGAGAACACGGTTTGGAAAGGATACACCGGAAGCCGCTTCAAGCTGCAAACTTCTCTTCCCATTTCGTGTCCAGTGCGTGTGGCGGGCCTATCGGCTTTCGCCCCGCCTTGCTTCGCCCCACCTCCGAAGTCCCAACCTCAGGGGGAAAAGGATGGGATAGATTCCCGGGGGCGGTAAGGGCAACGGCAGCGGCGACGAAGACCTGTTTCAAGAAGAACCGGAGTCACCCTGGGGGCAACGGTGGTGCCAGAGATATGCGTCATCACCAAATACTCCGTGGTAGCCACCGTCCAAAACGCTCCGGCAAGGTTGGCATGCGCTACTTCCACCGCCCCCGCAACAAGTTTTACTGCCCCACCGTCGACGTCGACCGCTTCTGATCCCTCGGCCCCGACGGCATCAAGGATCCCGCCACAGCTTGTGACGACAGCTCTGCCCCCTTGACCGGTATCACCCTGCCTTGCTACTCCAAAATTCTCGGACAGAATACCTTTACCGGCGACCCTCGTTATTAAACCCCTGTTGTTGAAGGAATTCTTCCTTGAGCCCCCTTTGAAACGATGGGGATCCTCAGTGGCCACTTGATGATCGGAGAACTCACCGGCCGCTGTTCTCCTCCTCGCCTTCCTCCAAGCCCTAGACATCCCTTCGAGGGTGGCCTCCGAGGTGGAGGACATGACGTGGGAACCCCTTAGAGAAGAATCGAGGGGCTGAAGACGGCAAGGACCGGTGCGGAGGAAGTGGCTGAGTAGCTAGGCTCTCAGACGAAAGAAAGGTGCCGTCCTCTCGGCAGGATGAAGCCCCGAAGGAAGAGTGGGGGGTTTAAATAGCCAACGGATCTTAGCGCAGTTATGGCGTTGGGTGTCCCTAGGCCAACTGGTGCGTGCCACGTGTCCCGCATGTCCCACTCGTCGCTATCGAGGATTGACTGTTCGCAAATTTTCGTAGCGCGATGCTTGGGATCACGTTTCGACGGGAGTTCCGAAAAGACTCTTCAGGTCGCCTTAACCGGAAAAAGGGCTCTGACGTGCGCACATTAAATGCCAACATATCCAAGGACGGTTATGCGCAGGATTCGAGGGGATAACTTCGGCCATGCCCATCTCTCTGTACTTCCTTCATTCGAAATTCAAACTCGGAAGTAGGGGGACTAGCGTTGGGTATAAAATACCCACGATCGAAGTTCTCAGCGGGATTAGCCCTTGCGAGCTCAGCCCAGACCCCTACAGGAGCCGGGCTACGTCGCCAACTTCAACTGAAGAAGGACTCCGCCCGAACTTCTACGGAAGATGGGCTCTGTCCACAGCTCCAACCTCAAGAGGGACTCCGCCCGGACTCCTACGGGAGCCGAGCTCCATCGCCAACTTCAACTGCCGGTAAGATCCGCCCGGACTCCCACGAGAGATGGGCTCTGTCCACAGCTCCAACCTCAAGGGGGACTCTGCCCGGACTCCTACGGGAGCCGGGCTCCGTCGCCAACGTCAACTGCCGGTAAGATCCGTCCGGACTCCTACGGGAGCCGGACTCCGCACCTGACTTTAATTGCAGGAGGACTCCGCCCGGACTCCTACGGGAGCCGGGCTCCGATCGCAACATCGACTCCAGGAGGACTCTACCGGACTCTTACGGGAGCCGGGCTCCGTCCACGACTCCAACCTCAAGGGGGACTCCGCCCGGACTCCTACGGGAGCCGGGCTCCGTCGCCAACGTCAACCGCCGGTAAGATCCGTCCGGGCTCCTACGGGAGCCGGACTCCGCACCTGACTTTAATTGCAGGAGGACTCCGCCCGGACTCCTACGGGAACCGGGCTCCGATCGCAACATCAACTCCAGGAGGACTCTGACCGGACTCCTACGGGAGCCGGGCTCCGCCCACGACTCCAACCTCAAGGGGGGCTCCGCCCGGACTCCTACGGGAGCCGGGCTTCGTCGCCAACGTCAACCGCCAGTAAGATCCATCCGGGCTCCTACGGGAGCCGGACTCCGCACCTGACTTTAATTGCAGGAGGACTCCGCCCGGACTCCTACGGGAACCGGGCTCCGACCGCAACATCAACCCCAAGAGGGCTCCACCCGAACTCCTACGGGAGCCGGACTCCGTCGTCGGCTCTGACTGGTGCCGAACTTCGGCCGACGGATCCGCATTCACAAGCGCGACGCCGCAACCACCACGATCCCGCTCCACTTCCTGCGGCAGATTCCGCGCAGCTCCATCACTCCCTGACAAGCCGCAGTAACGATCACAGCACTGCTCCACTTCCTGCGGCAGATTCCGCGCAGCTCCATCACTCCTTGACAAGCCGCAGTAACGATCACAGCACTGCTCCACTTCCTGCGGCAGATTCCGTGCAGCTCCATCACTCCCTGGCAAGCCACGATAACGGCCACAACCCACTCCACTTCCTGAGACGGTTACCGCGCGATTCTTCCATCCACTGGCGAGTCGTGACAACGGACGCCGCTCCACTTCCCGCGGCAGGCCCCATGTGGCACACCCCGATGATAGCCACGGGTCCACCCCACTACTCTCTGCAACAAACTCCGCCTGACCCTAGGCAGCCCGCTGCCAGACGATTACAGATGTCGCTATCAGGCTACGCCCCCTCCGCCTATAAAGGGGAAACCCCAGATACGTTATTCCATAAGCTCTCATCTTTCATCTAAAAACTCTGCTAAATTCTCCGTTCGAGCACTTCATTCTTGTTGAGGCAGAGAACTGACTTGAGCGTCGGAGGGTCTTGCCGGAGCAACCCCACCTCCGGTTTAGACTTCCTTTGCAGGTCCCGGCGGCGACCGCGACTTCCTCGACTCCAGCTTCTCCGGTGCAAGCGGATTTTTGCACCAACAAAAATTATTTTTTGATATTTCATAAAAATTTTATTTGTATAAATAAATCAATAAATTTTATTTATATTTTTATTTTTAAATTTTAAAAATATAAATATATTGGGCATAGTCAAATTTTTTTTAAAGCATAAACATGATGATGGTGGTTGGGATAGTAACAATAGTGATAGAGATAGTGAATACTGTAATGGTAATAGCGATAATGATGATAAGAGTACTAAAGATATGATAGCGACAGGAGTGTTGGTGGGGGGACTAATAGTGGTGGTAGCAACGGTGCTAGAAATATAGTGAAAATAGTAATATTAGTGGGACACCAATGGTATAGTAGTAGTAGCAATAATGATGATGTTAATATGACAAAGATAGTGATAATAGCAAAGTTATGGTTGGTATAGTGGAGGTGGTGGTGGCATTGATTGTGGCAATGTTGGCCGGTGGTGATGGTCATAATAATAGTAGTGATTGTAAAAATGATATTGATGATTCAAGTAAACGTCATGAATTTTTTATCTTTTTAAAAAAGAATTTTTTTATTTTTTAAAAAGTAAAGCCATCAAAATAACTTAATAACCAAAGAGATGGCTCATTCCAGAGAGAGACTCTGGCGATTGACAACCTGCACCCTTTTCCTCATCAACCCACCGACTCCGTCACCGCTCCTCTACCACACCACCCTCGTTCGTGCCAACCTCCCCACCGTCTCCCTCCCTCCAGCGTACGGGTGCCAACTCCATTCCTCTCGGCATCAACCGATGAACCTCACATAAACTTACTGTATCTCCTTCAAACCTTCAAGGTGTTCCCTTTATCTCCAATCTCCCTCGTCGCCCTCCCATCTCTTTTGGTCATTTCGGCCATGCTTATCCAAACATCTCCGCACCTCATCCTTCGAGACTCCAAAGGACCCACCACTACCTCATAATCCTCCATCCCTACCTAAGATGCTCCATCCGTGCTTTCAAAAACACCACAATAATATAAAATATCATTGTAACCTTTCACTTCCCCATCCCTTTTCACCATGGTACAAGTCTATAAACATCCTAGCCACATCCATCTACTCCATGGAAAGTATACGTTTCTTCAAGCCCCCTATCACTACTAAAAAAAAAATGAATGGATCACCATATCAGGCCGACCGGCAAAACTACACCCTCCTACTACCACCCATCCCTGACAGCTGGTGGTGGTGCCCAGCATCTAAGGTTGAAGTTACAGAGGATAGATGGTGCATCGCAAAGGATCGTGGGAAGCCTGGCGAGAAACAACCATCTCAAGGTAGTAAGGAGAGAAGTTGCCATCCCAAGGATGGTAGGAAACTTACGTATGCCGACGTATTGAAAGGTGATGGCTCCTCAGCTGCGCCGTGGAAAGGTGAGTTTTCCCTTCACACCTTCTGCGCTAAAGGGCTAGTAGTTCCCACGCCGGAAGGCACCGTCCACCCACTTTCCGGTCGATCTCCCACAGGAACCTCATAGCCCCATATTGCGGGATTTCAATATCCTAAATCACGTAAAGTTTAGACTTCCCCCTTTAAAAGGGGGCTCTACTTCAGGTGTGGAAGCTCAGATCATTTGCGATTTGCATGTTGGAACCCATTAAAATGTTTCTCATGTAGGAAGTTTGGTCACAAAGCAAAAAACTATAGAGTTCTCAAGATGGATCCTTCTTATATGTCCAGCAGGAGCCCACGACCCTCCTCACCCCTGATTCCAGCCCACCACCCTCTTCCTCGTTTACCAACTGCAAAATCTTTTCTCCCATTTACTCTGGAAATGAGTCGCATCTCTCGTTACCTTGATCGGGCAGCCATTGTGGAATCTTTCGGTAGACAGTTAAAGGTGGATGATGTTTGTTACACTTTGGCATGTAAAGCTAGAAGGTTTGGTTCATGGACCACATGGAAGCTCACTAGCAACCTTTTCTTCATCTCCTACCCGAATCAAATTACTACCCAAACTTTAATAGCGGTAGGTCATATTCAAGGAGATGGGTTCACACTCATTGTAAACCACTGGAACCACTTTTAGGGAGAAGGATCTCACAGGCTGAAGCTTAAAGTGCATGCTACTTTACGTAACCTGTCGTTATTCTGTTGGACTGCAGATGCGGTGGCTTCAATACTATCCGATTTTGGAGTACTTTTTCGAGTGAGTGGATCTAGCTTCCAATGGAAGGATCTCACCGATTTTGATGTTGTCTTCTTTTGTGAAGACTTCGAAAGCATACTAGAATCAATTGACTTAACCATTGGTTATCACACTTACACCGTTTCCATTGAAGTTAAATATGTTTCTGAAGAAGAACCATCATTCGGTAGCTCAAGGCCTGGATCAGTAAGAGGAAAACAACGAAGGAGATGATGGATGGGAATTCTCGAATGGAGAGGAAGGACATTCTCTGGCAAACAACTCATGGTAGCATCACAGCTCACTATTGGAAGGATTGAACTTAATTGGAAAACTATCCAATTAAAGGTCCAAGATTTATTCCTTAGCATATTCTTGATTATTCTCTGGCATATTCTTGTTATTCCCTATCTATATTTGGGTCTGCATATCTGTATTTATAGGTCCTTGTACACACTCTTGATTGTAAGAAAAAAAAATAAAAACAAATATCTCCTTCTCTTTTTCATCATGGTATCAGAGCACTCAGGTTCTGATCCATTTTTTTCTTTCCCTTCTTAAAATCCTTCTCTTCCATTTTTTTCTTCCCCTTCTTAAAACCCTTCTCTTCCCTCCACTACTGATACCGCCTCTACCGCCGCCACCGCTCCTTCTTCCTCCTGATTCACAGCGAATTGCTGCCGCCGCAGCCATCGCAGCTCCCTTCCTCCCCGGCCGCCTCCGCCGAGCCCATCATCCCCACCATCGACCCGTCGATCTCATCTGTGCCGCCTCCCACGACTGGAGTTTCTTCCAGATTACCAACCACGACATCCCGCTCCCGATGCTCGACCGGACCATCGCCGCCATCCGATCCTTCCACGAGCTGCCCTCCGTTGAGTCCATCCGCAACCTCCTTCTTCCCAATCACCGCAGCCCCCTTTCTTCCCGACCAAAATCCCTCCGAAGCCTCCGCATCCGCCGAGTCCATCCGCAGCTTGCCACCGCAGCTCACCACCGCAGCCCTGAAATCTCTCCAACGCCTCCACCAAAATCTCTTCACGATCGAGTCCCCGACACCAGCCACCGCCTTCCTTGCCGACGGCGTCACCGACGACGGCATCACCCTCGACAATCCCGTGCTTCACGGGATACATAATCGGTAACAAATAAAACCACAGTTCCTTCTTTTAACCTTTTATTTATTTTATTAAAAAAATAAAAAAAAGTAAAAAAAAAAAAAAATAAAAAAAAAAAATAAAAAAAAAAAAAAAAATAAAAAAAAGAAAAATTTTTATGGCTAGATACTTAAGAAGCCTGCAGTTACGATATGACCGGTGATTCGTGTGTTTGGTGATTCATTGATAGTGTGTCTCCGGTGATTCGTGTGTTTGGTGATTCATTGATAGTATGTCAGTGAGATTATCGTTCGTATTTTATTTGTATGGCCAATTCAATTACTATGCAAGATCTTGAAGGTCTACTGGATCGGCTTATTACAGTTGCCACTCGATTAGGGGGTTCATCAAGAGATAGTGGATCGCTGAATGCTCTTCAAGTGGCTGTAAAACTTGATGGCCCAGTGACATATTTACAATGGGAGAGGAGCACTCGTCTACTTATATAAGGGCGAGGTTTGGAAGGATATCTCACCGGCACAAAGAGGAAACCTGCTAATAATGAGTAGGATATGGCTCAATGGAGAATGGAGAACTCTGCTGTTCTGGCATTTCTTCTAAATACCATGACACCGAATGTGGCCAGAAGTGTGCAACTGCTGGAAACTGCACAGGAAGTCTGGGAGACGGTCGCTCAAATATTCTCACAAAAGCAGAATTCTGTTCAAGCATTTGAGATCCGTTCTCAATTACGTCAGCTTCGTCAGGAAGATTTATCTATCACTGAATATGCCACCGAGTTGAAACGTCTCTGGTCTGAAGCTGATCATTATAGAATTTTTGTTCCACAATGCTCCATCGATGTTGATGGATTTCAAAAATATTTAGAAGAAGAACGGGTTCAGGACTTTCTATATGGTCTGAATCCGGAATATAAATCTGTCAGAGTTCAGCTTCTCACCAGAGATATTTTACCTAGTTTAAGTCAAGTCTTCTCTACTATTTTAAGCGAGGAGACACGGCGACGAGTGACTGTTGACTCCAATAGTTCTATAAGATCAGCTCTTACTGTACAGCCACAGCAGGTGGGTGAGAAGGTATGTTTTCATTGTAAAAAGCCTGGGCACACTAAGGCATTTTGCTGGGATCTCCATGGCCGCCCAAATCAGCCTGGGCGTGGTAGTCGGGGCCATGGTGGTCATCGTAGTGGTGGAAGAACTGGAGGATAGAATCATGTTCGTGGACCTGCCTAAGCCAATCTCTCTGAAGAGACCGAGAGTGCTGTACACAGCTTATCTGCAGAGGAGTATCAGACCTTCCGACGAATGATGGAAAAGTATGAATCATCTTCTAACACCACACCTACTCTGGAATAGTCTAGCCACCAGGACGGATATCTTGACTCCTCTCTTTTTGCACACTCAGGTACTCCATATAAATTATCACATGCACTTACTTGCGGAATATCCAACTCCTGGGTAATAGACTCAGGAGCATCCAGTCACATGACAGGGGCATCTAATAGTTTTATTTCCTATTCACCATATTCAGGACATGACAAGGTCCGAATAGCTGATGGATCCTTTACCCCTGTGTCAGGAAAAGGATCCATTGACTGTACTCCTAATTTAAGATTATTATCAGTATTGCATGTTCCATCCTTTCCTACAAATTTACTCTCTATCAGCTCTGTTACTAGAGATTTGAATTGCTCTGTCACTTTTTGGCCTTCTCATTGTCTATTTCAGAAGCTGAAAATGGGGAAGATACTTGAGGGTGGTAGACTACACAATGGACTCTATTATCTATCAACTGATGAAAGAAATATGAACTCTTCTTTGACGGGGTATGCATTGTCTGTTGAAGGTGCCACTTCAGAACTTATGTTACATCATCGTAGGCTGGGTCACATTCCTTTTTCTATTCTTAATCGCTTATTTCCATCTTTATCAACTAAATGCAATAAAAATTTGTTAGTTTGTGATCATTGTGAGTTGGCTAAACACACCAGAGCAGTATTTCCTATATCTGAAATTAGAAGTTCTAAACCTTTCATTTTAATTCACTCTGATGTATGGGGATCATGTAATACTAATACTCTCATGGCCATAGGTGGTTTGTTACCTTCATTGATTGTTTTAGTCGAGTGACTTGGGTCTATTTATTGAAGGAAAAGACGGAAGTTTTAAACTGCTTTAAAGAGTTTCATAAACTTGTAGGTACTCAGTTTGGTGTCAAAATTAAAATTCTACGTTCTGACAATGGCACAGAATATATTAATCAGGAGTTCCGTGCGTATCTTCACACTCACGAAATTATTCATCAAACCACTTGTGTTGATACTCCTGCTCAAAATGGAGTTGCCGAAAGAAAAAATCGGCACTTATTGGAAGTAGCCCGATCCTTACTTTTTACCATGCAAGTTCCTAAATTTTTGTGGGGTGAGGCTGTCTTGACTGCGGCTTACTTGATCAATCATATGCCTCTAAGAACACTCGGGTTTAAGTCCCCCATACAATGTTTGAAAGGGTCTACTGATTATGTAGTCACTCCTAGGGTCTTTGGATATGTTTGTTTTGTCTGTGATCATAGACCTTCAGTAGAAAAACTAGATCCACGAGTATTAAAATGTATCTTTGTCGGTTATCCTGCTACTCAAAAGGGATACAAGTGCTATTATCCCCCTGAGCAACGAATGCTTGTTACTATGGATGTTACTTTTCAAGAAACTGAAGCTTATTATGAAAGTCGTCTATCTGATAATAAGACACCAGAATTATTTTTCTGGGTGACTTTCTATACACACCAAAAAATTCTGATGCCCAGGAGGAGTATCATAGTAATGATGTTCAGAGGGAGCCTAGTATTGAGAAAGAAGAAGAGTCTAGTGAAAAAGAGTCCAGTGTGCATTCACCACCAACTGCTCAGGTGTCTCCACCGCTTGAAGCTTCTTCTCCAGAGTCTCCTAATGGTAACAATATTTCTACTACTCCTTCCATTTCTAATCTTAATATTCCTATTGCAAAACAGAAGGATACTCGCTCAATTATTCCTCCTACTCGTTACCGTTATGATATCACTAACTATGTTTCATATAAGAATGTGTCTCCATCTTATCAAAGCTTTATAGCTGCATTAAACTCTGTCTGTATTCCTAGTACCTGACAAAAGGCTATGGCAGAACCTAAGTAGAAGGAAGCAATGTTAAAAGAGATAACTGCTTTATCCAAAAATCAGACGTGGAATCTGGTCACTCTACCAGCTGGTAAGCATCCTGTAGGGTGTAAGTGGGTGTATACTATAAAGCAGACTCCAAAAGGTAAGGTGGAAAGATACGAAGCTCGGCTAGTAGCAAAGGGCTACACTCAAATATATGGAGTAGACTATGATGAAACTTTGCTCCAGTGGCTAAGATGAACTCTGTTCGAACATTGATATCATGTGCTGCTAATTTTGGCTGGGAATTACATCAGTTAGATGTGAAGAATGCATTTCTTCATGGAGATCTTCAAGAGGAAGTATACATGCAAATACCACCAGGATTTGAGACCAGAGCAACTATTGGAAAAGTCTGCAAACTAAAGTGCTCACTTTATGGTCTTAAACAGTCTCCTCGAACATGGTTTGATCGATTCAGTCGGACTGTAAAAGGAATAGGATATAAACAGAGTAATGCAGATGATACTCTATTCTATAGGCATCTCAAGGGAAAGAAAACTATACTCTTGATTTATGTTGATGATATTATAATAACAGGAGATGACCATCATGAGATTAAACAACTCAAAGGAAAACTAAAGCAAGTATTTGAGGTAAAAGATCTGGATCCGCTAAGATATTTTTTGGGCATAGAAGTTGGACGATCATCCAAAGGTATTTTTCTGTCACAACGAAAGTATGTACTAGATTTGCTTTCTGAGACTGGGATGTTGGGGTGTAAGCCTGCTACTACTCCAATAAATCAGAATCATCGAACAGTGACAGATAGTGGAGCTCCTGTTGATCGAGAAAGGTACTAGCGGTTGGTTGGAAGGTTGATATATCTTTCACATACAAGACCAGATATAGCCTATGCTGTCAGTGTCATCAGTCAATACATGCATAATCCACGAGAATCACACATGGAGAGAGCTTTTAGAGTATTACGCTACCTGAAAGGATGTCTTGGTCGTGGTTTGTTGTTCTCACAACACAACACCTTCCAGGTAGAGGGATTCACTGATGCAGATTGGGCTGGGTCATTGGATGATAGGCGATCTATTTCTGGGTATTGTACATATGTAGGGGGTAATTTAGTTACTTGGAGAAGTAAGAAACAGTCAGTGGTGGCTAGATCATCAGCAGAAGTTGAATATAGAGCAATGGCTCTAGGCATATGTGAACTTCTTTGGCTTCAGAAGTTACTTCAGGAATTACAACTTCCAAACAAATTTCCTCTTCGGTTGTATTGTGACAACAAAGTAGCAATTGAGATTGTAAGCAATCCGATACAGCATGATCGTACCAAACACATCGAGATTGACCGTCATTTTATCAAGGAAAAGATTAATCAGGGCCAGATCTGCATTACCTATATTCGATTTTCTGATCAGGTGGCAAACATTCTAACCAAAGGGCTTAGTTCATTGTCTTTTTCTGGATTGATTGACAATATGGGGCTTCGAGATATCTTCACCTCATCTTGAGGGGGAGTATTGGAAGGATTGAACTTAATTGGAAAACTATCCAATTAAAGGTCCAAGGATTTATTCCTTAGCATATTCTTGATTATTCTTTGGTATATTCTTGTTATTTCTTATCTATATTTGGGTCTACATATCTGTATTTATAGGTCCTTGTACGCACTCTGATTGTAAGAAAAAAAAAATAAATAAATATCTCCTTCTCTTTTTCATCACTCACCTATGGAAGATAGCCCTACCTCTGGATGTAGAGACCATCATCGTCAGGGGTCAAGTCTCCAAGGATCCATCTCTCTTCATTCCTGGGCAAAAAATTCATCGTCTAACCTTAACATCTGGAACAACATCTTTGAGCCAATATTGCTCAATTCCAGCAACATGCTGAATACTTTGACCATCATCCTGAATTTTCTATCCTCATTTCTCAATAACCTATAGGTATTACCTGCTGGTTTGAGGTCGACCTTTTCAAATTCAAAAAACCTCAATATTCCGACCGTTGGACATCACCAGACTTTCAGGATTTCAAATCTATTGCCAACCATCCCACCACATAAACCTAAAGTGAATAATAAGGAGCTACACCTGGTCTCAACAAAGAAGATTTTCTCAACTCTCAACAACTACCTATCAGCAATGTTTCTAATGATTCCCAGAGCACCCATCTCGAGGGCAGAGGCTAGCCTACAAGGAGAACCTAACACAACCTACCCGAAGAGAAGCGCAAGGCTCTGAAAGAAGAAGGCCAAGTTCCTAGGCTTGGAGGAAAATTTGTTAGGAATGGAAGACATACTCTTCCTCAACTCCCTCACTGCAAATGAAATGAAAGAGCTAGGCCATAAATGTGGAATTCTCTTCCCTTCAACTACAGCATCCGAAATCAGTAAGCTGAAGAGTATGGAAGTGGCACGATGCAGTATGCAGCAGAGACTATTTCTCCAAGATTAAGAAGCAGAAATAGATTAAGTGTTGTGTTTTATATTAACTTCATGGAAATTATGTACCACTCCGCCTTCTGCTTTCAGAGCCACTTGGAAGTGGAACCCTCTGTATCAAATAAACAATCTGACTGTTTCTTCTTCAAGTGCTTCCCTCAGTTTTTCATCTCCGATACATTGGAATTATACGCACGAATACTCCTCTATGATAGAAGAGAAGACCCACACCATGATTATTGTTTGTTTACATTGCCTCAATGACAATGTTAACTTGGAATGTTCGAGGACTATGTCTCAAGAAAAAGAAAAGAATAGTGCAGGATACCATCTTATCCTCACAATGCCAAATAGTATGCCTACAGGAAACGAAACTTAAAGATGTGGATCAGAATAACATTTCAGAAATTTGTGGACATCGGTTTGATTCATAGGAAGCAAAAAATTCAAATGGGGCTTCTGGAGGTATTCTTACATGTTGGAATTCAATGGAGATTTACGGCGAACTATTCTTTGAGGGGTCCTTCTCGCTATCTACCCTCCACTGGCCGCGCATCGGTGGCAACACTCATGATTGGCTTCTAACTAATGTTTGCAGGCCGAATGAATCCACTTAAGGGAAGCTTTTACGATAAGAACTCTTTACCATCAGGAGGAAATGGAAAGGGCCCTGCGTTATCATAGGGGATTTCAACCTAACATGATTTCAGTCGGAAAAAAGGGGACCAATTGCTCTCAGCACGCCATCATCAGAGCTTAATGACTTCATCAATGAGCTCTTCCTAATTGAGGTAAAACTCAACCAACTTTCTTACACTTGTCTAACCATAGAGAGATCCCCACGTTGGTTACACAAGATATTTTGTTTTGAAGAATTTTGGTTCAAAATAGATGGTTTCAAAGATCTGGTTACCAATTAGTGGAGAGAAGCACCCCCTGCAGATGCTGCTGCAAAAAACTTCAGTTTAAAATTACACTTTCTAAAGAATAAACTTAAACAGTGGAATAAAAGGACGAATGGGAACATTATCAAAAGAAAAGAAGCAATAAATCTAGACTTCAATACCTAGACATGAAAGAAGAGACCGACAATCTACAAAGTGAAGAAATCAAGGAAAGAATCAGCATGAAAAATCGGTTTCATGATATCTTACTACAGGAAGAAATAATATGAAAACAAAGATCACGAGTATCCTAGCTGAAACATGAGGATCAGAATACAAGATTCTTTCATGCAATGGCAAGTATGAGAAAAAAGAAAAACACGATCACATTTCTAGAGACGGAGGACAAAGTAACCCATGAACCAAGTCGAATACAAAAAGCATTTGCTGAATATTACTCGAAACTTCTAGGAACAGCAGCAAAGAGCGAACTGGATGTTGACTGGGACAAAATCTATCAACAAAACACCACAGATTTGATCTCTTTAGAGGAGCCCTTCTCAGAACAGGAGATTTAGGAGGCTATCTTTGATCCACCAAAACACAAATCTCCAGGACCAGATGGCTTCACTTTAGCATTCTTCCAAAAATTTTGGAGTGCCATAAGTGAGGATATTTGCAACCTCTTTAATGCAATACATTCAAATACTACAGACATTGGTAGGATCAATTACACCTACCTAGTTTTGATCCCTAAGAAAAATAACTACAAATATATGAGAGACTATAGACATGTTAGTTTGTTAAACGGTGTGATGAAGATTTTTTCAAAGGTTCTAACTAGAAGGTTATCAAAATGCATTGCCACACTTGTCGATGAATCCCAATCTGCATTCATTCAAGGTAGACAGATTACTGACAGCTATGCCTTGGCAATGGAATTAATCTTGTTATGGGCAGGCTGTGGGAGGACCTCCCTTAATAGTCCCATATCGGGCAATTCTGGTGTGTGCATGTGCTTAAGAGGGATACGGCCACACCTTCCCTCACGAGGCGCCTTTTTCCGTCGAGGGTAAGGGCAAAACCGTGAGGCCGTCTGCATGACGCTGGGGGGACTCGCCCCCGGTGGGGATCACGGGGCAATGCTCCCCATCCGGACCCAGCCGGAGCGGACAATTCTTCGTGGGCCGAGGCGTGGTTCGCCCTGGGGGCACCCGCCCCCTATCCGCACATGCACCCTCAAGAGTGGGGGGCATGTTGTGGGCAGGCTGTAGGGGGACCTCCCTTAATAGCCCCACATCGGGCAACTCTGGTGTGTGCATGTGCTTAAGAGGGATACGGGCATACCTTCCCTCATGAGGCGCCTTTTCCCGTCGAGGATAAGGACAAAACCGTGAGGCCGTCTGTGTGACGCTGGGGGACTCGCCCCCGGTGGGGACCACGGGGCAATGCTCCCCATCGGGATCCAATCGGAGCGGACAATTCTTCGTGGGCCGAGGCGTGGTTCGTTCTGACGACCGCTTGACACGTGTGCACAACAAATCTCATTCTGGAAAAAATCAAAACAAAGAGGTGTGCTTCTGAAGATAGATTTTGAGAAGGCCTTCGACAATATTCGATGGGATTTTCTCTTATCATTACGATACAAATGAGAGGCTTCAGACCAAAATGGTGCTCTTGAATTAAAGCAATATTACACACAAACAAAGTTGCGTTGATTGTTACAGGACAGCCTCTGAACTAGATTCAATCTAAGAGAGGGCTCAAGCAAGGAGACCCTCTCCCTCCTCTCCTCTGGTTTCAGATGTGCTTACCAGGATTCTAAAAACAGCTGCATCTAATGATCTCATTGTAGGGATTGGCCATCCTCACTCATCTGAAAAAATCCATTGCATTTAGTATGCGGATGGCACACTTATCCTCAGCGATGCCTCTAAGGTACACCTGTGTAACATCAAATATATCTTATATTACTATGAATATTTTTCAGGTCTGAAGATTAATTATGAAAAAAGCTCATTAGTAGGAATTGGAATACATCAGCCGCAATGTCAGTATTTTGCTGAGCTACTTGGCTGCTCTCAATCCTCACTCCCAACTAAGTATCTCAGCTTCCCACTTCAAACATCTAAACCAAAGACCATGGACTGAAATTTCTTGATGGAGAAAATTGACAAAAAACTGCAGTCTTGGAAGGAAAGAATGTTATCAATCGGGAGAAGGCTATCCCTGATCAATGTTGTTCTGAGCTGCATCCCAACTTATTGGATGACCTCATTCATGCTGCCTCAAGCAATAATTCAAAAAATAGACAGGAAAAGAAGGAAATTCCTATGGAGAGGAGATAAGCAATGCTCCAAAATTCATTATATGGTGAGCTGGAAAAAGGTTTGCCAACCAAAATATCTAGGGTGGCTGGGGATTATCAATCTAACAGCCCTCAACCAAAGTCTTCTGGTGAAAAGATGGTGGCGTCTCTACTCTGAACATAGTAAGCCTTGGCAGAGCTTAGTGTTGAACCTTCATTACAGAAAACACCCACCTAATGGCACGGACTCAAAATGAAGCAAATTTGGATCTATAATTTGGAAGAGTACACTAAAGGTGAAAGATTTCTTCCATAGAAGCTACCGTTTTAAGGTTGGAGATGGAAAGTTAGTATCTTTTTAGAGGGATCAGTGGATAACTGATTCAACACTACAAGAAACATATCTGGAGCTCTACATGTTGACAGAAGATCCAAAATAAAATCTTGACAGTGAAGAATCTTGAAAGGAAACGCATAAGAACACAAATTACTTGCCCACTTTGCACAGAAGAGGAGGAGAGAGCCGATCATCTATTTGTGGAATGTACCTTTGCTAAGCAAATATGGGACTGTATTGGATGGAAGCTTGAGGTTAGTCTTAATGTCAATACTGTTGGAAGTCTTTGGAGAGAGTAGATACGCTCGCTCCCGACTCAAATCAATCCAAATTCATGGAATATCTTAGTTGGACAGTATGTTGGGCATTATGAAAGGAAAGCAACAACAGACTTTTCCGTTTTAAAGCCCTCATTCCGAATGCCATCTTCAGATGCTTACTCTCCTCGCTTAGAGATTGGACGTTGTGCTGCTTAAACAGGAACAGATACCATCTTGACTCAGTAATCTTGATGCTAGAGAGAGATGGAAGAGATTAAAGGTCAACAAAAGTTCAAGCAAGCTCATGTCCATCTTAAATACTCTGATGGAAGCTCATGCCCTTTCTTTGTTTTGATGTAAAAGGATTAATAAACCCAGAAATTATCAATAGTACAATGTAAAAACCTGCATGTAAATATCACTTCACAATCAATACACCGGGTGGACCTCCCTCCCATTATTCATAAAAAAAAAAAGTATTTGTATTCTAAAAAATGAAATTAAGGATTTCTTATTTTCAATTTTAGAAATAATGAAAAATATTTTTTTTTATAAATAGAAATAAAAGTAATAGCATTAAACATGTTTTTATCTCATTTGTGTAATTTTATTTTAGAAATAAAAGATGAAAGTAAATGAAATGACCAAAACGTTCTTAGTTCTTAGGTTTTAGTATAACAAGTTACAAATACTAAATAAGTTTAGTAAAATATTAATTTATTTTTTCAAAAAAAAATTATTTCTATAAATAAATAAATAAATAATTTTGATTTTATTTTTATTTTTAAATTTTAAAAATGTGAATATATTGGACATTGTCAATTTTTTCTAAAATACATAAATATGATAATGGTGGTTGGGATAGTAATAATGGTGACAGTGATAGTGAATGCATTAATAGCGGCAGTGATGATGATAGCAAGATCGTTAAAGATGTGATAGCAATAGGAGTATTGGGAGGGGCATTAATATTGGTGGTAGTAGCAATTGTACGAGAGATGTAGTGGAGATAGTAATGTTGGTGATCACTAATGGTTTAGTGGTAGTGACAATAATGATGGTAGTAACATAATAAAGAGCATGATAATAGTAAAATTATGGTTAAGATAGTGGAGGTGGCGATGGCAATGATTGTGGTAAAATTGGCTATGGTGGCATTGGCAAGAGTGGTGGTCATTGACATAATGACGACAACAATAATAATAGTGAGGGAGGTGATAGCAATAGTGGTGATGATAATAATAGTAGTGGTGGAGGCGATTGCCATAATGATGGTTGTGATGATCGTGATGGTAAAAATGATGTTGATGATTCAAGTAAAAAAATATATTTTTTTACTTTTTAAAAAATATATATATTCTAAAAAATAGAATTAAAGATTTCTTATTTTTATTTTTAGAAATAATAAATTATTTTTCTATAAATAGAAAATCAAAGTAATAGCATTAAACATGTTTTCATATCAATTTATGTGATTTTATTTTAGAAATAAAACATAAAAATAAAAGTAATGATAAAAAAGCTCTTAGTTCCTTGGTTTTAATATAACAAGTTACAAACACTAAATAAGTTTGGTTGAATATTATTTTATTATTTTTAATAAATTTTTTTATTTTTATTAATAAATAAATAAAATTATTTTTATTTTTATTTTTAAATTTTAAAAATATAAATATATTGGGTATAATCAAATTTTTAAAAAAATATAAACATGATGATGATGGTCGGGATAGTAACAATAGTGATAGAGATAGTGAATTTTGTAATGACGATAGTTATGATAATGGCAAGAATGCTAAAGATACGGTAGCAATAGAAGTGTTAGTGGGAGCACTAATAGTGGTGGTAGTAATGGTACTAGAAATATAGTAGAGATAGTAATATTAGTGGGACACCAATGGTATAGTGATAGTGGCAATAATGATGATCGTAATACATGACAAAGATCATAGTAATAGCAAAGTTATGATTGAGTTAGTGGGGGTGACGGTGGCAGTGATTGTGGCAATGTTGGCTATGTGGCAATGATAAGGATGGTGGTCGTAGAAATAATGATGACAATGATGACAATAGTGATGAAGATATATAGCAGTAATAGTAGTAGAGATGATGGCCATAATGATGATAGTGATGACAGTGATGATAAAAATAATATTGATGATTCAAATAAAAGACATAAATTTTTTTACTTTTTAAAAAGTATTTATATTCTAAAAAAATTAATAATTTCTTATTTTAAATTTTAAAAATAATAAAAAATATTTTTTATAAATAAAAAATAAAAATAATAGCATTAAACATGTTTTTATCTCTATTTGTGTGATTTTATTTTAGAAATAAAAGATAAAAATAAAAGAAATGACCAAAAATCTCTTAGTTCTTAGGTTTTAGTATAACAAGTTACAAATTCTAAATAAGTTTAGTAAAATTTTATTTTATTTTTTCGTAAAATTTTAATATCTATAAATAAATAAATAAATAAATTTTATTTTATTTTTATTTTTAAAATTTAAAAATATGAATATATTGAATATTGTCAAATTTTTTTAAAAAGCATAAATATGATAATGGTGGTTTAGATAGTAACAATGGTGATAGAGATAGTGAATATGGTAATGGTGATAGTGATGATGATAGCAAGAGTGTTAAAAATGTGGTAGCAATAGGAGTGTTGGTGGAGGCACTAATATTGGTGATAATAGAAATAGTGTGAGATATATAATGAAGATAGTAATGTTGATGGGCCATTAATGGTACAGTGGTAGTGGCAATAATAATGGTAGTAACATGATAAAGATCGTGATAATAGCAAACTTATGGTTATGATAGTGGGGGCGGCGGTGGCGGTGATTGTGATAATGGTGGCAGTGGTAAGAGTGGTGGTTATTGAGATAATGATGGCAACAATAATAATAGTAGGGAAGATGACAGCAATAGTGGTGATGGTAGTGATGGAGGTGATGGCCATAATGATGGTAGTGATGATTGTGTTGGTAGAAATGATGTGATGACTCGAGTAAAAAATATATATTTTTTTAAAAAATATTTATATTCTAAAAAATAAAATTAAGGATTTTTTATTTTCATTTTTAGAAATAATGAAAATTTTTTTTATAAATGAAAAATGAAAGTAATAGCAGTAAACATGTTTTCATCTCAATTTGTGTGATTTTATTTTAGAAATAAAACATGAAAATAAAGGTAATGACCAAAGCTCTTAGTTCTTTCATTTTAATATAACAAGTTACAAACACTAAATAAGTTTGGTTTAAATATTATTTTATTATTTTTAATAAAATTTTTATTTCTATAAATAAATAAATAAATAAAATTATTTTTATTTTTAAATTTTAAAAATATAAATATATCGAGCATAGTCAATTTTTTTAAAAAAATATAAACATGATGATGGTGGTCAGGATAGTAACAATGGTGATAGACAGAGATAGTGAATGTTGTAATGGTGATAGTCATGATGGTGGTAAGAGTGCTAAAGATATGGTAGTAGTAGGAGTGTTGGTGGGGGTACTAATGGTGGTAATAGCAATAGTACTAGAGATGTAGTAGAGATAGTAATGTTGGTGGGGCATCAATGGGATAGTAGTAGTGACAATAATGATGGTAGTAATATGATAAAGATCATAATAATAGTAAAGTTATGGTTGGGATAGTGAAGATGGTAATGGCAGTGATTGTGGCAATGTTAGCTATGGTGGCAATGGTAAGAGTATGGTTGTAGAAATAATGATGGCAACAATAATAATAGTGATAGAGATGGTGACGATAATAGTGATGGTAGTGGTGGAGACGATGGCCATCATCATGGTAGTGATGATAGTTATGGTAAAAATAATGCTAGTGATTAAGTAAAAGACATGAATCTTTTTATTTTTAAAAAGGTATGGGTATTGTAAAAAAATAAATTAAAGATTTCTTATTTTTATTTTTAAAAATAATAAAAATTATTTTTTATAAATAAAAAATAAAAGTAATAGCA
Organism: Elaeis guineensis; assembly: GCF_000442705.2. Classification (NCBI taxonomy): domain Eukaryota; kingdom Viridiplantae; phylum Streptophyta; class Magnoliopsida; order Arecales; family Arecaceae; genus Elaeis; species Elaeis guineensis. The sequence continues at coordinate 11,825,980 of NC_026003.2, read as the reverse complement.
TTAAACATATTTTTAACTCAATTTGTATGATTTTATTTTATAAATAAAATATAAAAATAAAAGTAATAACCAAAAAGCTCTTTGTTCTTAGGTTTTAGTATAACAAGTTATAAACACTAAATAAGTTTGATAAAATATTATTTTATTATTTTTTATAATTTTTTTATTTTTATAAATAAATAAATAAATTTGGTTTCTATTTTATTTTTAAATTTTAAAAATATAAATATATTAGGCACAGTCAATTTTTTAAAAAAAGTATAAATATGATGATGATCAAGATAGTAATACTGGTGATAGAGATTGAGAATGCCGTAATGGTGATAGTGATGATGGTGACAAAAGTGCTAAAGATATGGCACCAATAGAAATATTGGTGGGGGCATTAATGGTGCAATAGCAATGGTACTAGAGATATAGTGGAGATAGTAATATTGGTGGGGCATCAATGGTATAGTGGTAGCGACATTAATGACGGTAGTAACATGACAAAGATCATGATAATAGCAAAGTTATGATTAAGATAGTGGAGGTGGTGGTAACAGTGATTGTGACAATATTGGCTATGGTGGCAATAGTAAGAATGGTGGTCGACGTAATGATGGCAATAATGATAATAGTGGTGGAGATGGCGGTAATAATAATGATGATAGTGGTGGAGGTGATGGCTATAATAATGATAGTGATGGTAAAAATGATCTTGATGATTCAAGTAAAAGACATGAATTTTTTTATTTTTTAAAAGATGTCCATATTCCAAAAAAATATGAAATTAAGAATTTCTTATTTTTACTTTTAGAAATAATGAAAAATATTTTTTATAAATAGAAAATAAAAGTAATGGTATTAAACTTGTTTTTATCTCAATTCATATGATTTTATTTTAGAAATAAAACATGCAAATAAATGTAATGACCAAAAAGCTCTAAGTTCTTAAATTTTAGCATAACAAATTTTAAATGCTAAATAAGTTTGGTAAAATATTATTTTATTATTTTTATAAAATTTTATCAAGAATAATTAGAAAACTAGCTTATAACTTTATGCGATGTATGGGATGGCACCAATGCCATCTTCTTCTTATCGATCGAGTTAGCACTTCTTCAATTGAATTAGTTACATATCTTATCAAACACTTGCACTACAACAATATAAACCTTTTTCGATTGGATCAGTTATATATATTATCAAATATTTGTACTACAATAACATAAACTGAGAGTTCCATAAACTAAAGTTTCTACTTTTGGGTTCTGGCTTAGCATTGGGCATGGCTGCAACAGCAAGGGAGGCAGCAATTGCAGTGCAGTGGGGGAGGAGATGTTTCCTAGTCTTTCCTTTTCTAAAAAAATGCGAATAAGGATATATATATATATATATATATATATATATATATATATATATATATATATATATATATATATATATATTATAATTAGTGTATATAGTATAGATATTGAATAAAGTTGCTCGGAAGTTTTTTTTTAAAAAACTTTTAAGCATATTCCACATCCACCTTCCATTGTTGGATCGGTTTGACAGTGCTATGCTACTTTCCGAGCTCTCCTCCTCTCCCTCTCTGCTTGTCCTTTTTTCTCTCCCTCTTTTGCCATGTCCTCCATTGGAGCTTCGGGTGGTGACACTGTCCCACAGCATTATTTTTACCACCAGTGCAATCGCACCATCACTCTCACCCCACCCCTAATCCCGAGATCGCCTGCCCCATTTGCCATGGCAGCTTCCTCAAGGAGTTCGACCTCTCTGACTCTAATCCTAGCCCTCATTCCTTCTTCTCCCTCCAATCCTCCATCCATTCTTCCTCTTTCCCTCCCCCTTCTCTTTCCTCTTGTCCTCCTCCCCCCCACCGGCAGCTTCGACCTCCGCGACCTTAGCAACCTCATTGGCTTCTTCGATCTTCACTCCTTCTATTTCCCTGCCCTCGGAGGTGGAGGTGGCATGAAGCCTTTGATCCGTTGGTTTTCCTCCCTCTCTGGCAAGATTTTTTCCAAGGACACATCAACTACATGAGCTTGGGGGATTAAGGTTAGCCTTAGAATTTTGAGAAGAGAAAAGAAGAGAGGAGGATAACCTTGGAGGCATTTTCGTTGGCACGACCCATGTCGACGTTGATGTTGGCGGTGTCTATCTCGGCCTTATCGGGGATCTCTCTGCCATAGACTTTGTGCTTCTCTTCCTCTATTCTGTCATCCCACTAAAATTCTATAGGTACATACATGGTAAAATATTTTGGCAACAAATATCAAATAGAAGCTGTGCCAATGCAATGCTTTCGTTTTAATATATATATATATACATATATATATATATACATATACATATACATATATACATATACATATACATATATATATATATATATACATATACATATACATATATACATATACATATACATATATACATATACATATAATAATATACATATACATATATATATATATACATATACATATACATATATATACATATACATATATATATATATACATATACATATATATATATATATATATATATATATATATATATATATATATATATTGAATGATTCGATTAAATTATTAAAATTAAAAAATAATTTATTTTTCTAAAAAAAAGAGACTCTCGATTTTTATAAGAGTTATCAAAATAAAAATATGATAAAAAAATTTATTAATATTTTTAAGAAGTCTAGAACTTGGAGAACTCCATGTTACAAGCCTCCAAACGGGTTCGATCAGCACAACGAATGCCTCTTCTTCGTCCATGCCCGTCCCCCTCTCCTTACACGACGCCCAGGCCCAACTCCTCTCCGCCCTCGACTCCCGCCCCGACTCGCGGCGCCTCAAGCAAATCCTCGCCCTTGCCATCGCCACCGGCCTCCTCTGCGACCCCTTCGTCTCCGCCCGCGCTGTCGCCACCGCCGCCCCCTCCGACCTCCCCCTCGCCCATCTCGCCTTCCGCGCTGCCTCCCCCCGCCCCTCCGCCTTCGCCTTCGCCGCCCTCATCCGCGCCCACTCCGCCGGCCCCTCTCCCGACCTCGCCCTCCACCTTTTCTCCGACATGCTCCGCACCGGCCTCTATCCCGACAGTTTCTCCTTTCCCTTCCTCCTCCGCGCCTCCACCCGCCTCCACGCCGACCCTTCCCCTGGCCACGCTATCGCCCTCCGCCACGGCCTCTCGTCTCACCCTCACGTCGCCACCTCCCTCCTCCACGCCTACGCTGCCCTGGGCCTCCTCGACGCCGCCCGGAGGGTGTTCGACGAAACGCCCCAGAGAACCACGGTCACCTGGAACGCCATCATCTCGTGCCACGCGAAGTCCGCGTCGCACGAGCGTGGCCTGTCGTTTTTCGTCGACATGCTGACCCATGGTGAGGCCCAGCCGAACTCGGACACGTTTGCGGGGGCCCTCGCTTGCTGCGCGGGGGTGGGCGCGTTGGCCCACGGGCGGGCCTCGCACGCGCTCGCTACGCGCCGGCTCGCGGGCCGGGCCGCCGTGGTGGGGACTGGCCTTGTCCACATGTATGCCAAGTGCGGGAGCCTGGAGGCCGCATGGAACGTGTTTGATGTCATGGATGACGTGAAGGATGCATCCACGTGGACGGCCATGATTGGTGGGCTGGCCATGCACGGGCGCGGGGAGGAGGCGGTGGCGTTGTTCGAGAGGATGGTGGGGGAGGAGGGGGTGGCACCGGATGGCCTTGCCTTCACTAACGTGCTGCATGCATGCAGCCATTCTGGGCTGGTGGAAGCGGGGATTAGGTTGTTCAATGAGATGAAAGAAGTATATGGGATCGAGCCTAGGATGGAACACTATGGGACAATGGTGGACTTGTTTGGGCGTGCCGGGCGGTTGGAGGCGGCAATAGAGGTGTTGGAGTTGATGCCCTTCGAGCCAAATCAGGTGGTTTGGGGCTCCTTGTTGCATGCTTGTGCAATTAATGGGGAATTAGGGTTCGGGGAGCGATTGGAGGAGCGTTTGTCGGGGTTGGGGTTAGGGTTAGGATTAGGGATGGTAGAGGGAGAGGAAGGTGGATTCTTTGTAGGTGTGTCTAATCTGTATGCTGGGGGTGGGAAGTGGGATGAGGTTGGAAGGGTTAGGGACAGGATGGTGGAGAGAGGGGTGAGGAAGGAGAGTGCTGTTAGCTTGGTTGTGGTGAATGGAGAAGTGCACAAGTTTTTGGTGGGAGATACAAGGCACCCATTGGCAACGGAGATACATAGGATGTTGTATGAAATTAATAGACAAATAATGTCTGAATGATAACAAAAGAAGGTAAGCTACAAAAGATCATAGAGATCTCAGATTTTGCACTTGCTCATTGACCTTGAGAACGTTTGTACTGTTGACCAAGGCTTTATTAGCTCAATGGGCCGGTAGCTGTCCTTTGATAAAAGAAGGGGATATGTCTAATCGTGTTGAGGTTCTGCAGGAGTATGGGAATATTAGCTGTGTTTGTGAAGTAATGCAGTGTAGCATAGGGGATTATATTTGATTAATGAGTGTGGGGCCTCTACATCCAAGCCTTGAGGCTCCATTTTACTTTGACTGGGATCAAAGAGGCAATATTTATGTTTATGTTTATGTTAATACTTTCACTAGAGCTTGATATTTCATTTTTTTTTCACTGTATTGTGAAAGAGAAATAAGTGTGTGTTCTAGGTTTTCCTTGTAATCAAAGAATTGATAGCAAAGGTTAGTTTTTATTGCTGGCAAGAAGATTTGGCTTTTAGAGAACTAGAGTAACTTGATCATTGCAGGAATACGAAATTTAAATGGAATAAAAAGGTAACAACCATCATAAATCCACACTATTAGGAAAGAGCAAAGCAAACAAGGCAAGGAAAGCAGAGAACAAGTGCAGGCTAGTGATTGGAAAAAGAGGAATGGAGAAGCAAAACATATCCGGGAATTTTTTATGCTATATAAATAAATTTAAAAGCATTTTAGGAGGCTTATATTTTTGAAAACATTATGTTTTTCTTTCTTTTGGTTAGTCTAAGACTTTCTGAATTTTTGGTGAATTTTTAAATTTTTGGTGAATTCCGTATCATTGTACCCAGCCTTGTGCCGGTTCAGTCTTAACCCAACCGGCCCTGAAACACCCGAACCAACTTCCATAGACTCGGCCCTCCTGTTTCGTTCTTGCCGTCTCCAACGGAATCACATTTGATCCTGAAGGAAACCGCTATGGCCGCCTCTTCCCTAATCCGGCCAACACTTGGTCGGCGACTCCCCGTCTCCACCTCCACCGCCGCCTCCACCACCTCCTCCCTGATCACGCGGCGATGCCTCCACGAGGGCCCGGACACGGTGGAGGAGCTGCTGGAGCGGCACCTGGTGAAGAAGAGCCCCCGAGACGATGAAGAGGACGAGCTCGCCACCCGGCGGCGCTTGACGAGCACGCGAAGGGAGGCGCTGGGGCTCTACCGCGACATCCTCCGGGCGACGCGCTTCTTCACTTGGCCCGACGCCCGTGGTATCCCGTGGCGGGACATCCTCCGGGAGAACGCCCGCCGCGAGTTCGAGGAGGCCCGCTTCGAGCGCGACCCGGAGGTCGTCACCCGCCTACTCATTGGCGGCCGCGACGCCGTCCAGAAGGCTCTTGATAAGCTCGTCGAGGCCAGCAAGAAGGCGATGGCCGAGGCCGAGGACCAGAGAAGAGGGGGGAGATAGGAGAGAGAAAAAAAAGAAAAGAGCCCTTTTTTGATTGGTGAGCTTTCCGATCCATGATCGCCCTTCTCTCCAATCCCTCCTCTTCCCTGTTTTCGGTGGTGAATCCTGTTGTCTGTCTATCTTTTGTACCATGATTAGAAATTTTATAAGTGCATGGTGTTAATAGAATCGATAATATGAAATAATTAATAAATTACCCTATTGTTGTTTCATCAACTGCTTGGGTATTCTGCAAACTGCACACATATAGACGAGTTTCGGATCACAATTGCTATTTGATTACATTTGGATGGAAGAAAAAAATATTGGAGCTTTGAGATCCAAGAATATGAGGTTTTTTATGTTAAGAATTGCTTGTTAATTGCGTCCAATGGGTGTCAGAATCCAACTTACTATGTTCAAAAGCTATTTAGGACCATAAATATAATTGTTCTTAAGGGCCAATAACTCAGCTCTTTACTTGATGTTGTTTTTGACTCTGGTCTGAGTTGCATTTTCCATTTTGTGGCTCACTTGAATCACACCTGGAAGCCCATTCCAGGTAGCAAGTCCTTTTTCACCTTGTTTGGTGTAATTTCTACATGTGGTATCTGTTACTCTAGGTCCATTATCTTTCTGTAGCCAACTCCACGTGCATTCCCCTCTATAAGACATAACCTTGAGGTGTGGTGCTAGCTCCAAAAACCAAAACCTAGACAATTATGTCCAGATCACCTTGTCGTTTAAAGGATGCAAAATACTTGAACAAGAAAAAAGGGATGTTGGTTGCATAATTAGAACATGTTATAGTGGTAGGCTTATAGCATTCCATGAGTAGGGGCTTCATAGTTTCTGTTTTGGCATGAGATGGTGATTTTGCTACATTTATTGCAGTTGTCTTTCATGATTTTTTTTTAAAAATATGCTGGTTAATGGCTTATCTTAAGTTTGTTCTAAAAAATCATAGAGTTTGGCAAAGGTCACCTCCTTTGGTACAACCACGGGTGAAACTGTGGTTACACAATGGAGAATGAAATCTATAGTAGTGCAATTGTTGCCTCAAATCTGTTCCAGGGAATATTAGAATAGAAAAATTGAACCATAGATGAAGGAGAAACAGATTTGAATTTTAAGATCCCTAGGATTGAGGATCTATTGTAGAAATGGAAAGGGAAGGGGTTTAATCGGTTTGATACCCAAACATTGAATGGATAGGTTTTACTGGTAAGGTCTGAAAGAAGTGAGTTGTTGTCTTATAGGGTGTAAAGTTTGGGACATTAAATTTAGGCATTAATTTACCAAGAAAAAAGTAAGGAATTATTTAAGTTGGCTTCAACAGTTTGTGCTCTCAGTTGTTACTGGGATTTAGATATGGGTTAAGAATCTTTGAACTTAAAGCTAAGACTGATCTAAGCTATAGGTAATAAAGTAATGAAAAGGTTTTAGGGGAGACAGCCTTAGTTTGCTTCTTTTAGTTGACATAACAATCAACCAATCTAGTGATGATTATACTAAAAAAAAAAGAGATGACCAGTTCTTGCTTTTGGACATGGAATTTTGTAGGAAGGCTAATGGAGGCATCTAGTCCATCTTGTTAAGTTCTCTTCAATGACTGAATTGTTTGATCCAAATTTGGGGCACAAGTTAGTGGGAATTTTGAGGTTGTCTTAATCTTTTTGTCCTTGGGAAACTTTTAGTTGTATGTAAGTTGGGTTGTTTATGTTTGAATGTAAGTCATTAGGTGACTTCTAATTTGCCATGTGAACTGTAAGTTAGTCTTATGAATCATTTGATTTAGGAAAAAATACACTCACATCCCCTCAAGTTTGCCTATTTTGCATAATGACATCATCATCTTAAAAGTCTCAAAGTAGTCCTCCAGATTCCATTTGTTATGAAGTGGCCCCCTCCGTCCAAACCCATGAAACAGTCTTTAATAAAAGACTCACTTGACCATCATGTGAGTCTTAAAATCTGAAATTTCTAATATGCTCTCATCTCCCATGATGTTGCTCAGCTGTTTGTCTCCTACCCCCTCTACCTGGGCCTGCTCATTATTGCTCGCCCCTCCTGTCTCCCACCTCTTTGCATTAGCCTCCCACGGCATTGCCAACCCTCCCATCTCCCACCTCCACCTTGGCCTTCCTGCATTGAATCTCATACCACCCTCGTAATATGCATGCACTTGAAAACCTACAGCGACCTTTGAAGCTTCATGACTGATCATCTTAATCCTTTACATGTGGTCCTTGAGGTTACATCATTGGTCTAATGCTATAAATAGTCCATAAGTTGTATATACTCTCTGTTTAGATAGTTAATCTCTGTTAAATAAAGAGGAAAGCATCAGTTTCCAGTTTAATTATTGCCTATACCCCGCCACTATCTAGGACCAAGATATTCATGCTTGCTGCTAACATCTGACAAATAATTTGAACTAGTGTCTCATTGCGAAGCATATTACCTTAATGGAATTAACATAAGAACTTACATTAATAGAAGAATTGCATTACCGTGCAGTATCTCATTATAAGAGTATAATTCAGGTAGAATAAAGCTGACATAGGCCGACTTAAAACTCTTAAAATGCAACACCAACTTAGTGCTTTCAAAGTGATGTGTAAAGATTAGTCTGTATTATTAGGGTTCTTGATTCTTTTATTGGCATCATTGATCATTGACAACAATTTATCTTACATTAATAGAAGAATTGCATTACCCTTCAGTATGTCATTATAAGAGTATAACTCAGGTAGAATAAAGCTGACATAGGCCCACCTAAAACTCTTAGAATGAAACACCAACTTAGTGCTTTCAAAGTGATGTGCAAAGATTAGTCTCTATTATTTAGGGTTTTTGATTCTTTAATTACATCATTGATCATTGACAACAGTTTATCTTATGTACAGAGCAGTATATGGTGTCAAATTTACTAAGATTGCATGCAAAGTCAATGACATGAACTTAATAAAATCACATCAACTCAAATAACCACCACCAGTGATAGCATAAGTTTGGTAATAAAATCACGACCATCAGGTCATCACATATGTCAATATAACAAAAACCATACATCCATCATCGAAACCCAAAAGACAATAGATAATAAACCCTAGATCTAAAGAAACAAAAATGTCAGTTTTGTCCACAATGAGGAGGGGATGAACATTAGGCAATAGATGCACCACGTCCATTAGGGAGGGGCTGAACATCACCTAGTCCTAGGTTGGATAGGGGTGCCCAAGAAGGTGGTGGAGGGGGATAAGCATGTATTGTGGGGTTTTGTAGGAATGATCTCCATCCTAATTGTTCCTGCTTGTAGACTAGGGGCTGTTCAGGCCTGTAAATCCAACCACCAATCATAATGGTGTATTGGAAGTATTGGAAGTTACCTTTGTTTAAGGGGTGGCATCCAAGGAGTCATGGATGATTTCAATATCATAAGTGTTAAGATTGGCCCACTTCCAACTCCTAGGATGGGATTTGATGAATTTCCCAAATCACTCAGCAAATAAGAAATGGCTTTCTCACTCCAACTTGTGGAAGGAAGATCATAAAGACTAATTCCTGCGCTATGTGATAGACCAATGATTCAGATCCTGACGGGACGTCCCGTGGGACATCAATGATAGGGTATTATCCTATGTGTCGGCATAAAGCAATCCCGCCAGCATCTCAATGTCCCAATTGGGACATCTTGGGATATCCTCTATCCCAAGTGTCGGACAAGACTGAATAGTGGTGCATCCCATTCCATGAGAAAGCCGAACAGTCCCACCTTATGGGATTTAAAACCTTATGACAGACCAAGTGGGACATCATGATCCTTAATGGCCCATGGAGTAATCGGATAGTGGAAGAAAAGGGAGAAGAATTAAGAGTTTCTCCAACTCATAATAGCTCTGTTTGGTCAAAAAGCCCACCATGAACTTATTTGCACCATAACTCTTGACATACTAGTCATATCATGTTGTCCTAAAATGCTCTTGGAGAGCCTCAAATTCCTTACCCACATTAGCAAGAACATCTTCAAATGCCAAGTGATTGAGAGATTGGTTGTCACTGGAAACAGCTATAGTCACCAGTATGAACACACGTTGAGACTATGAGGCCTTCCACAAATCTGCATCTCAGATGCTGGAGAAGAAAGCAGTTCTTTTCACCACAGTGAAAGCTATGACCTTCTTGCAAGGGAAATATTCTTTGAGGAGGTGGAAGAAATGAACAGAAGGTGACTGCGAATAAGCATTGCTACTCTTGTTATAAAGGCGACCATTAGATCTTCTTTGAGTAAAAGAAGCTAAAGAGGTTGGCAAGGAATTGAAGCCACCAGAGTTTCTTCAACTCTAATGAGTGAGAGAGAGAGAGAGAGAGACTATTGGAAAGTTCTCTGCTTCAACTTTTTCACCTCCTGTTTAATTCCAAATCTTCTAAACCAACCACCAAGTCCATGATTAGGACTCTTCCCCTTCCCTAAACATTTCAAAATGGCTATCATATGGGTTTGAGAGGCTAGAATTACAGGATACTGATGATGTGCATGACTATTAGCTGACTACTGCATGCATGTTGTGAATTGAATGAAGAATTGGAATAGGTGTGCAATGAGATGCCAATGAAGGATGCAGTCTCATAGAATTCGGTGATAAGCCTCAATTAATGAGCATAGTGGAAAAGCTTTGAATATAATTGGGAAAGCATTGGATTCAAAAAATTGCAATGACAATACGTTCATTATTTCACTTATGTGTTGCAGCCATGCTGGTCTAGGTAATGAGGGCTTGGATTATTTCTAGTGTACGAGTTTGAATTCCGGCATGAGCCAAGCTTAGAATTTTAAATGTGTGTGGTTGATATGCTTGGAAGAATTAGTAGGGAAAAAAGAAGCTTGGTTGCATGGTATGCTTTTCTCCATGCATGTGCCACATGACATTGATAAGAGAGGAGCTTTTCAGTGCTGCAGAAAAAGAGCTACAGGTACATCATCATCCCTCTCGTCTTGACACTAATGAACAGCCATGGTGAAACGTAGGGCTCATTAGTGGTGGAGCCACGAGCAAGGCAAGTGCATTGAGGTCATCCATGGTGGTGGATCCAAGGAAGGAGAGAGGCTGGTTGACAGTGGTGATGATGTGGATAGAGTGGGGTGAAAAGCAAGATTTGCTTGGCTATGTGGCCATTGATGGCACAGCCTTTAAAGCAGAGCTGACATGCACATGCAGTCCATGATGTTAATGGGGAAATGAATGGAAGGAGAACAGAAAAAGTGAGGAGAGTGAGGAAGATGAGAGCAGTGCGGTCGGTTACGCATGTTCATAAACATTGTCAGTAAGGAGTTGGACAAATGGGGCAACTTCGTAACAAACTGGAATTTGGAGGCCTACTTTGAGACTTTTTAGAGATAAGGCATGAAGGTGCAAAAGGGGCTAACTTGAGGGGTGTGAGTCTATTTTTCTTGAATCGGTAGTGTTCATATGTCACTGAATTTCATTCACTCGCTTGATGTGAATGTAAATTGATGTAATGCTTGTAATTGATGATATTTTCATACATCTGAGAAGGTGTCATGAGTATAAATAAATGATATAATTGTTCATTTGCTGTATATGATTTAGCAACTAAAGGTTTATAACCATAAATCAATAAGGTTCCTGATATGCCATGACTTCTGGTGTTGAGGCCTTTTTAGTTTGACATTGAATGAAGGTAGTTTTGTGTCTCCACTAAAACCTAGGAGAGGTTTTCCAAACCAGCAGGGCTAAGGGTTGTGGAACCATTGGAAACTTGTTCACATGTTCTGTCATGTTCTTCAATATTAATGTTAGTTTCCAAGTGGCAGAGTCCACTACAAACATCTTCTGAGGTAATTAATGTTTTGGATTGCCCTTTTCTTTTTTTCTTTTTTTTATATATAGGAAAGTTATAAGAGAGTATAAAGAGACTAGTTTTCCTCCTAAATTCAATCTTGATCAATTTCTTCAAGTCTTCCATAATCCTTGTTTTGAATTCTTTCATGATAAATTCTAACGATGATGTAAAAAAATAGAACTTGGTCTATCTGAATGTGATTATGCTTTCATTCTCAGACCATTTAGTGTTGATTTCAGTTCTTTTTCCTCTTTTATGGCTTTTCACAACTGGTCTGGCAACCTAAACAATTGGATCTTTTCCTTGGCCTTCTAACATAGCAACTCTCTCTCTCTCTCTCTCTCTCTCTCTGTGGGCGAAACGGTAACTCCTGGATCTGTTATGTGCTTTGGTTGCCTACCGTGGTGTTTCGTCACTAATTCTCATGATTTTTATTTCTTTTTGAAATTGGGATAGTGGAAACACATTCTTGGACATCCAATGACCTTTGTGGAGCACATGATTAAGCTATATTACCTGATTTGACTTGATCAAACTCGGCACTTTCTGTTATAATTGAGGTGATAGAACATCACTGGTTTGACAATTGGCATATTTGGTAGAGCTTTCTATAATTATCTTCCAAAGAGCAAGGTTTCTTACTGATTTTTTCTAGTCAAATAGGACTTGAACTAGGATTTGTTTCATTAGAGATGGGAGGTTTCTTGCTTTCTTTTTTTTCTTTTTTCCATACATGATTTTTATCTGAAATTTTACATAGATACACATTTATCCTCCACCCTTGAGCAATTTTGATTTTCCAACTGGTCCAATGCATTTCTGAATCCTGTTCACAAGTTGAATAGACATATCAAACAAATCTCACTATTATCAACAAGAGGAACCATTACTTAGTTATATTGAACACATCAAAATTTCAATGAAGTTCTGCTATTTTCTGTGGGAAAATTACCATCTTTAGAGACAGACAAAAGAAGGTTGAGGGACTAAATTTCTGTCACCTTTGGAGAGTTTACCAATTGTTATGGCAATTCTATCTCCGGTATGTACCCATGCAGAAACGAGCAGTTGAATCTCTAGTGAAGCTCTTCTTTTGATAATTTTCCTGCTTCATTATTTATTCGTCAAAGCATTTTCAACTATGCAACATGACACTTTTAGATCTTATAAGACCTAAAGTTCTCTGAGTTGGATGCAATATCCCAATAGATCACAAAAATGTAACCTTAGTATATATCATTCAACCAGTGATTTTGAGATGCTTTTGATTTATGTAAGTTTAACAGATTCTAATCATGGCTTTGAGAACATTAAACATGGGCTTCATGATCTCAATGCTTGACTTTCCAAAAATTATTTCTCGACTTTTCAAATATTGATATAATGATTGATCAAAAATTGCTATTTCTTCGTCATGCTATCCATACTTTCGCCTTCTCCTATATACTCATTTTTCCATGATTACTTTTTCTCCTTGTGGGTCAAAGTTTCGGCTTAAATATTTTACATTTTTCAGGGGTAAAAGAAAACTGAACCCCCAAAAGAGTAATTGCCTGTTTTATATTGTTGCACTGAGAACAATGTTGATCTAGGCACCATTTTGGTTATACTGAAAAATTTTTATACTTCAAAGATTATTTTCAAGTAAAAATAATTCCGATTCAGGCATTAGTGCTTCAGCTTTTTCTGGAGTTGTCAATTTCTGTTGAAACTAATCTATAAAGGGGTTTGAAAAAACAATGGCCTGTTTGAGCTGAAAGTGATTGCGACATGTTGGTTAATGTGTGGATGCAACATGAGCAGAAACTGGCATCTTAAACTGTCTCTTTATCTAAACGTTTAATGCCATTTTAGATCATTCTAGTTTCTAAGATTTTAACTATCAGTGCTACCATCATTCTTAGACAGAAATACCATTTTGTTGTTGATTTATGTTTTCCGAACAATATTTTCTCTTCCTAGCAAATTGTTTTTAATTCTTTCAAGTATTTTTTGCACTTCATCATTTAAAATCCTGTCTTCACATGAACAAGTTTATGGAGGTTAGTGTTCTCTTTTAAAGAAAAAGTTCATATATCTCCAAGAACGTAACTCCTTTTTTTCCTCCAACACTTTGCTGTGATGATGAGCTTTGGTGCAATAGTAAGGTTGCTCATTGGAACCCAGAGGTCATAGGTTCAAAACACGGAAACATGCAAGTGTAAGGTTGCATACATCTGACTTTCCTTAGGTCCTGCGATAGTGGGAGCTTTCTGCATTTGGGTTGCCCTTTTCAACACTTTGCTTTAGTTCCCATAAAGCTGCAACATAAAACACCAATTTTCAATGGTAAAACCAGCAGTTGCTTGCAAAGATAACGAAAATATTGTGCATGTCTGGTGAAGTTACTGAATGCTTGGTTTCTTGCTTAACAAATATCTCAAAGAATCTTAACATGCATGCACACACGTCTCGCTTTTCCAACGGTCTAGATAGGAGGGTTCACAACATTTGAGGATGTGAAGTGATATCGTCTCTTAAATGTTCAGTCCATTCTATTTCAAATTCAAGAAAAATACTTCCCGCATCACGCTGAATGAAATTAGAATTGGTAGGTTCTCACACTTCAATTTGGGAAGTTTGCTTTTTATTCATTTTGCTGAAAGCAGGAATTACTAGCAACCAGGTTTTTACAAGGACGAAGGCAAGATGGGACAAGACTTCTTGATTGGGAACCGGATTCTCATTTATCTAAACTTCTATGCTGCTGTATTGATTGAGATGCTATTTAATTGATATAGCCTCCTTATTGAGGAATAATCTAAAAATAGCCCATTTTGATCAAAATAGCCAGTGGTAGTTTTTTTACTGAGGAATTTTTCCTGTAACAATACATATGATCTTTGCTCCTTTATCTGTTTTAGCGAATGCCCTGAATAGAATTTCTTATTTCACAAGAAATATGCCTACGTATTGGATATCTTTATCCTGGATGTTACCTAACTGGGAACTTAGGAGTACTCGGCTGGTAGATGCCTTTCGGTTTTCCTGGGATCTCTATATCTGGGATTCAGTGTAAAATAGCAGCTGTGCTTTGTACCCCAAAAAAAAAAAAAAACAGAAAAAAAGAAAAACAAAAAAGAAAAACAAACAAGAGTAGCTTGGCTGGTGTTTAGCGGGTAATGTTCTAGCACTTTATTTCAAATTTCCACTTTATGTCACAAGTTAAATTTTAGATGTACTCTCTCTGAGGTCCGTCTGGTATCTCACATCTGTATTTTGTACGTATATTGTCCACAAATAATAGTTTTTTAAATATGTCTGGTGATATCACATCGCATCAATTCAGTATTCCTATTTATCTGAAAGTATTACTATTTAAGTTGCGGAAGCTTTTCATATCCTCAGTTGAAAATTACCTACTAGGTACAATGCATTGATCAACAAGGAAGAAGAAAGGAAGAAAAGGACGATGTGGTCTCTGGAAATTATTGTTTTACTTTATTCTTGACCGCTGTCACAGTTTTAATCCTAGATACATGGACAGTTATATTTATGACACAGTTTCGGCACACACTTGCTTTTGCAGTCCTGTTCACTTTATACAATTCGAAGCAGCCGCCCCTTGAAAAGTTCAGTTGGTACTTCGAATAATTTACATCACATTGCAGATTCAGAGTACATAAATTTGACCCAGAAAGAGCTGAAGCAAATTCCTTCAACTGGTCTCCCTGCCCCGGAAGCAAATTAGTTCTGCTCTTTAGGGTTCTGTGTCAACAAAATTGTAGACATTCAAGTTGGGCATGCTTTAATGTTCTCAAGTTCCTAGAGCTTCCAAATGAATTGAGCTCACAATGCTCCAATTCTCCAATCTCCAGCAAATCCAGCTCAGAAAAAAAAAAAAAAAACAAAAAGCTTGGTTTAACATGAACCTTTTCTCTACTTTCACCTTGTAAGCTTATTTGTTCAGTAGTGCAGGTTCATTTGTGGATTTCATGCCTCTTGGAACAGTTTGATAGACTTTTTATCTCACTTTCATCATCAGGCTGCACTTTGCCAATGTCTAACTCATTTGAACCTGCTAATCATTGCATTACCTCTGTATGCTTGGACCATAGTTTTTATCAAGAATATCAGGATCCAATCTATGAAGGAGAAAATCACCAATAATCACCACAGCAACAGAACCCATCAGTGAAGTGATGATAGATCCTTGTATCCCCTATAATAATTTCCCGTTTGCTATATCTAGATATCAACTTAATAGCATGATGGCAGTCATTGCATATCCTGACATTCTTCTTTACGAGGATGGGGCTTCCCACTGTTGTGGATATTAAGCCAAAAACAACTGCAAGCCTTACACTGTGCCTTTTAGGCAATGATGCTTTCTTTGCTCCTACTTCTACTGGATTAAACACAAAATCAGAATCATTTGCAGTTTCCCCTATTCCTTTTGAGAGGATGTCTGATACTTCATGGGTTATATTGCTTTGGTCATGTGACATGTCTCCATTAATAAAAGTGCATGTCTTACCATCAAGCTCAAGCAGGCTCCTAGCTGTTGTCTTTTGTACCCCTTCTTCCTTCATAAGAGATTTCACCCTCTCGACATCCGACCACCTCCCTGCATCAGCATACATGCTGGAAAGCAGAACATAACAGCCGGTATTATCGTGTTCTAGTGCAAAGATTTTCTCCGCCGCAAACTCTGCCATTTCTATGTCATTTTTGTTTCTGCTTGCGGTTAAAAGAGATCCCCAAATCCTTGCTGTTGGGACCAATGGCATTCTCTCTATGAAGTCTACCGCCTCTTTGAGATCTCCAGTTCGGCCTAGGAGATCAACCATACATCCATAATGCTCAATCTGAGGAGAAATGTTGTATTCCTGTTGCATAGCATTAAAATTCAGCCAACCTTCATCTACCAAGCCTGACAGGCTGCAAGCAGTTAATACCGATACAAAGGTACTCTCATTCGGTTGAATCCCTTTACTTTTCATATCAGAAAACAGATCTAACGCTATTTTCCCATGCCCATGATACCCATATCCAATTATAATTGTGTTCCATGAAACGATGTCCTTGCACACCATTCTGTCAAACACCTCTCTTGAGGTCTTTAAATCACCACATCTTGCATACATATATATGATGCAATTCAAAACCAAAGTGTTGCTTCCATACTTTGACTTCAAAACATAACTGTGTATTTGCTTTCCATACTGCAGTGATGCTAGCTCGGCATATGCCGGCATGATGCTTGAGATGGTGAAGAGATCTGGTTCTAAATTCCTGTTACAAAGGTTAAGGAAAACCTCCAAAGCCTTCATGTTTCTCCCATTTTGTACATAAGCTGCAATCATGGCATTCCATGATACCAAACTCTTTTCAGTCATCTGATCAAATAACCATTCTGCTGATCCTAGTTCCCCACATTTCGCATACATATCGATCAAAGCAGTCTCCAGAACCAGATGGGGGAGAAAACTTTTTCTGATCGACAAGCCATGAATTGCTTTCCCATGAGATATGCCTCTTACCTGACACAAGCCGGGAGTAGATTCACCATTGTGACCGCATCTGGACCGATGCTATCGGCTTGCATTTCGACAATACAAGCAAATGCCTTGTGGGGTTGATTGTTCAGAGCATATCCACCAATTAAAGCATTCCAAGTCACAACATTTCTTTGATTCATTGTCTGAAACAATCTCTCAGCATAGAAAACCTTTCCACATTTGCAATACATATCAAGAAGGGAAGTTTGAACCTTGATATCTGATTCAAGCCCATGCCTTATTACATGGCAATGAATCTCCTTCCCTTGATTCGCAGACATCTCCAAAGAACAGGCTGCAAGAGCACTCATAACCCCATACCGATCATGTTGCAACCCAGAAGCCTCTTGCATCTCCCTGAAGCAAATCAGCGATCTCCACCCTTCCCCATTTAGCACATAGCCATCAATCATCGAGTTCCAAGAAACAATGTCTCTTATCGGCATTTCATCGAACACCCTCTCGGCATCCTCTACAAGTCCGAACTTCGAATACATGCCTATCAGAGAATTGCATATGAAAAGATCCGAATCCAATCCAACCTTGAACAGCCTTCCATGGACTTTTAATCCTTCATCGAAAGAGGACAAGGCGATGCAAGACTTGATCACGAATGGGAAGGTGAAGTTATCCGCTCGCATCCCAGCAGCCTGCATACGATGATAAAAATCCATGGCCTTTTGGTAGAATTCGCTGTTTGCGTATCCTCTGATCATGAGGTTCCAGAGAAAAGTGTCGGGCTTCTTCGTGGTTTCGAAAAGCGAGAGAGCTCCCTCCATTCGGCCGGAATCGATGTAGGAGAGGAGGGTGCGGGCGACGGAGGCTTTGTTCAATTTGGATGGAGGTTTGGTTTTGAGATCATTTGATGCGGAGAGGAGATGAGGCTGTGGGTCGAGTAGTCGTTGTGGGGAGATGTTGCCGGAGTTGTTGCAGAAGCTGGGGAGGAAAGCTGTGGCCATGATGCCCAGGGTGGGAAAGTGGGAAGCGTTGGGGCGGGTGTTATACCCATTTGTGTGTTCCTGGTTTTTTCTCTCTTTTTTTCTTGTATTATCCAAACGAAAATAGTGGGGATCTCCTCTTGGATATTGTTATCATGCTTTAGAGGGGTCAGAATTTATCCCTTGGTGCTGGTGCTGGACCCATGAGAAGTTTCACGGGGGAAAGAGGTGACAAAAATGCTAGGGTGGATGCCAGATGATAGTGTCTGCCCCACATGGGCATAAAAAGGCTGATGAAACCTGTAGGAATGTAATACCTGAAAATGATCGGATATTACATTTCGAAGCAAGCACACAATGTGGGCTTAATGGACTTTTCATATGCACTATCGACAGCTTAGGATCGAGATTTGCCATCTTGATACTAAACTCCGTACTGATATTATTGTAGAAAAAAATATATTTTTGTATAATGAAGTTCAATGATATGAGTAATTGAGTGATTCAAATTTCATATTTATCAATTTGATCCATGAAATGATAAGATAGATCAAAATCAGAAAAATGGATAGACAAAGTTCAACATCTTTTGTTTATGACTGTCGCATGATTATACGTGGCCCACTAAGCAAGCAGACATGGTAAAAAAGTTATTAAGCACTACTAACATGGTATCTCATTGTCTTAATCAACGATTAAGTTCGGAATATAGTCGAATTTTCAGCGACACCTTTCTTTTTTTTCATCTTTTTATCATCCTCATCTAAGGCTTCAAAGGAAAAGAAAAGGAGATGGAGATGAAAAGAGGAAGGCAAAGGAGAAGTTGTTCATTCCAAGTATGAAAGAAAAATTTTATTTTTTCTCATAATTTTGTGTTCTTCTAAATCATGAATACAGTTATCTAACTATAGTTCAGTCTCTTCATCAATAATGTTGGTTGGAAAAAATGCAACTGCGATTTATTTGTTCGATAATGGATATCGTAGACTAATAAGAATCATGGTAAGAGGTTTGTATGCTACCCTAACTACTATATAAGTATGATTTAATGTAATCCAAGGTTATGTTTCTCAAATATTGGTTATTTTTCAGTTATTAAATGATTTGATCATATACGATGAGGAGTCATACTGTAGATATTTCGATTGGATGATCCTTATACGTGTGCTCGATTAATGATAGCGATCATTGAATTATGTGATAAAATTTAAAATTTAAGAAGAGAAAATACAAATTTGTGGGCTTCTATTTGTCAAACAAAGTTTACTGTAGCTGAGAAAGAAGCAAATAGATTTCATCAAGTTGCATTAAAGTTGATTCAAAAGTTACAGAAATCAGAAGCTCGGCATGGGAGTTCTAAAAAAATGACTTTGTTTGCACTGTTTCTATCATAAGTTATGATTTTTTTGGGTGATAAATCTGTTCTGTAATGATCATGTTGGTATACTGGTGTAGTCTATAAAGTAAAAAATGTGCAAGGGTGGTTGTCATTTAGATTGAGTTTGTTCACAATGTTGGGTTGTTCAGAATGTTTATTATAATTCTATACTCTCTAAATTAAACTTTTTCTACTGTTAATGGAAGAAGTCGAGGCATTTTGATCAATTTCAATTACATCTTTTTAATGATTGGGTTTTTAATAATCTACATGAATTATGGTTTTCTTCATATTACAATTGGAATGTTTATTGATTACATCAATTTCACCAATAACTGTAAAATGTTCATTTATTACATGTGGGTTGTGATTCTTAACTATCATGTTTAATTGGTAAGCTAAAGTCTATGACTTGGAATAAGGTGGGACCTTATAATATCGAGTGATTTTAATATCTGGATCTTATAACAAATTAATGAAGAAAACAACAAAATCAATCAGTATGTTCTCCAAGACTTTGGAAAAAACATCTCCCATCCCCTTTTTCTGCATAAACTAAACAATGAAAAGTATTTTGAAAAGTAGCAGATAAAGTTGCTAATACAAAATTACATCATACCAACTAATATATTATAACAACTAATACATGTGAGCACTTACAGGCAATATAAATTTACATCATATCAGCAAGAGCCTTGATGTAAAGTTACTTGTTACAACAACACCATAACTTCAATAATTTGATAGCAAGAGCCTTCATTCCAACACATCATACTAGCTAATACATTATTTGTACATACATCCTCACTTTGCTTATCTGTTGATAATCCATTTTGCTACCATTTGACAACAGTGTCACAAAGTTATTACATCCCTATTTTCCATTAAATAACCAGCTTCTTGCCAAGTAATGAATATACATGAAGTGATATAATAATTTTAATTGGCCATAAGTAATTTAAAATAGAGTATAATTGACCAACTCTAACATTACAAACAGTCAAAATAATTTCAGTTTTTATTGGCCAACTATAACATTCACAGAGTTAAAACAACATTTATTTAGTCAAAATAGGAACTATTTGTGTACATGCAACTCTAATAATTTCATGTTTAGCATACATACAACTTTAATAAAATAACAATCAAAATCAAAAACTTTAACACTTCATGTTCACTGCTGTGACGTTTGGCTTGACTGATTGAGAGCATTTGACTTCATCGATATTTGAGTAGTGATAACGGTCCTCCTTTGTTCATGTGACCTTATGGTATTGTTCCTTGTGGTGTTGTCCCTTACGATGCCATCTCTTGAGGTACAGTTTTGGTTAGAATCCTACAAAGCCATATATAACATGTTAGGCTATTGATGAATTAACATAATACCACATTGACCATAACTTTTATCTCAGCTGTATCATGATACTAATCTTGTAACTCATATTGACTTTTCATCTCTTAGTCATAAAAAAAATTTCACTTTGATCTAAAACATATATCCCATAGCCAACAGAAACTGTTGAGGGATATATCATCCAATTAAATAGTCTCTATTAGTATGTCTTCAAGATAATTTTAGAACAAACTTAATCAATCATCTTTCTTTTTTACTTCCTCTTTTGCTGTTGATTTACCACTAATTTTTGCTTTATACTACTACTCTGTCTTTGAGATTTAGTCTAACACTACAACAGAAAGGACTATTTGCGATGCAAAAAAAGTATCGCAAATACTAAATTTTCATCGTAAATACTTATTTTCGATGGAAATTTCATCGCTAATACTGTGTCGCTAAAAATACAGTTGCAGATATTATTTTACGATGGAAAATGAGTTTTGTCACTAATAACATATTTTTTGCAATGAAAAATCTGTCGTAATTTTTTTTTATTTTTTAAATTATTTGAGATGAAAAAAGTTTCATCGCAAATATAGTCTTTTACAATCGAAATATGTTTCTGTCATAAATAAGATTATTTAAGATGAAAATTTTTCATCATCAATAATTTAATAAAAAAATAAATATTTTTTAAAAAATAAAATAAATTATTTATTTATGATTAAAAATTTTTATCCTCAATATTTTTATCGTAAAAAATACTATTGACAATGAAAAATTTACATAGTAAATAATTTTAAAAATAATTTTTAAATTTTAAAAAATTATTTGCGATGGATCATTTTCATCGCAAATAAGCTTATTTGCGATGCATTGTCCATCGCAAATAATTCCATTGCTAATTAAAATATAATATTTTTTAAAAAATAATTCATAAATATATATTTTTAAATATATATTTTTAATATTTATATTTATAATTTATAAAATAAAAATAAAAAATTCATACAAGAGATCGAAAAATAAATTTGATCATTTCATTATATTAAAAATAAATTTAATAATTATAAGAGATTCAAAATAAGAATAAAAAAATATAAAAACAAGCCGCTGGCTATCAAGCATTAGCATCTGAAGAAGGAAAGTGGGTGGAGGAGCTCGGACCAACCTACTGCTGCCTCATCAGCTCCATCATCTACTCTATCTATGCCATCCGCTCCATCATATGCCTCATCAGCTATCGATCCTCATCAGTGCACTGTCGATCATCATCAGCTTGCTGTTGATCCTCAGCAGTCTATCTCTGTATCTCCATCAGTCGGGCATCATAGGTAGCATGGACATCAATCTGGGACGAGCGTGAGGATGGGGGAGCTCTGATCTCATACTCAAGCCTCCTAACATAACAGGATCTTGTACCAAGCATTTGATCACAGATCTAATCATCTATGGATGCGATCGAGTCCTCAGAGATAGATTGAGATCTAATCTCTATCATACGATCCTAAAAATTAACGTTATAGATATTCTAAATTTATACTAAAAATTAAAATATCAATAAAAAAATAGTTGAAAAAACTTACGTAAAGCTCCTGGCTCCCCACCGTCTACTCTCCTGACCATCGCTGGTAAGTCCGCCAGTAGATCTTGATCCTACCAGAAAGCTCACTACTCTTTACATCTCTCTGCAATTTGAGAATAATTAATAATTTTTTTTAAATAGTTAAAGAGTTAAAATATAATAAATAGAAATTACTTACTATCTGCTCTATATGATGAGCGAATGGCCTCGAACCCCCACAATGCACGACAGTTTGTCTCATCCGATTGGCAGCATTTTTTACACATTGATCCTATATAGTTAATAGTCAAATTAGTTAGTAACTAACTAAATTTAAGAATAAATGATTTAATTATTAAACTCAAAAAAAAATTGAATGCTTAACCTGATATGTTGAATCCTCATATCTACGGCATATGATAGCCTAGTCCTTGATATTAATGCTGTCATATGGCCGGTGTCATGTTGCCTCCACCCCTTGATCCTGCATAATATCGTACCAGTGATGGTGAATGCGATGTCGGTAATCATTAAAACATAAGCATAGGTAATCATCCATAGCTCGCTGCACGTAGTCATGCTCAAAATCAACAATATCAAAAATAGCCTGCCAATAATAAATATTATTAGCATACACAAATAACTAAATATTTTATTAAATATTATTTTATCTATAAGTAACTATAGAAGATCTCCCTCTGGGTCGATATAACGTGATGCCAATCGGAGAGCATCACAGAGGCATAACTGCAATATATAATGCTGAGCTCAATCTACTATCGCTCAGCCCATCTTCTAATGGGTGTGATGTAGTCAGACAGAATCTCGATACGGAGACGTTGTCCCTCATGCTCGCATCTCCAATACTCCAGGGCAAGATTCTTCGACGGACCTTGCCCTCGTCTCACCGCTTGCACTGAATGGCCTGAAATAATAATGAATAAATCATTAGAAATATAGCTATCTATAAACCTAACAGATACAATTAAAATCAAATTTTATTATGTAAAAAATATTAAAATACCACTCGGATCCACCTCTGCAGCAGCCTTTGGCGGCTCTGATGGTGTGGCAGTGAAAATGGGAGAAGGCTCATTTTCAAGGGGAGGCTACAAACTCGGACGTGGTCGTCCCCCTTCCGGCGCCATATCTGCAATGTTAAAATCATGCATATAACTACCTTGACGTATAAACAAATGTAACAATGAACAATAATAGCAAAAAAACACATAAATATCAATGAATAGAATTATATTGCATACCATTATTGCAAGAGAAAATTCAACAAAGAAAATAGATCTATTCATCAATATCCATATCCTCCTCGATTTGTAGGTCCTCCTCCAAATCACAATAATCGACTAATATATCATCTTCTATCTCATTGTCATTTATAAACTGATCGTCGCACTCTGAATCATCAAGATTAAATACAAAATCAGCTTCAACTTCGTTAGGTGGTAGATCAGCCTTATTCAAAGGAGTTGTCACAAGTTCTTCATCAATAAGGAGCTCGGTCAATATTTATTCTTCCTCTTGAAATGCTTTCTTTTCATGTAGATCTAAATTTTCATCCATCTCTAGTCAGATTGGTATGTCATATACACCTCTAGGTAATATTCTTTGTACGACATGCCAGTCACCTGGCTACTTCAGATCCCTTAAATATATTACTTATTTCATTTGAGTTGCTAATATATACGGCTCATTCCGATATCGTGTTCATGCAAAATTTATATTGATAAAGTATGGATCAATATGAATATCGATTTTCTTATTACTAATATCCCACCATTCACACTGAAACAAGAATACCGAATTATTGGATCCATACTTCAGTTCTATGTTATCTTTCAATACACCAAAATATTTAATCTCTTCTTCTCCTTCATATCCTATAGTAGCAATTCCACTATTCTGGATTCGTCTTTATATCTCAAGCTCTCTTATATGAAATCTCATTCTTTCAATGATACAGGATGCATAGTGATTAATCCTTCGATCAGGGCCACATACTATACCGTATAACTCATCGATCGCATCCTCTTCTTTATTGAAATATTTAGATTTTATCTATAACATAATATACAAAATTATGTTGGTTTAAATAATTAATTTTATAATTATGAAAATATAACATAATACTTGTGAAACTTACAAGGTCTCCAAATTATTTTGTAATTTTTTTTTTTATGTTGATCATCAACATCTGTATTATTCTCCTTGAAAAGTATCTTCTTGTGCTCACTGCAATAAGTTATGATTTTTGATTTTACATTGACATGAAAAAAATAGTTAAACACTAAAAGTATGCTAAGATAGTATTTATTCAATGAAATCTTCAATTTCTTCACAATTATTTAGAATATAAAAGTGTGTCTTGGATAGTTCATTCACGTTCATAAACTTATATCTTCTTCTACTCATGGGTCGAATCATTTATTTGAATATGGACAGTGTCAGCTCATCGTCACTCTATTTACGATCTGCATTACGATGTGCATGATTGAATCTTGTTTCGATATCATCAAGATACATTGAGCAGAATGTGACACATTTCGTAGCTATATATGCTTCGGCTAGAAACCCTTCAGGTCATACCTTATTGCGCATATATTTTTTCAGAATACACAAGAATCTGAAAATAAAAATAAATTTAAATTTAACTAATACATTTACATTTTATAACTGATATGACAAAAAGATTATGATTTCTTTACCTTTCAATATGATACATCCACTGATAATGTATTGGTCCGATCAAAAGAGCTTCCTTTAAGAGATGAATAGCCAAATGCACCATAACATAAAAAAATAATGATGGAAAGATTTTTTTTAACTTACAAAGAATGAGCACAATATCCTTCTCAAACTTCTCAAGTAAGTTAATCTTTAATTTTTGGCAATACAATTCTTGAAAGAAGACTCCCAACTCAATCAATGCAGCTGAAACATCACCACTAAGATAGCCATGTTTGACCACAAGAAGCAAGCACTGTATCGTCACATGGGAGTTATGACTTTTCATGCCAAAGATATTACCGTCATTATTGTCCACATACCATGATATATTTGAAGCGTAAGCATCAGAAAACTTTACGATTTTGAACCACTCACAGAAACTCTTCTCTCCTCGCCAAATAGTGAATAACATGCAGGTGGCATAAAAAATTTATCACCTCGATGAACTAAATGCAACTCTAATCGGATATTCATTTCTTGTAAATCAAGGCGAGCTTTTGAATTATCTTTTATTTTTTCTGCGATGTTCAATACTGTACCGATGATATTATCACAAATATTCTTCTCAATGTACATTACTTCCAGGTTATGACGAAGTAGTAACTGTTTTCAATATGGTAGTTTAAAAATATGCTTCACTTCATCCAATTCAGCTTAGTTTCAGTACGCTTTCGCTTGCGAGTACTCAATATTTTTTTTAATTTCATATTTTCAATGGCTTTAAGTTTTTCTAAAACTTTCACTCTACTTAGCTCCTTAGATCGTGGACACTGGTCGGATTTACCATCAAAGTATTGGTTATAACGGCTCCTCCAAGAGTGATTAGCAAGTAGAAACTATCGATGACCCATGAAGTAGATTTTTCTTCTATGCTTTAAATATAAGGATGATGTATCCTTATTGCATATCGGACTTGTCAGATATCCTTGTTAGATGTGTGCCCTAGATGCCAGATTGGCTGACACATTCCTGTGCAAATGTAAGGGCAAATTTGTAATTTTGACTATAAATGAATAAAAGGGTTATTCTACTATTACATTGTGTACATTATGTCTGTGATACATCCTTTGAGTTAGTAGGAATGTTAATTCATATTTTCAAGAGTTAAAAATTTAAGGCATGAATTTACATAACTAACTCATAAACAGCTCCTGACCATAGGATCATCACAGGGATGGTGATCGATCCGGAAGGTTGGTGTACGATCGCTTCCTTAGGATACATGAGTCTTGAGTCTACGGTGTGGAGACACCGGAGCGAGAGTACAGATATTCGTTAAGAACGAGAGTACTGAGCGTGACCACCTCGAGCAGTCATAAGGAAGTCTACCTTCTCGTCGATGACTAGCTTGATGCTACAGCTGTGTATCTAGTTCTTTGACCTGAGGTACATCGACAGTTCACCTTGAGTGTGTTATAGTTTGACTACACCATAACTCGATCTCCTAGCCATTCGAAACCCTGAGGTGTATGTTGGTTGTAGCATATTCATTGTAGGAACCAGATTGCACCAAGGTGGGATCTATCAACCTGGTAGATAAGAGGAATAGTCCTATGATGATCGAAAGATTGAGTCCTTAAGCCCATGGCCATGGCAGAGTAAAATAATGAAAAAAAATTTTTCATTAAGATTTCACATCGAATTTGGATCGATCGATCGATTCATATGACTGATGTTGGGTTTGACGAATTCACCTTAACCCTAATTCAATCAGGACTCATGATAGAGGAACTCAATCACACAGGTAGCTGCACCGAGAGGTTTGTCTTCATTTCTGATGGGTTGCCACTATATACTGCTAGATATCACTGGTGGATTTTGGGAGCAATTAAAATAATCTTGATGATCAATCATTCTAAATTATCTGAATCAGAAGAGTTCTGATCCATCGAAAGGAGTTTCGATGATGTCGATGATGAGATCACGACATGTCTCATTACTATACAGAAATGAACCTAACTAGATCACACAAACAAGAGTTAGGGTATGGATGTCATTAATTGAGCTAGCCCAGTTTGATTGATTTGGATTAGATCCAATTAGATTCAAGAAAATCGTGCTAGCACATGATTGAGCCTAACTTTCTCCTCGTGCAATCTTTTTCATCTCGACTGAGCCAAATGTGATTTGACTTACCCAGAGAATTTTGAGAAGGTTTCTCTCAGTCTGACTGGAGCCAGTCCAACTCAAAAAAGTTTTGTCTTAATTCATGAGATGAATTTAAGACAACACCTGCCAATTTCTGTCACCTGCCATTTTCATTTTAGGATATCGGTCAAACGTTGACTTATGGATCTTAAACTGAAGGCCACTTGGCAAGAGGTTATTGGAGAGTTTTTGTGGAGTGTCCACCTGCTAAATTAGGTCTCAAAGTGGGTGCCAAGATTAGATTGGGCGTGCGCCCCAAGTGGATAAGGATAGAGTCCCATGAGATGAGGACTCTGATCCCTTGATCGACTTGGACTGTGGGGCACCAATCTCACTGTGCTTATCCAGTGTTGGCACCAACAGTGGTGGAAATTAAGAAAATTTTTATCTGATATGATCAGATGACATCACTCTACTAATCAAAATTTTTTCAAAATTAATTAGAATTTTTTGATTGGTCGAATGATGTGGCACTGCATAGCGCAGCAGGGTCTATTTAAATCCTGTCTGCACCTAGGGTTGAGAGATTCTGCTCAATACCCAGCAAAAATGAGATTCTCCTCCACTTCTCCACATCTCCTCTTCTCCTCTCTCTCCCCTCTTCACATCCAAGAAGTTGGACATCCATCTGGTGCTTGTCCAAGGTGTGGTGGCTCTCTGAACAGAAGGCTACAGGGATTTGTCGAGAAGCTGATGCTCCAGCTTTAGAAGATCTTTTGAAGATCTTTCAGATCAGATCCAGATCTGATTTTTGGAGCAGAGATTCGCAAGGAGAAGATGATCCAGATCCTACTTGAGTGGATACCTATAGAGGCCAGATGACTGCGTGGCTATTTTTGAACCTCGGGCATTGCTGCGATCATCTACAGGATAATCTAGTTACCCTAGAGGTATTTCTCTAATCCTCAAGTTTTAGATTTAATTTTAGATTAAATATTAGATAATAAGAATCAGATCTAATAGACCTTAGATCTGAAATAAAGTAGGATAATTTTTTTAAAAATATTCCGCTTCAGATCTCATTAGATCTGGAAGATCCTACAAGGAAAAAGATGATTTTTTCTTCAACTGGTATCAGAGCCAGGTTGATGGCTCTATTTCAGATCTAATTTAGATCTAATTTTTATTTTTATTTATCTGATATTAATAAATTTTAGATATTACATCAGATATGATTGAATCTGAAATTAAAAATATAAAATTAAATCTAAGTAGATCTAACATGTATGAGATGCATGACTAGACTAGGAATAGTTTAAATTATGAATAGTCTTGAAGTTTTATATTTTAATGTGATTAAAATATAAATTAGATCTAATTTATTTTTTAATTTTCTGATGTTATAAATGTTATATTCAGATCAGAAAATAGAAAATAAAATTTAATTAATTCATAAGATTGATCTGCTGCATGCCTAGACTAGTTGTAGAATTGTTCTAGTAACTATCTAGAATAGATTTTATATTGAATAGTTCAATTTAAATCTTATTTTTCAGATATTACATGTGATGTATCAGATCTGAAAGAATGCTAATTAGATCAGATTTTAATATATGAGATGTATACAAAGCATGTATAAGTTAGATCTGAAATTATATATGTGATATGTAACTTAGATCTAACTAGTTTTGTAGTTAAATCAATATTTCTGATTAAGGTGTTCCTCATGACCGTCCGATCATAAGAACAAAATAGGGTTTAAGATCCTCTTCTCCCATTCAATGGGGTGTTCTTATGGCGTATAGGGGTGCTGCGCATTCATCCTTAATCAGAAATCAAACTTACTTTTCTGCAAAATCCTAGATCCTGAAATCCTAGGATTTTTTTACATATTTTGTTTATGAACCCAAGACTTAATTAATGAATTAAGCTTATGAAATTAAATTAAGTCTAAAATTAAAAATTTCAAATCTAAGTCATTTTATAAAATTAGGTTTGGACTTGGGTAGCTCAATTAGGTCTAGCGGTTGATCAAATCAAATCAAAAATTGGTTAGGTGGGATCATGAAAGCTAATAATTGACCAGCCTAATAGGATTAAGTCTAGGTCAAGGTTAAATCACATTCATATGTGACTCGATCAAGTTAAGACATAATTTGGCTCAGTGGTTAGAGCCTGGATTGTAGGCTAACCCAATTGATTTTGGTTCGATAATTTGGTGTCTAAGGTAAGTTGGGCAGATGCGACTGAATAATTTTTAATTAGGAGCTACTCGACTCGAATGCGTTCTTGTCGAGTTAATGGCATATCCCTTCCACCGATCTCACTTATCTGGCCATATGTGTCGACCCAGTTCTGATTTGAGGTGGCTAACAATTCGAGCTAACCCATGTCACTAGGTTAGTCATAATTGTTATGACTATGTCAAGTCAAATTTAATGAGACCTAAATTAAATTTTTTTAAAAAATATTAAGTCTAAGGTCTTCCACCATTGTGGATGTGCGGGCCCTTCCTGGGGTTGATTGTTCTCGACTGGTTATAGTGGTTCAGTTGCACCGGAAAGACGCAACCATGTCTATTAGGCATTGGATGCTACATATTAGAGGATGGGTTGTGCTCAATATTCCGGATACGGTGAGGGACGCAATCAGAAATCTAGTTCGTGCAAATGGTGGGTCTGACTTAACTAAGGAATGGAGCAATATTTCGGACACGGTGAGCTTCATGAATTAGAGACCAAATTTTGGG
This sequence comes from Elaeis guineensis, assembly GCF_000442705.2. NCBI lineage: Eukaryota > Viridiplantae > Streptophyta > Magnoliopsida > Arecales > Arecaceae > Elaeis > Elaeis guineensis. The sequence goes on along the minus strand of NC_026003.2, from coordinate 11,796,119 downwards.
TGCACCATGATTAGAGAATCATTGGACAAGAGTTGTCCACTCATCGGTTGACCCATCACCAATAACTGTTAGGTGAGGTGGTGAGTTAGTCGGTGAGACCGCACCACCCACTAAAAATCACTAATTACGGAGATTTTCACATCTCTACCTAGGGAGTGTAGGGATATGAGAAAATAGTGGGAGCCTAATTTGTTTAAAAATGAAACCCCTAAACAAATTGGTTAAGTCTGATTACAAAATCTAACTAGAAACTTTTGACTCTCTACAGGAAACATGTCTGCATCCAACCCCCTGACCAAAATACTAGACACCCATAGATTGACTGGACCCAATTTCAAAGACTGGTTGAGAAACTATAGAATTATTGTGAATTTCGAAAAACTGACTCATGTCTTGGATCAGGACCCACTTGCCATGCCAGCACGTCCGACTGCTGAACAGAGAGCGTCTCTAGAAAAGTGGACGGATGAAGATAACAAAGCCAGATACTACATGTTGGGTGCAATGTCTGATGACTTGCAGTGCCAACATGAGAATATTATGACTACCCACCAAATGTTGGCTCACTGATTTATGTCACAAATTGACATAAAAAGTATCAATTAATATCTAAATTATCTAACTTTATTAAGAAATTGATACTTGTTATTATATTTTGCAGAAGAAGAGATCATCAATAGAAAGAACAAGGAAAGAGGATTCCAACGGCGCAAATTTTATGCAAAACGGAGTTAAATTGACCCAGGAATTGAAGAATGAAGAAAGAAGACTCAATTGGGTCAAACCCGAGTCAAATCAGATCAAAATTGATCAAAAATCAACTGATTTGGTGATCTGATTAGCCGCCTGGTCCACAGCAACAGGCGCGTAGACCATGGATCCATCGGCGCACCATAAACCCCCCTAACAACTCTCTAAAACCTCTTAGTCCCACATCGAAAGTTTTGAAAACCTTATAACCCCCAAATGCCTATAAAAAGCCCCCAAAGGCCCTTGTTTTATGTATTCTTCCTTCCGATCAAGCTTGTAACCCTAGATAGTGGGATTTTTAGCTCTCTTTTCAAGCCTCGAGCTTTGAGATTTTTGTAATAATTTTTTTTTATATATAAAATCTTATTTTTATGCAATTTCATCTCTTTACATTATGCAATTTATTTTTCTTGCAATTAGGATAGTTTAATTTATGCAATTTAATTTTATGCAATTAGGTTAGTTTAAATTATGTAGTTTAAATTTATGTAATTAGGATAGTTTAATTTATGAAATTAGGATAGTTTATTTTTCTGCATTTAAATTTTGCAAGTAGATTTAGATCATGTCTAGCTAAGCATCCCTTCTAGGGTTTGCGATGAAGCTAGATCATGAGTAGGGATTTTACATAGGGTTCTTTCTTTTTCTTAGGGTTTCTTTTTCTTCCTCTTTTGCCAAGAATTTTTGATGAACTACAGTTGGGTCAGAGTCCCTTCATAGTTCATGCTTGATTCAGTGCGTAGAGGAGAAAACCCTAAGGGATCCTAGTTACTACTCCCCTGTAAAGAATCTTGATGGGTTATCGTTGGGCCTTAGTCCCTTCATAATCTATGCTTGGGAAAGACAAGAGGAGTAGTCGTTAGGATCAATAAGAAAAATTCTAGGTAGAATTCCCTAATCTAGATCTAGTGGATTCAAAAACCCTAGATCCTTAGTCTTATTGTCTTTAGCAAACAACTTTCGACTTTCGACTTTCGATTTTTGTTAAAGCTCGCTTGAGCATAGATTTGAAAATCGTTTTTAAAACCAAGTCTCTGTGGGATCGACCCGTACTCGCTGGTCGTGCTACTCTGCACACCGTGCGCTTGCGGTTTTATTTATAAATTTTAAGATTTGAACATCAAGTTTTTGGCGCCGTTGTCGGGGATTTGGCATTTTAAATTATTTTCAAATATTTGTTCTTCGTGCTTTATAACTCTCTTTCTTTTTCCTTTAGGTTTCTATATTTAGTTGGTGATTGCTGGAAAACTCAGTACGCTTCTAATTTCTCTTTTATTATTTTTAGTTAATTACTTTTCCTTTAGACCTAATCATTTGAATTTACTTAATCACAAAAAAAAAAAAAAAAACAAAAGATATTTCATAATCGTGAAGTAAAATATCAAGATAAAAAAAAAAATTTTAAATTAAAATCTTTTACATTCTTGGTCATCTTGTTTATTTGCATTTGCATTTTCATAATTAATCTAAGGGCATCAACCCATTAACAAGATAAGGTGGGGATTTCATTACCCTTCCTTAGCCCAAAAACCATCTCCATCATATTGCATTACCTAGACCTTTAATCTTAAAATCAATTAGACGTCAACCTTAAGGAATTCGAGCTCAATAGGACAAGGAACCCTAAGAGTTCTACCAAGTTTGAGTTGTTTGATTAGTTGGTGTCTAGGCAAGTCCCTGAGGGTGGTTTGTTAAATTGGTTCAGTTGCTGGCCTGACCAACTCGTTTGGTGTCTAGAAAGGCAACGATGAGTGAACCTCCCACCTCTTATACTTACCTGGCTAACTAGTTGATCAATCTCCACTTGGAAGGTTTGAAGGGTCATCTTGGAACAGTTAGGAGCTGTCTAGATTTAGGTTAATCCTAGGATAGATTGAGTTTAATTTATTGTTTCACTTGTTTGAAAAAAAAAAAATTATTAAAATTTAAATTAATTTGGTTACTTTTCTTTAGATTTAGGACTCCTTAGGATCTTCTCTTTAGAATTTTTTTCTCTTTCTTTTTCTTATACATAAAAATTTTATAAAAAAAAAAATTGTATAAACATCGAGAACCGTACACCTCGTGTGTGGAGAAGAGTGTCGGGTCGTCTAGTTAGGATTGAGTCAATTCCTGTTGTTCCAATGGCTGAACCAATCCAACCCATGACCCTTAAGGATTTGTGTTATCCAGTTGGCTCCATCCAACCATCTTGTATCAGGTTGCCACAACCCACAGCTAACAATTTTGAAATCAAACCTCAAATCATAAATATGCTTCCAAAATTCACAGGATTAGAGGATGCTTATATATTTATTAGAGAATTTGAGGAGGTATGTGCAACCATGAAACTGCAATTAACAGAGGATGAGGTCAAACTTAGATTAATCAACTTTGCCCTTAAGGACAATGCTAAGAAGTGGCTTTATAGTCTGCCAAACTATTCTGTCACTACCTGGGAGGGCTTTGTGAGAACATTTTTAAAAAAATATTTTCCCCATCATAAAACAGCTAGGATTAGGAATGAAATAAATCAATTTTACCAACTAGCTGGTGAATCATTTTGGAAGTACTTTGATCGTTTCAAGAATCTTTTGACCCAATGCCCACACCATGGAATAGAAACTTGGAGACTATGCCAGATCATCTATGAGGGGTTAGATTCAAACTCAAGAACCATGCTAGAGTCCATGTGCCAAGGCCAATTTATGGACAAAGAAACTACTGAAGCTTGGCAATTCTTAGAAGACCTAGCCGAGAAAAATTTACAGTGGAAAACAACTAGGGAACCTGATAAAACTACACCTTCAAGAGGAGGAATGCATCAAATTCAACCAACCCTAGCATCAGAGGCCAAGATTGCAACCTTAACACGTAGATTGGAAGCCTTAGAATTACAGAGATCAGCCAATGTAAATCAAATATCTGCACCCATGTGTAAAGGGTGCAATGCACCAGACCATGTCTTAGAAGAATGTTCCTACTCGAATGAGTGTGCACAGGTGAATGCCACCTATCAAGGACCATTGAACAATCCTTATGCACCCACATATAACCCAGGTTGGAGAAATCACCCGAATTTCTCATGGTCCCAGAATCCTAATGTAGGTAATCCAAATTTCAATCAGCAAAATCTAAGGTCCAACCCAGTGATGAACAACCCGCCAGGCTTCCATGATAATGACAAGAAAATTACCTCTTTAGAGAAAAGCCTAGAAGCCATGATGAAAACACATACCAGCTTTATGCAAACTACGGGTCAACTCATAAATAATAACACCCAAGCTATAGCCCGTCTGGAAATGCAAGTAAGTCAGCTGGCTTCGACCATTAGTGAACGAGAACATGGTAGGTTACCTAGCCAACATGAGCCAAATCCTAGGAACCAAAATGGTCCACGACCCCAACAAGGAAACCAAGTTAATGGTGTAAATGCCATTCATACCTTAAGATCAGGAAAACAAATAGACAATAAGGTAGTTGCACTTGATGATATAGATGACTCATCTGCCGAGTCACCTTCTAAAACTACTACCTTTCAACCTCAAGCACCAGAAACTGAAAATTCACCTAGTCCAGTACTTAAAAGTCCTAGAGCTCCTTTTCCAAACAGACTGAAATCCAATAAATCTGAACATTTAGACAAAATTTTAGAGGTATTTAAACAAGTCCAAGTTAATATTCCTCTTTTAGATATAATCCATCAGGTTCCAACTTATGCCAAATTTTTAAAAGATCTTTGCACTAGGAAAAGGACCACTAATGTACCAAAGAAAGTATTTTTGGCTGCAAGTGTCAGTTCATACCTATCTAGTCATGTGCCAATTAAATATAAGGACCCTGGAGCTCCAACAATTTCTTGTGTTATTGGAGAAACCAATATAAAAAAGGCTTTGCTAGATCTAGGAGCTAGTGTGAATATCCTTCCATATTCGGTGTATGAACAACTAGGATTAGAAAAACTTCAACCTACTGGGATCACATTACAGTTAGCCGATAGATCTCTCAGGATCCCTAAGGGAATGGTCGAGGATGTTCTGATAAAGGTTGAAAATTTCATTTTTTCTGTAGATTTTATTTTTTAGAGACTGAGCCAGTTGCGAATCCTAAAGGACATATACCTGTCATTTTAGGAAGACATTCTTAGCTACGGCCAATGTTGAAATCAATTGTCGAAATGGTCTAATGAAGTTATCCTTTGGGAATATGACCATTGAGCTTAATGTTTTTAACTTAGAACAGGAATCCTCTTCTCATGCTGATGTCAATGTAGTCCAAGATGGTATTTATGAATCCATTGACATTAGTGATGATGAAGTCGACCTAGAGTCTAACCCCTGGTTAATCCATGAGTCTGAGGATGTCAATGAAATACTTAAAGAAAATCAGATTAATCAGGAATCGACACTTCCTACTGAACCAATCATTGAGATGGTGAAACCATCACCTAAACCATCGATAGAGGAAGCACCCATTTTAGAACTGAAACCCCTCCCAGAACATCTCAAGTATGCATATCTAGGACCCAAAGAAACTTTGCCTGTAATTATTGCATCAGACCTAGATCCCAAGCAAGAGGAGGAGTTAGTGTCAGTTCTAAAAGCAAATCAGGAAGCAATAGGTTGGACCATAGCAGATATCAAAGGAATAAGCCCTTCTATAGTTCAACATAGAATATACTTAGAGGAAGAGGCTAAACCAACAAGAGAAGCCCAAAGAAGGCTTAATCCAGTTATGAAGGATGTAGTTAAAAAGGAGATTCTGAAACTCCTAGATAGTGGAATAATTTATCCTATTTCTGATAGCTCTTGGGTAAGCCCAGTTCAAGTAGTACCCAAGAAATCTGGGGTAACAGTGGTCCAAAATGATGCAAACGAACTTATCCCAACTAGGACCCAAACGGGATGGAGGGTCTGTATAGACTATAGAAAGTTGAATGCTGCGACAAGGAAAGATCACTTTCCTTTGCCATTTATTGATCAAATGTTGGAAAGACTAGCCGGACAAGAGTTTTACTGTTTTCTTGATGGATACTCTGGTTACAACCAGATCCCCATAGCCGCTGAAGATCAAGAAAAGACTACATTCACCTGTCCATTTGGTACTTTTGCCTATAGACGAATGCCCTTTGGACTATGTAATGCACCGGCAACCTTCCAGAGATGCATGATCAGCATTTTTCAGATATGATAGAATGATTTCTAGAAATTTTTATGGATGACTTTTCTGTTTTTGGCCTAACCTTCTCTGAGTGTCTGAATCACCTGCAATTAGTTCTAGAACGATGTAAGGAGAAGCACTTAGTTCTCAACTGGGAAAAATGTCAGTTTATGGTCAAACAGGGAATAGTTCTTGGCCATGTCATTTCTAAAAAGGGGATTGAAGTGGACAAGGCCAAAATAGATCTAATTGCAAGTCTTCCACCACCTAAATCTGTGAAAGAAATACATTCATTTTTAGGTCATGCTGGATTCTATAGAAGGTTTATTGCCAACTTTAGCAAAGTAGCACGTCCACTGACTAATCTTTTGGCAAAAGATACCAAATTTGAATTTACTCATGAGTGCTTGGAATCCTTTGAATTTCTAAAAAATGCACTTGTATCAGCTCCAATCATTCATCCTCCCGTCTGGTCTGAACCATTTGAATTAATGTGTGATGCGTCCGATCATGTTGTGGGCGCAATCTTAGGTCAACGAATAAATAAGCTGCCTAGAGTGATATATTATGCAAGTAAAACCTTAAATGATGCGCAGCTTAACTACACCACAACTGAGAAGGAGTTCCTTACCGTTGTCTTTGCTTTAGAGAAATTTAGATCTTATTTGGTTGGGACCCACACCATTGTTTACACCGATCACTCAGCCATTAAACATCTCCTAGCAAAGAAGGATGCCAAGGCACGCTTAATCAGATGGATTTTGCTCCTTCAAGAATTTGACCTAGAAATTAGGGACAAGAAAGGCACTGAGAATGTTGTAGCAGATCATTTGTCCCGAATTCCAGTCGCACCATCTAGTGAACCACCCATCAATGAATCTTTCCCAGATGAGCAACTCATGTCTGTGTCTACTGAACCTTGGTTTGCTGATATTGTAAATTATTTAGCCATAGGTAAGATACCTTCTCATTGGACTAAGCAGGATAAATATAAATTCTTTGCCCAAGTGAAGTATTTCATTTGGGATGATCCTTATCTTTTTAAACAATGTCCTGATCAAATTATTAGAAGGTGTATCCCAGATAACGAAGTCATGAATATTTTATCTTTTTGTCATGATCAAGCATGTGGGGGTCACTTCGCGTCTAAGAAAACTGCTGCTAAGGTTCTCCAATGTGGTTTTTATTGGCCCAATTTGTTTAAGGATGCTCATGAATATTGTAAAAGTTATGCTCAATGTCAGAAAATGGATCGAATCACCAAGCGACACATGATGCCACTCAACCCAATCTTGGTAGTTGAAGTTTTTGATGTTTGGGGAATCGATTTCATGGGACCATTTCCAAATTCCTTTGGAAATAAATATATTCTAGTAGCAGTTGATTATGTTTCAAAGTGGGTAGAAGCAATTGCATGTAGAACACCCGATAGCAAAATGGTCATTAAGTTTCTTAAAGAAAATATTCTCTCCCGTTTCGGTATTCCTAGGGCAATCATTAGTGATCGGGGAACCCATTTTTGTAACCGACCTTTTGCAACATTGATGAAAAAGTATAATGTCACCCACAAATTGACCACACCATATCATCCTCAAACTAGTGGACAAGTTGAAGTGTCAAACCGACAAATTAAACAAATTCTGGAAAAAACTGTTAGTGCCAATAGAAAGGATTGGTCTTTGAAATTAATTGATGCACTTTGGGCATACCGAACCGCTTTCAAGACCAATCTAGGAATGTCTCCTTATAGGATTGTGTTTGGTAAACCATATCACTTGCCTATTGAGATAGAACACAAAGCCATGTGGGCCATCAAACAACTAAATACAAATTTGAACGACGCTGGAAACCATAGAAAGCTTCAGTTGAATGAATTAGAAGAACTTAGAAATGAAGCCTATGAAAATGCAAAGATATACAAGGAACGAACCAAAGCATTTCATGATCAATCAATTATGAGAAAAATTTTCAATATCGGACAAAAGGTACTCTTATATAACTCTAGATTACATCTGTTTCCAGGAAAGCTTAGGTCTAGATGGACAGGACCATTTTTAGTAAAGGAAGTCTTTTCACACGGAGCTGTTGAGATTGAAAACCCAAGTAATGGTGTTATCTTTAAAGTTAATGGTCAACGATTAAAACCATTCTTGGAATTACCTGTCAAGACTATTGAAGATGCCATGGTTCTTTATGAACCAACTTATTCTGATTAAGTTGCTTCGAGGTTTGGTCTGACTGAAGACATAAAACTTAGCACTTCTGGGAGGCAACCCAGCTTATTTAATTTCTAATACTTTCTTTGTTTTCAGTTTGCTTAGGATAATTAAATTAGATAAACTCTATTGGGGACAATGTCGGTCAAGTTGGGGGGAGAGCTTGAACAAAATCAGGTGTTATCATTTCCTTTTCCTTCCACTATGAGTTATTTCTTGCATTTAATATATTATGTAAAAAAAAAAAAATAATAAATAAATATATATATATATATATATATATATATGAAATAAATTAATCTATAAAAGAAATAAGAGTAAGTTAGAAAGTATTTGCTAATGTAGTGAGTCACGGAGAAGATTAGCTGGTTAGACTCTTGGTGGCTTAGGTCATTTAAAGACTATTAGCACTTCCAATTGCACATGCACACTAACAAGGTAAAGTAGGTGTTAATTGTAAGGTCAATTAAGGATTTGAGTATTATTTAAATTAGATAATTTTCTCTACACCCCAATTGAAGAAATTTGAATTTAAGGAAAGAGCTACCTGCCTGAAATAAAATGCAAAACACAGAGTAAATGTGGATTGCCCTAAGCCTAGTAACCGGGTCTCTTCACCTAAGTCAAGTGTTGAGATTCGCATCAAACAGTGGTGGAAAGGCCAGGATGCTCAGCAAAAAAAAAAAAAAAAAAAAAAAAAAAAAAAAAACAGTGTGAAAGCTACCTTAGTTCTTTGTTTAATCTAGGGTGTATAGAAAATTAATCGAACTAAGTTATGAAAAATGATACAATTGGCCTGTACAAGTTAATACTGAAATACTAAGTTAGTTATCACTCACACAAGTGCTATAAAACTTTAAGTGTACTCTAAGAAAGCTTCTAAGTAGACCGACTACCGATTCTAATTCGAAGCTCATTACTTAGTAATACTAGAAAACTTCTTGAATTTCGATCTTAAATTAATTTGCAAAGGAAGGATCTTTTTGAATTATGATCTTATTTTGGTACATTGCTAAGGGACTAGCAATGATTAAGTTGGGAGGTGTGATTTATGTCACAAATTGACATAAAAAGTATCAATTAATATCTAAATTATCTAACTTTATTAAGAAATTGATACTTGTTATTATATTTTGCAGAAGAAGAGATCATCAATAGAAAGAACAAGGAAAGAGGATTCCAACGGCGTAAATTTTATGCAAAACGGAGTTAAATTGACCCAAGAATTGAAGAATGAAGAAAGAAGACTCAATTGGGTCAAATCCGAGTCAAATCAGATCAAAATTGATCAAAAATCAACTGATTTGGTGATCTGATTAGCCGCCTGGTCCACAGCAACAGGCGCGTGGACCATGGACCCATCGGCGCACCATAAACCCCCCTAACAACTCTCTAAAATCTCTTAGTCCCACATCTAAAGTTTTGAAAACCTTATAACCCCCAAATGCCTATAAAAAGCCCCCAAAGGCCCTTGTTTTATGTATTCTTCCTTCCAATCAAGCTTGTAACCCTAGATAGTGGGGTTTTTAGCTCTCTTTTCAAGCCTCGAGCTTTGAGGTTTTTGTAATAATTTTTTTTTATATATAAAATCTTATTTTTATGCAATTTCATCTCTTTACATTATGCAATTTATTTTTCTTGCAATTAGGATAGTTTAATTTATGCAATTTAATTTTATGCAATTAGGTTAGTTTAAATTATGCAGTTTAAATTTATGTAATTAGGATAGTTTAATTTATGAAATTAGGATAGTTTATTTTTCTGCATTTAAATTTTGCAAGTAGATTTAGATCATGTCTAGCTAAGCATCCCTTCTAGGGTTTGCGATGAAGCTAGATCATGAGTAGGGATTTTACATAGGGTTCTTTCTTTTTTTTAGGGTTTCTTTTTCTTCTCTTTTGTCAAAAATTTTTGATGAACTACAGTTGGGTCAGAGTCCCTTCATAGTTCATGCTTGATTCAGTGCATAGGAGGAGAAAACCCTAAGGGATCCTAGTTACTACTCCCCTGTAAAGAATCTTGATGGGTTATCGTTGGGCCTTAGTCCCTTCATAATCTATGCTTGGGAAAGACAAGAGGAGTAGTCGTTAGGATCAATAAGAAAAATTCTAGATAGAATTCCCTAATCTAGATCTAGTGGATTCAAAAATCCTAGATCCTTAGTCTTATTGTCTTTAGCAAACAACTTTCGACTTTCGACTTTCGATTTTTGTTAAAGCTCGCTTGAGCATAGATTTGAAAATCGTTTTTAAAACTAAGTCTCTGTGGGATCGACCCATACTCGCTGGTCGTGCTACTCTGCACTCACCTACAAGAGTTGTTTGGTGAACAAAGTCGCACAGCCAAGTATCAAGTCTGTCAAAGACTTTTTAAGGCTAAAATGCGTGATGGGCAGTCAGTCCAAGATCATTGTTTGATAATGATCAAAGACCTTGAGGAGCTTGAGAAGCTCGGTATCATCTTAGACAATGATTTTTAGATTGATGTGATCCTTCAATCCTTGTCTAATGCATATGGTCAGTTCATCATGAACTTCTATATGCATAAGATGCAGTGTACGTTGGCTGAGTTAATAAACATGTTGGTTATGGCTGAGTTTTCTTTGAAGAGTTCAAAAGGCTCAGTCCTTACTGTGGAGTAGACTTCTTCCAAGAGAAAATCTTTTAAAAAGAAGAAAAAGTCTGCGAAGAAGCAGAAGGTGGATGAGAAAAGGAAGAAGATGGAACCGAAGAAGAAGGCTGCTGAAAAGAAAAAATATTTTCACTGCAATTCAGACGGCCATTAGAAACGGAACTGTCCTCGGTACCTGGCCACCCTGAAGAACAAGAAGGATGGTCCTTCTGGAGGTATGCTCGTTATAGAATCTAATATTACGGTTTCCTCTGCATCCAGTTGGGTACCTGACTCTGGTTCTAGTGCACATTTATGCACTTTTATGCAGGGTCTTGAGGAGAGCAAGAGGCTGAGGGATGGGGATATGATCCTACACATCGGGAACGGAGCAAGAGTTGCTGCTGTGGCCGTGGGAACCTATCCTCTGTGATTACCGTTAGGATTAGATTTAGTTCTTAGAGATTGTTATTATGTGCCTGCAGCAAGCAGAAATTTGATTTCTGTTTCATGTTTAGCACAAGAAGACTATGTGATTAGCTTTCATAAGAACCATTGTAACATATTTTATGAAAATAATAAAGTTACAAATGGTTTTCTTATTAATGATCTCTATCAGCTACATATTGATGTGTTTGTATTTCATATCAAGCAAAATGTGAATGCCATGAGAATTAAAAGGCCTAGAGATAGTCTAAATGATAGGTATCTATGGCACCTAAAGCTAGGTCATATAGCGGAAGACAGGGTTAACAAATTGATGAAATCCGGACTATTGAGTCCATTGACTTTCGAGTCATATTCAGTTTGTGAATCATGCCTTCAAGGCAAAATGATCAAGCTCCCTTTTACAGGATATGGGGAAAGGGCCACAGACTTACTTGCTATAGTACATATAGATGTGTGCGGCCCATTTGATGTGTCGACTAGAGGCAACTATGTCTACTTCATTATCTTCACCGATGATATTCTAAGTACGGGTATGTGTTGTTAATGAAACACAAGTTTGAAGCCTTTGAAAAGTTCAAAAAATTCAGACATGAAGTAGAAAAACAAACAGGAAAGCCCATTAAGGTTCTTCGATCAGATCGAGGAGGTGAATACCTTAATCAGGAGTTTCTAGACTATCTTAAGGACAATGGCATAGTCTCTCAATGGACTCCACCTGGAACGCCACAACTCAACGAGATTTTAGAACAAAGAAATCGGATCCTATTAGATATGGTCCGTTCCATGATGAGCTTCATGGACCTCCCTGAGTTTCTTTAGGGATATTATCTTATGACAGCAATATATGTATTGAATAGGGTTCTCTCTAAAATCATTCCTACCACACCGTATGAGATATGACATGGTAAGAAGTCAAGTCTGAGTTATCTCAGAATTTGGGGTTGTCCGACTCATGTCAAGAGACAGCAGGTGGACAAGTTAGAGTTTAGGTCTTTTAGAGCTCGGTTCATAGGATATCCTAAAGAGTCATTAGGATACTATTTCTATATTCCGGAAGATCACAATGTGATTGTAAATCGACATGCTATTTTTCTTGAAAAACAGTTTATTCAAGATAGTGGCATCAGAAGAATAATTAAGCTCAAGGAGAATGTCTCTCAAGAGCAACGAGCTAAAGAACCTGAGGAATCCAATCAATTAGAACCAGTCCTAACACAACCTCTTCCACCTCGTAGATTGACTAGGGTTTTCTGTCCTCCTGAAAGGTACTTAGGTACCATACAAGAGGATGTAGAGAAAATGTTCCTCACGAAAAATGGGGCTCATGGTGATGACTCCAAGACCTATGACGAGGCAATATCAGATATCGACTCCGAGAAATGGTTAGAGGCAATGAGATCAGAAATTGACTCGATGCACTCAAACCAAGTCTGGACCTTGGTAGATCCACCTGAAGGTATTGTACTTATTAGGTGTAAATAGATCTTCAAGAGAAAGATAGGTGCAGATGGGAATGTGGAGACATTCAAGGCTAGGCTCGTAGCGAAAGGTTATAGTCAGTGCGAAGGCATTGACTATCAGGATACCTTCTCGCCTGTAGCCATGCTAAAATCCATCCGTACATTGCTTGCTGTTGCAGCCTATTTTGATTATGAAATATGACAGATGGACGTGAAAACGATGTTCTTAAATGGATATCTTGAGGAAAATATCTATATAGAACAGCCGCTTGGTTTCACATCCAGTGATGATGATCACAAGATTTGCAAGCTGCAAAGGTCCATTTATGGACTTAAGCAAGCATCTCGAAACTGGAATACTCGTTTCAATGATGTGATCAAAATGTTTGGTTTCATCAAGAACGAGGAGGAACCATGTGTATTTAAGAAGGTCAGTGGGAGCGCAGTTGTCTTCCTTGTACTGTACGTTGATGATATCCTCCTAATTGAAAATGATATTTTCATATTGACCTCAGTCAAAATATGGTTGTCTAAGGAGTTCTCTATGAAAGATCTAGGAGAAGCATCCTTTATACTGGGTATTAAGGTCTATAGAGATAGACCAAATAGGATGCTGGGACTTTCACAGAAGATGTACATAGAGGAGGTGCTAAAAAAGTTTAGCATGAAAAACTTCAAAAGAGGTTTAGTACCTTTTAGACATGGCATTCATCTCTTCAAGAAGATGTACCCTAGCACACCTGAGGAGATTGAATGCATGAGTAAGATCCCTTATGCTTCGGCAATAGGAAGCCTCATGTATGCCATGCTATGTACACGACCTGATATAGCCCATGCTGTGAGTGTCACAAGCAGATATCAGTCGAATCCAGGCGAAGAGCACTGGACTTCTGTGAAATGTATCCTTAAGTACTTGAGAAGGACTAAGGATATGTTTCTAGTCTTTGAAAATGGAGAACTCCAGGTTCAGAAATTTACAGACTCAGACTTCATGTCTGATATAAATGATCGAAAGTCGACATCTGGAAGTTTGTTCATTTGTAATGATGGTGCAGTCAGCTGGAAGAGTTCCAAGCAGACGGTAATTGCTGATTCCACCATGGAGGCAGAGTATATTGCTGCATCGGAAGCTGCGAAGGAGGCATTCTGGTACAAGAAGTTTGCCGCAGAGCTTGGAGTGATGTCATCGGATGCCATCCCTCTTTATTGCGACAATAATGGCACCATAGCCCTAGCTAAGGAGCCAAGATCTCACCAGAAGTCTAAGCATATCGAGCGGTGATTTCATCTGATTCATGATTACTTCGAAAAGGGTTATGTCGAGGTTAAGAGAGTCGACTCCACAGACAATGTGGCAGACCTACTGACAAAGCCATTAGGCCAAGAGAAGATCGAAGCTCACCTTGAGAAGATGGGACTTAGATATGTAGCCAATTGGTATTAGGTCAAGTGGAAGTTTGTTAGATGTGTGCCCTAGATGCCAGATTGGCTAACACATTCCTGTACAAATGTAAGGGCAAATTTATAATTTTGACTATAAATGAATAAAAGGGTTATTCTACTATCACATTATGTACATTATGTCTGTGATACATCCTTTGAGTTAGTAGGAATGTTAATTCATATTTTTAAGAGTTAAAAATTTAAGACGTGAATTTACATAACTAACTCATAAACAGCTCCTGACTATAGGATCATCACAGGGATGGTGATCGATCCGGAAGGTTAGTGTACGATCGCTTTCTTAGGGTAGATAAGTCTTGAATCTACGGTGTGGAGACACTGGAGCGAGAGTACAGGTATTCGTTAAGAATGAGAGTACTGAGCGTGACCACCTCGAGCAGTCATAAGGAAGTCTACCTTCTCGTTGATGACTAGCTCGATGCTGCAGCTGTGTGTCTAGTTCTTTGATCTGAGGTACATCGATAGTTCACCTTGAGTGTATTATAGTTTGACTACACCATAACTCGGTCTCCTAGCCATTCGAAATTCTGAGGTGCATGTTGGCTGTAGCATATTCATTGTAGGAATTAGATTGCACCAAGATGGGATCTATCAACCTCGATAGATAAGAGGAGTAGTCCTATAATGATCGAAAGATTGAGTCCTTAAGCCCATGGCCATGGTAGAGTAAAATAATAGAAAAAAATTTTTCATTATGGTTTCACATCGGACTTGGATCGATCGATCGATTCATATGACTGATGTTGGGTTTGATGAGTTCACCTTAACCCTAATTCAGTCGGACTCATGATAGAGGAACTCAATCACATAGATAGCTGCACCGAGAGGTTCGTCTTCATTTCTGATGGGTTGTCATTATATACTGCTAGGTGTCACTGGTGGATTTTGAGAGCAATTAGAATGATCTTGATGATCGATCATTCTAAATTATCTGAATCAGAAACATTTTGGTCCATCGAAAGGAGTTTCGATGATGTCGATGATGAGATCACGACATGTCTCATTACCATATAGAAATGAACCTAACTGGGTCACACAAATAAGAGTTAGGGTCTGGATGTCATCAATTGAGCTAGCCCAGTTCGATTGATTTGGATTAGATCCAATTAGGTTTAAGGAAATCATGCTAGCACACGATTGAGCCTAACTTTCTCCTCGTGCAATCTTTTTCATCTTGACTGAGCCAAATATGATTTGACTCACCCAGAGAATCTTGAGAAGATTTTTCTCAGTCTGACTGGAGCCAGCCCAGCTCAAAAAAATTTTATCTTAATTCATGAGATGAATTTAAGACAACACCTGCCAATTTCTATCACCTGCCATTTTCATTTTAGGACATCGATCAAACGTTGACTTATGGATCTTAAACTGAAGGCCACTTGGCAAGATGTTATTGGAGAGATTTTATGAAGTATCCACCTACTAAATTAGGCCTCAAAGTGGGTGCCAAGATCAGATTGGACGTGCACCCCAAGTGGATAAGGATAGAGTCCCATGAGATGATGACTCTGATCCCTTGATCGACTTGGACTGTGGGGCGCCAATCTCACTGTGCGTATCCAGTGTTGGCACCAACAGTGGTGGAAATTGAGGAGATTCTTATCTGATATGATCAAATGATATCACTCCACCAATCAAAATTTTTTCAGAATTAATTAAAATTTTTTGATTGGTCGAATGATGTGGCACTGTATGGCGCAGCAGGATCTATTTAAACCCTATCGGCACCTAGGGTTGAGAGATTCTGCTCAATACCAGCAAAAATGAGATTCCCCTCCACTTCTCTACATCCCCTCTGCTCCTCTCTCTCTCCTCTTCATGTCCAAGAAGTTGGACATCCATCTGGTGCTTGTCCAAGGCGTGGTGGCTCTCTGAACAGAAGGCTGCAGAGATTTGTCAAGAAGCTGCTACTCCAGCTTCAGAAGATCTTTTGAAGATCTTCCAAATCAGATCTAGATCTGATTTTTTGAGTAAAGATTCGCAAGGAGAAGATGATCCAGATCCTGCTCGAGTGGATACCGGTAGAGGCCAGGTGACTGCGTGGCTATTTTTGAACCTCGGGCATTGCTGCGATCATCTATAGGGTAATCTAGTTACCTTAGAGGTATTTCTCTAATCCTCAAGTTTTAAATTTAATTTTAGATAAATATTAGATAATAAGAATCAGATCTAATAGACCTCAGATCTTAAATAAAATAGAATAATTTTTTTAAAAATATTCCACCTCAGATCTCATTAGATCTGGAAGATCCTACAAAAAAAAAGATGATTTTTTCTTCAATCCTTTGGTACTCTACTCAGATAAGTTTCCGTATGCAAGAAAATCATTGATGGTCCATAAAATCGGAGCATGCAATTTAAAATTCTTTCGACTGACGGAATCATATGTCTATACTTCATTTTCTCATAGCTTCATCAGATCATCGATTAAGGATCATAGATATACATCAATTTCATTATCTGGTGCTTTCGGATCCAAAATCAATAATGACATAAAAATAAATGATTCTTTTATGCACTTCTAAGGTGACACATTATATAACATTAGCATTATAAGCCACATGCTATAGCAAGTACTCAAATTGCCAAAGGAATTAAATTCATCTATCGCTAGATCAAGTCGGATATTGTGCAAGTCACTCGCAAAGTGCGGATGCTTTGCATCGAAGTCTTTTCACACTACAGAGTCAGTCGGATAGCTAAGTATGTTCTCCTCTGGAACTTGCTGCTCATAATGCCATCTCATTTCTTCAGCTATCTTTATGAACATATACAACCTTTGAAGTCTTAGAATTAATGAAAAATATCTCAAAACCTTATGAGATATCTTCTTTTCCTTCATATTATTGGTTTTGTACCTAGGCTCACCGCACTTCAGATATTCACTTGCTTGTTCGTTCTCCTTATAAAATAATATACAGTCATTTTTGCAGGTATGTATAGAAATATAGTCAAGTCTCAATTTTCGCATGTATGTTTTTGTTTCAGAATATGATTTCAATGTCTCTCTCCATCAGGAAGAGCTGCTTTAATCAATGCCAGATTTTGAACAAATCATTTCTGACTTTATCAGTTCACGATTTTAAGATGAAGCAATTTGATCAAAAACTCTAATTTGAAGAACTTTACATAATTTGGATAGTGTGACTCTCGTGCATCCCTTACAAGCTTTGCAAACTGTTCAGAAGTCCCTTCTACCTTATTAATATTGTGTTCATGATTAGAACTATTTTCGAATGCACTAGTACTCATGGATACATTTAAGCGAACACCCTGATGTAACTTATCCAATAGTGAACCTATACCATCATGTTCGATAGGTTCAGCAGCATCACTATTATCTTCAATATCATCATCGTCACGTACAACTTCATTCGAATCATCCTTCCCATACCATATCTAGTGAGTATGCTTCTTGTCCATACCATAATGTAGCAGCTATTTCTCAACAAGTGATATGTGACGATATACCATATTGACACATCTCTTGCATGGACACTTTATCCTACTGGCACTGTCAGTCTTACGCCATGCAAACTCAATAAAATTTCAAACACCCGCTCAGTATTTAGGCCAAAAAATATCCCTGGTATTCATCTAACTTTTGTTGATATTCATCTGACAACAAAGAAAATCATTAACAATAAAAAAGTACCCCTGACAGTCATCCAAAGCGGATCCCGACCTGAATCCCAAACCGAATCTCGGACTGGATCCTAACCTGGATCCCAGATCGGATCCAGAATTAGATCCCGACTTGGTTCCCGACTCGGATGATCAATTGATCAATGTACATAATTCATCCAATTTTTATCGATATCCATCTGACAATAAAGAATAATACTTAATGAGTCCTAACTCCATCAATTTCTTCCTAATAGGTGTGGACCTACCCCTTTTAAAAATATATTATTTTTATTATTGCCACAGCTTTGTTTTTTGTTCCATATCCAAAAATAATCCAATAGCATCTCCCTACAGTTCTCTAAGTATACGATATAGATAGATCATATTTTAACCACATCTAATATGCACCTAAAGAACAAACAAGATAACTATGATGGAATTTCCCACAATAGAATAAAGAATACTATGACAATAATAAAAAATTGATGTATTTTTGAACTACCTAAACAGGGCATTCAAGAGCCATTCACGGAGTCCATTTTGGGGATCTTATGACCGACTCTTGAATGAGAGTCTAAGGTTACATCAATACATACATTAAATCACTACCATGCATCTCTCTATGGAAATAGAGATGTGGCCAGATTCGACCCGGATCCCAATCTGGATAAGATCCTGATCCGATTCTCAATCTAGATCCCAACCTGGATTCTGATCAGATCCAACCCAAATCCTGACCCAGATCCTAGATCAGATCTCTACCCAAATTTTGGATCGGATCTCGATCCGGATCCTGATCTCGATCCAATCCAGATTGTGACCCAGATTTGAATCGGATCTCGGACCAAACAGTTTATATGCATTAAAAATTCACTGAAAGATTTGGCTAATCTTAATTAAAACATTAAATCATAATCACAATAAATTATATGCATTAAATTATAACAAGCAAAAAAAAATGTATTAAATTATAACAAAAAATATTTTATTATTAATAAAATAATAAAATATTTGATTAATATTTTATTATTAATAAAATAATAAAATATTTGATTAATATTTTAATATTTTATTATTATTTTTTTCTTCTCATTTCTTCCTTTCTTTCCTCCCTCCCCACCCTGACCAACCTCCTCCGTAGGCGGCCGACCCGCACCCTCCCCCCTCCGATGAGCAACCCAAGGCCTCACCTCGCCCTTCGTGCCACCCACTCCACCCTCCAGCCCACCAACCCACATGTCGGCCCCAGCCACCCACCCCCACCCCACGAAGTACCCTCCACCCTCCAGCCCCTCGACCCCCTGCAACCCTCTCGCCCTCCGACCACTTGGCCCCACGGCCTGCTACACCACCATCCCCCCAACCCCACGGCACCAGAACCTCCTTCGAGCCGCCGCCATCCCCCTAACCCCCCCGCCATCCCCCCAACCCCCAACTCCTACGCCCATACCCCATCATCGCTGGATGGACCCCCGCGACCTAGGCCCCCTCCCTCCTCCCCGCCCTGGCGAACCCCACGACCCCCGCCCCACCCCCATCCCCACTGGTGCCGCTCCTTCGCACCCCACGATGCCCCTTCCCCATGGCCGAACCCCCTCCCCCCTCCCCCCAAGGGTAGCTCCATGCCCTGGTGGCCATCGGCACATGCAGGCGAGGGCGTTGGACGCCGCTCGCCAGTGGCCTGATAAACCAAAAAAAAAAAAAAGGCCGGTGGTGGGCAGAAAGCGACGGTGAATCATATCTGAGGGGGAAGAGGAGTCACTGATGATGGTCGGTGGAAGCAATGGTGGAAAGCGACGACAAAGCCCAAAAAAGTGACGACGGAGCCAGTCGATGGAAGCCCGGGAGCGGGGAAGTCAGAAGGAAATGTGGAAACCCAAAACGTGTGCAGACGGAAGTGATAGAAAAATCCCACCACCGGATATTTATTGGACTTTTAGTGATGCAAATTATTTTTCATTGCTAATAATCATTTATTTGCGATGAAATATAAATTTTTGTCACTAATAATTTCTGCCAAAAAAATAATTTTTTTTTCCTAAAGTTTTTCTCTCTAAAAAAATTAATAAAAAATTTGAAAAAATTATTTATGATGAAACTTTAATTTGCATCGCTAATAATTATTATTAGCAATGGAAAGGTTTATTCCATCACTAATAATTCTCACCAAAAAATAAATTTTTTTCTCTAAAAAAATTAATAAAAAATTTGAAAAAAATATTTATGATAAAAAATAATTCAAGTATTTTATGATCAATTTTTTGATCATAAATTTTTTTATATTTTGTAACCAAAAAATTGATCATAAATATATTTTGCAACTGAATATATTTTTTTTTATTTTTCTCTGAATATAATATAATTTTAAAATTTAAAGCTCATCTTCATTATTCATTATCTAAACAATTATCATTAGAGTATCATTATAAAAGATCATCTCAATCCTTATATCCTAGTTATATCGATCAATAAAATTTGATTTTGACAGTCACAAACAATCGTATGATGATTTGATAGATAGAGACCATCGATGAGTCCAAAAATTTATAACGATAATCTTGATGATATTTGTCACATACTATCAAAATTTTATTTCAATAGGACATCATTATCATGGTCAATTTAGCATGAAATGATTTGGACTGTTAAATAAAAAATGAGTGATCAAAAGATCAAATGGCATCCAATTATAAGGTGATATTTTTAGATAAATGATCTTTGCAACTATTTTGATCATTTGTATGGTGGTGATTGTAAAATTCAAACTATACATATATAAACCATCCAGAACTATATGTCTCTGGATACACATTCTTAAATCCTTAAGCAATTATACTTATGCCTTTGTAAGATCTACTTAATATGGATGGTTCATATATGTAAAGTTTGAATTTTATGATCGCCACCATATAGATGATTAAAGTAGTAGCAAAGATCATTTATCTAAAAAATATCTTATAATCGAACGTCATTTGGCCTTTTGATCACTTATTTTTCATTTAACATTCTAAATAATTCTATACCAAATTAATCATGATAATGATATCTAATTGAAGTAAAATTTTGATAGTATACTACAAATATCACTGAGATCATCATTACAAATTTTTGGATCCATCGATGATTTTTGTCTATCAGATCATCATGCGATCGTTTGTGATCGTCGATATCGAATTTTATTGATCGATATAGCTATGGCTATTCGATTAAGATAATCTTTTGTAACGATACTCTAATGATAATTATTTGGATAATAAACGATGAAGATAGACCTTAAATTTTAAAATTATATTATATTCAAAAAAATAAAAAAAAATATATTCAATTATAAAATATATTTATGATTGGTTTTTTGATTATAAAATATATAAAAATTTATGATCAAAAAATTGATCATAAAATATTTGAATTATTTTTCATCATAAATAAATTTTTTGAATTTTTTTTATTAATTTTTTTTAAAAAAATAAAGAAAAAAATTATTTTTTGGTGGAAATTATTAGTGATGGAATAACCTTTTTCATCGTTAATAATAATTATTAGCAATATAAGTTAAAATTTCATCGAAATAATTTTCTTAATTTTTTTGTTAATTTTATTTAAAGAGAAAAATTTTAGAGGAAAAATTTATATTTTGGTAGAAATTATTAAATTCATTGATTATTTGTGATGAAAAATTTGCATCCCAAATAATAATGTATTTATGATGAAAAAATAATTTTCATCGTAAACACTTATGTATTTACAATAAAAAATTTCCATCATAACTAAACTAACATTTATTTATTTTTAGAATTTTTATTTTTTATCAATTATTTGTGTTATAAATAATCAATATTTATGATGAAAATAAAATTTATATCATAAATAATAAATTATTTATGATAAAAATATTCCATCATAAATAAGTTGCATTTATTTAGTTTTAAAAATTTTGATTTTTTATCGATTATTTGTCATGAAAAATTTATGTTGTAAATAATTAATATTTACAATAAAAATTAAATTTATATCACATATAATTTGTTATTTACAACACAAATATTTTGTTGCAAATAAGCTAGCATTTATTTAGTTTTAAAAATTTTAATTTTTCATCAACTATTTACGATGGAATCATTGCATCATAAATAATAAATTATTTATGACTGAAATTATTTTTACATTGTAAATACTTTATTATTTGCAATGTAAATTTTTTATCGCTAATAATTTGATATTTATTTATTTTTAAAAATTTTTATTTTTCATCGATTATTTATGATAAAAAATTTATATTGCAAATAATATATTATTTATGATGTAAATATTATTTCTATCATAAATACTTAATTATTTGTGATAAAACTTTTATCACATCGTAAATAATTGATTATTTATGATAAAAATATTATTCCATCGTAAATACTTTATTTATGATGAAAATATTTACGTCGTAAATAATTCCATCGTAAAAACCTTATTTTCT
The DNA here is from genome assembly GCF_000442705.2 of Elaeis guineensis. Taxonomy (NCBI): domain Eukaryota; kingdom Viridiplantae; phylum Streptophyta; class Magnoliopsida; order Arecales; family Arecaceae; genus Elaeis; species Elaeis guineensis. The sequence continues at coordinate 11,773,935 of NC_026003.2, read as the reverse complement.
TATGGAAAGTCATTTAGATAGCATATAGTATACTCATATAAAGTGAAAATAGGTAGATATATACCTGCACTATCTCTTTTAGGAGTTGTGGACTCGTGCGTTGCATCTTCTATTACTTGCACCTTATCTCTTCTTCCTTTGGCTATTGGTAAGAGTTGTACTTGGAACTTTATATACTCTTTTGTTATGGCCAACCATACGACACTTGGAGCAAGTCACTATTCTTCCTTTCTTAGATAGCCTATTTGGATCTTAGGCTTGTCAAAGTCTCTTCTCCTCTGCATTTTGGGTCTATCAGGAGGTTTTCAAAGTGGTGGTAGTTTTGGTGGCTCATACCTAGGCTTTACCCATAGTCTTGGTACATTTGCTGGCTCTGTGGCATAGTCATATATCTTTCAATAAGTTTCAGTTCTAAACCAATGTGTCATAGAATCTTTCACAACTTATCTATTAGACTATATCATTGCCACTACATGGGGGCATGAGATTCTACCGAGTTGCCATGCCCTATAGCTACACATTGCTTTGCTTGGATCGACAATCCAATTATCAACCCTATGTCTCACTTTATATCCACTCTTTTCATTGTAGATTAAGGTCTAATATCTGCTATCCACTTTAGCTTTTTCTATCTTTACTCAGATGTCAGAATATATGGATTCATTGAAATTCTTCAACTCTTTTCTTTTTTGTCTTAACCTAATCATCATAAGGATCCTGATCTCTTTCAACATTATGATAATGGGCCTATTTTTGCTCTTCAAGATGTATGAGTTAAAATATTTTGCCATGCTATTTTGTACCACATCACATATGCTCTCTCTATGAAGAAAATTTTAGTTCTTGTTTGAGGAGGAGCATCTTTACTATTTATGACATCCTTATGAGCTTTTCACTTAAGTATTCCAATGCAGCCTTATGCTTCTGTATTGTATGGGCAAGTGCTATCTCCCATAGTGTACTTTTAAGAACCTTTCCTTTATATTTTTGAAAATTACTTTGTATATGCCTTATACAAAATCTATGCTCAACCCTTTGCAAAACTTGCTAAAAGTATGGTACCAGACCTTACATTGTAGGATAAAAAAAAAATGCAGAACAAGTTTGTGTAATTGTAATAAAAATATAAAAAATAATTGAAAAAAATAAGAAATTATTTTTTCAACATTACCTTTTGTTGGTCTGAGATGAAACCCAATCTTTCTCTTGTACAAAGATAATATCCATTTGGAGCAAATTTAGAAATCACTCCTATGACTCTCTTATTTCTACTTCTGCTACTATCCAAGCTATAGAAAATACCCATTCATTAGCACATCTCTCAACTGTTGCCAGTAGATGTCCTTGGCAAACTGACTTAAAGAAACAATCATCTAAATAAATTATGGGCCTACAACCAATAAGAAATCCTTTCTTGTATTCATCAAAGCATAGATAAAATCTTTAAAAAATAAGCTTCACCTCTACTTATGGCCTCCATACATAAATAATAACTATATTGTTAGGATTCGACCTTTTCAATTCTTAAGCGTAGTTATACAGTCTTGCATACTATACTTTATAAGATCCTTGAATTTTCTCAAGTGTCCTCTTTTTTCCCCTATAGCACTAGCATATTGAAATATTATCAACCAGGTTCCTATGAACATCATCTTGTAACTGTTTGGCTTTAAAATTAGAATTACTTCTAAACTTATCTAAGTAGTGTCTAGCAAGCCATGATGACTTTATTTGGCACTTTTCATATCTTCTACTATACTTTTGTTTGGACAATATTATTTAATTTGGAATGACTTTTCTATACTCATCCACAAAGCAGATATGCTTCACAAGTAACCATTAGCACATATAGCAACAATGTAAGAACTAACATTCCTTTTGAAAATCTAATATTACATTCATTTAATATCCCATATGTCCTTACAGCATTTTTAAACTCCTAATGATTATCAAACTTCATTCTATTTAAAAATGTTAGATCCTTTAAATCTGTTCAAATATTAAACTCCTCAAATTTTTTATTACTTCTTCTAACACCATCACCATCACCATCACCATCAGAATCAGCATCATCGGATTAAGGTATTTTTTCTTCTGCCATATCTTTTAAGAATTGATTAGATAGACCTAAGTCTTCGTATATGTGCATCTCTATTTTGAAATCACTTTCAGAGTTAGTACTATTATAATCTTTCATCACATTCCTATCTACAAAATCACTATCATAGCCAGCATTACTATTAACATCACTATCATAATCATTATTGGTATCATTGTCAGCACTACTGTGATCATCATTCTCAGTACTATCAATATTTTTATCAATCTTTTTATTAATATTTTTAGCAGAAGTTGGAGCATCATTCTCACTAGCACCCACATTCTCATCCTTTTCAGATTTACTTGCAAATTAAGCAGTATCAAGGACTTCAGGTATATCCAAGTGATGTTCCATATAAATATGCACTATACCCTCATAGTTCACTTGAGTAAATGTTTCAAAAATCTACTGGTCATTACACAAAAGTCTAAGTCTATTCTTGAAATCCCCTCTTGGTATCCCATAGCGCATTTTTTTCATGTTACTATAATCCAACTCATTTAACTTATCAATAATACCAAACTATGATACTTTGTCCACATCAATATTCTCTACCTCTATTATTGATCCACCAATATAATCGAATATAGGATGGTTGACAAATGAGCCACCATGATGAATAACAACCGTAACAACTATATCCATATGCAAAGGATTAAAAAATTCATGTAAACATAAAGACACTAATTTATTACCAAACAAGATATAAGAGATAACCTAAACCATTGGATAATAACCTAGTATAGACATTAGGGATCCACCAAAATATTATATAATAGGCCCTTTAGCAGGTGAAAGTAGATGTAAGGGGTTCTATAGTAGATCGAAAACAGACATAAGGGATCCTATAGCAGACTGGATGCAAACATTAGGGGTCCTATAACATATGGAAGCAGATATTGTACTAGATATTTTTAGGATTTCAGCACCCCAGAGTAGAGATTAGAGACTAAGGCACCATAATCACTATTTAGAGAAAAAAATAAAGCATAAATATATCATTTAAAAATCCTATAGAACAAATAAAATATAGATCCCCACATGTAAAGAGAAAATTCTAATACCCCATAACTGTAAACCTATTTTTTTAATCTGTACCTCTCAAGTTGTCGTAGAATCTTCAATTTAGGTATCTCGATATTCTTTTTCTTCACAGCGGTGGTGGCATTCCAAAGGAAAACAAGTAGGTGGCTAATTTGGCTGACCAAGTTGCTGGATGAAGATGCAGTCAGGGTCGGAGAAGAAAGCTTCTCACTATCAGGTTGGGACTTGGGAGGGATGGAAGAATAGGAGGAATGTTTTTCTTTTAATTGGCTGAAGTTTCCAATTTTAACTTGCAACATCTGCTTATTTGGTGGGCTACATGTGGTCATGTGATGGTCATGAGTAAATAGCATAGAGATCCATCTGCTCATTTTTCTAAGTTCTATCAAAAATTTTTAAATGAAAAAGATTTACCAATTCTTAATATGCATAGTGATCATAGAACTAAGTTTGAAAATTAAGATTTTTAAAAATTTCATAATAAAAATATATTGGATATAATTTTTCTGTACTTAGGACATCCCAACAATATGGGATAGTAAAGAGAATGAGACATTAGAAAAAAATAGTCCATACCATATTGTGTAAGAGCAATCTTTCAAAATATTTTTGGATGGAAGCAAGTAACATAGCATGTTACATTTTAAACCGTGCTTTGATTAGATCAATTTTGAAGAGAACACTAAAAAGGTAGAAAATCAAACATTTAGTATTTTTATGCTTTCAGTTGTCGGTGTTTATTTTGAACAATAGTAAGGATATATTAGAAAAATTTGATATAAAATTGGATGAAGATATTTTTCTTAGTTACTCATCTTCTAGTAAAGCATATAGAAATTTTAATAAGATGACCTTAGTTGTAGAAGAATCGATACATATTATTTTTGATGAGAACAATAATTTTCCATCAAGAAAGAGAGAGATTGTTGATGATGTTGTAAGTCTAATTGAAGAAGGAATGAAGAAACTCATCCTAAAGGACTCTATGCTATATGATGAGAAAGAACATGAAGACAAGGTCAAAGATGAAGGTGAAGAACAACAAGATCAATAAGAATAATCTCAAGGTACACATGATCTTCCATAGGAATGGAGGTATATTTACAATCATCTCAAGAAACTCATTATTGGCGATCCTACACATGAGGTAAGAACTCGTTCTTTACTTAGAGATGCATACAATCATTTTCTTTTATTTCTCATATCAAATCAAAAACTATAAATAAAGTTGCAAAAGATTATAATTAGATTAATATCATACAAGAAGAACTTAACCAATTTGAAAGAAACAATATATAGATCCTAGTAAGTAGATCTAAAGACCATCGCATAATTAGAACAAAATGGTTACTCAGAACAAGTTAGATAAAAATAGAGATATAATTAGAAATAAAATAAGATTAGTAGCTAAAAGATATGATCAAGATAAAAATATTAATTTTGATGAGACTTTTACATCGATAGTTAGATTAGAGGCTGTTAGACTCTTGCTTATTTTTACATGTTACATGAATTTTAAATTATTTAAATAAATATTAAAATATTTTTTTAAGTGATTATATTACTGAAGAAGTTTATGTAGAGTAACCCTTAATTTTGAAAATCATGTTTTTCCAAAGTATGTTTTCAAATTAAACAAAACTGTGTATGGTTTGAAACAAGCACCTAAAGCATGATATGAAAGACATAGTAAATTTTTGATGAAAAATAAATTTTAAAGAGAAAATATAGATACTATTTTTTTTATAAAATAAATAATGATGATATTTTGATTGTTTAAATATAAGTTGATGATATTATATTTGATGCTACTAATGAAGCTTTATGTCAGACTTTGCCAAGCTCATATAGGAAAAGTTTAAGATGAGCATGATGGGAGAGCTTATATTCTTTTTCAAACTCTAGATGAAATCAATAAGGTAAGGGATCTCTATCAGTTAAAGCAAAAATATCAAAAAAATATTAAAAAAATTGAGGATGGAGAATGCCAAGTACATCGACATCTCGATGAGCCCTTCATACAAACTACACAAGGATGAGAATGGTAAAAATGTATATTTAAAACTTTCTAGATGGATGATTGATTTATTATTATATCTTACTACCAGTAAATTAGATATTATATTCAATATTTGTATGCATGTTAGATTTAAAGAATTTTAAAATACTTTAAAGGTACTACAAACTTAGGTTTATGATTTTCTAAACAATCTTCAATAAATTTAATTGGCTATTCTGATACAAACTTTGCTAGTTGTAAGATAGATAGAAAATGTACTAGTTGAACTTGTCAATTTCTAAGAGTTAACTTAATCTCTTAGTTTAATAAAAAATAAAATTCGATAGTATTATCTATGATCAAGATCGAATATATTGCAGTTGAAAGTTACTATGCATAAATCTTATAGATCAAGAAATAACTTAAGGACTATGGCATCAAACTTAATAAAATTTTCATAAGATATGATAATACAAGTAACTTGATTAAAAGTCCTATCCAACATTTAATAATTAAACATATCGAGATAAGATACCATTTCATAAGAGATCATATACAAAATACTGATGTGATGCTTAATTTTGTATATACCAATAGACAACCAGTGGATATCTTTATTAAGCCCTTAAGTGAAGATAGATTTTATGAGATTATAAGATAATTAGGAATCCTTGATCCTTTTGCTTAGCATCATCCCCTAGATCTTAAGTAAATTATCTTCCTCTTCCTTCTTGATCAATGACTTAAGTCTTTTTTTTTTTTTAATTTGAGCCTTATCTCTTTGACACCCTTGCTCACCCTCTTGATCCTACTTTTTTTTCTAATTAACTTCCTTTTCCAACCCTTTTCCAAACATTTTTCGAGGGACTGACACTTTGTTGCCACAAGGGGTGACACTAGTGTCATCCCCTAGATGTAAAGGGCGACACCAATGTCGCCCCTTAAAGGGTTTTAGGCACCATTTTTGGGGAGACTGAGAGTCCTTTTTGGGGGATAAAAAGGCACTCACAGGTTGTCCCCTTCCCAATATCTCTTCTACTCTTCTCCATTAGCTCCAAAACCTCCTTCTCCACCTAAATCCTTTAGATCTATAGGACTCTTCTCCCTCCAAAACTCTTAATCCCACCTCAAATCTCTTAGATCCATCACCCTACATCTCCTTCCCACCTCAAATCTTCTTGATTAGAACTCCATTTGCCCCAAATCCTCATCTCACTTGAAATCCTCTAGATCTCAACCTTTCTTTGCCTCAAAACTCTATTTCCCACTTCTCCACCTCAAGATCTAGGGCTCTTTACCTTCCCTTGAGTGGATCTTGCTCTCTCTCCTCCCCATGGCACCCAAGATGAGGCTTCTTTAAAGGAGAAAATCAACATATGTTCAAGAAGAGGAAGAAAGGAGATAAAAGATAGTACAAGTCTAAGCCCCATCCTCTCCCCCAAAGACTCCAAGCAAGGTACCCTTCTCAGCTAAAAATATACCTATGGAAAGAAATATTGAATTTAGATTTCTAGGGCAAGAGGGTTTTACTATCGGAGATAAGATTAAGGATCAAGGATGGGATTTTATATGCATGCTTAAAGTGGTCAATTATATTGATTTAGTCCAAAAATTTTATCAGAATTTTCTATGTAATGATGGTAAAATAAGCTCCATGGTGAAGGGTGCTGACATTGATCAGCTGGACATGCATACTCTTGGCCGCATCTTGCACATACCTTGTGAGGGTACTAGCTCAAATAGATTGGAATAGAAAATCATGGGTATACAATGCATCTTGGGTAAAGAGAATGTAGGGGGGGTTAGATAAAATTAAAGCAAAAGATCTTAATGTGGAAATGATACTCCCCCACCACATTGTTAGTACGATTTTCTTCTTTAGGATGAGAAGATATGATTTCATCTCTAACAGGCTATTTGTGCTATATATCAATGTTATTTGTGAGATTCCTCTGAATGTCTCTTGTCTCATGATTGAGGCTATGCATGAGGCCATGAGTCGGTCCAAAGCCCCTTTACCTTATGGGATGGTACACATGCATATGTTTAGGAGATTTGGAGTTAGCTTTGAGGGAGAGGCCATCAATCGTTTAGCATACACTGATACTTATAACGACCATTCTCTATAGAAAATGAGATTTTCTAAAATAAATGGTCATTGGATGAAGAGTAGAGGTGAGAATCAAGCTGAAGAGGATGAGGAGAATGATGATATGGCTAAGGGGAGGGACCCTCTTCACCTCCTTAAGAGTCTAGACCGAGCCCAGAGATTCATTTCTTCATTAAGCATGAGGCAGGTCCATCCTCTAAGATAGTTGGTAGAGTCCTTGCTGAGCCTCAGCCACCTCATTCTATAAGCCATACTCAACAGTCATCTTTTAGATTGGAAGATGATCAGATCTAGATGATTTTAGAGTAAGCTTAGGTATTCTTCTAGCTGCCTGAGGTGCTTCTTAGGGGGAGAGTTACTACATGGCACCCTCTATTGATTTGTCCATGACACCCTACATTTCGACTATAACTTAGATGATTTTTGACCTAAGCATGAGAGTTGAGTGACTTGAGGAACTGTTGTCGTGTCCAACACCAGAGTTTTTGATTTAGAGAGAGTGGTGAGGAGACTATCACATCCTATTCATTCGAGCATTGATGACACTACTCATTTGTCTGAGCTGATAGTTGAGATAGGGAGACTGCAAGGGATGATAGGGTCAGTGATTCGATAACTGAGGAAGGAGATGAGAGGTTTGAGTGACAACATCACTATTAGGATCGCCTCTCTTCTACAGTCTATGTGGTGACTAATACCTCAGCTTGATTCACTTAGAGCCCATTTAGGTTCTAGAGCTTCAGTTCCTACCTAGCCCTCTCAAATCATCTCTATGCCTTTCCAGCGATCTTCTTTTGCACCTGCTCGTTCTTCCATCGATGTTGGATCTTCAAGTAGGACTAGGAGTTGACATGGCCATGCTTCATCCAGAGCCTTTGCTCATCAGGAGATATTTTCTTCCTCTGATGAGGATTGGGACTTTTGTGGTTTTTGTTGCTAGCTTATATCTTATTAGACTCTTGTTGGTTGTGTTGAGTTTTGGCATCTCAAAATTCGACCCACAGTAAAAAAGCCCCTAGTAGAAAAGCCCAGTAGACTAGGCCTGCAGATGTAGATGCGCAAGCCTAAAGGCCCACAGGCTTAGTTTGTGGGTGCCCAGGCCTGTTGGCACCCACGGCCCACAAGCACACGAGGGGGCCTACAGCTCGTGCAACCTAGAGTGGGGCCTACAACGCACAGCCCAACATGCACGACCCAGCACGTGCGGTCCACTGCACGGTCCAGGGGAGGGGAGCATGCGGTCCATGTGTGGTCCACAGAGTATGATCATGCATTATGCACGATCAGACTGTCGAAATTGCATGCGAAGAAGATCCAATAGTGGCTGGTGTTTTGGACTCCTTTTAGGACTATGCTTTGGCTTTTTGGGAGTTTTTTAAAGGCCCTACGAACTGTCACAGTGAGGGGAACATCCTGGGAATGGTCGAGAGCTCTGAGAGAGCATGGGAGTAGCCATATGTGCCTAGTAGAGGCTGTGAGTGAGTCTTCTTGGGTGTTTTTGAGACCATTGTAAGGAGGTTTTATTTTGTGCTTCTTGTTGAGAGAGAGATTGATGTATGAGAGTTAAGAGGATGTGATCTTTTTTTGTATTTATTCTTTCTTTTATAGTGCAGCTTGCATATCCCATGGAGGTAAGTCTTGGACTGATCCATATATTTGATTATGTCTTTTTTTATATTTCTTCTTTCTTTCTGTTGCAATATTGACATCATCACCTAGATTAGCGATCTTGGATGAGGATCCGTATTCTACACTTGTAAGAGATTCTTTCCAACAAGTGGTATCAGAGCACGTGGTTGTTCAGATTATGGTGGTGTTGATCGAGGTTGAAGAAGATGGAGAAGATTGGCTTAACTAAGATGGAGATCAATCGGTATGATGGAAAGAATAATTTCTCTCTATGACAAGTGAGGGTGAAGGATGTGCTCATCCAATAAGGATTGATTGATGCTCTCTTATGCGAGAAGAAATCGACTACTATAGAGAAGAAGGATTGGAGGCAGCTCTAGATGTTGGTGGTGAGGACGATCAACTTGTACTTGGTGGATGATGTGGTGATCCATGTGCTTAGCGAGATTTTTTTGATGGTGATATGGATGAAGCTTGAGGAGATGTACATGACGAAATCACTCACCAACACTCTCTTTCTCTGAAAGTAATTTTACCAGCTATAGATGAGTGAGGGATAGAGTGTACAGGAGCATCTTAGCAATTTTTAGAAGATCCTCACTGATCTCTTCAGCATTAGTGAGAAGGTTAAGGAGAAGACCAGGGCATTGGTCTTACTTTCATCACTTTCTCTTTGTTTTGCATCTTTGGTGACTACTCTTCTTATGGGAAGAGCACCATCGAGATGGATAAAGTTGCTTCTGTACTTCTCTAGAATGAGATTCTTAAGTACGAGAATCGAGCTTCGAGTTCAAGTGGTGACTCGACTATGATGATGACTGGAGGTGGTGGCGGCAGAGGATCATAAGGTGGGTGATTCAGATCCAAGTCGAGAGACTACAGTAAGATCAGGTGTTACAGGTGTGATGAGTTAGAGTATCAAGTTAGAGATTATCCACAGCTTAGAGATCGGATAAGGACTACTGTGGCAGAGGTCCAAGATAGCAATACAAAAGAAAGTGATGATGTTCTTCTGGTGTCTATAAGGTATCTACTTCTTCCTCATAGTGGATTTTAGATTCTGTATGTTTGCATCATATTTGTTGCAAAGAGGAGCTGTTTGACTCCCTAGAGAGTAATGAGGGTACTATTCATTTGTCGAATAGATCAAGCTATATGATCAAAGACATTGGGACTATCAGTTATAGACTCATGATGGAGCAGTGAAAAAATTGGATGAGGTCTGATACATATCCAATTTTAGAAATAATCTAATTTCACTGAGCGGACTAGATTCAAGCAGCTATATGTAGAGAACTGATGATGCAATCTTTAAGATTTTGCATTGTACTAAGATTGTGTTGAAGAAAAATAGATATGAAAGGCATTACCTCTTGATAGGGAGCTCAACACGAGATGGAGCTTCAAGAGCCAGTGGGAGCTTAGAGCAAGATGAAACTCTAGGTATAGGTGGATTGGGCACGAGATGGAAGACTCAAGAGGATGATAGATGATATCGTAGGGTGAAGCTCCTATTGCGCATGAGGCTATCTCGAGCTGGTCTCAGGTCAGATAGATCACAGTATATGATGGAGATGGGATCAAGCGGTCTGGCTCAATTTTCATATTTGCCCATCCATGAGCAAACATGCATTTATCCTAGGACATGAGGGCGAGATTATCCAGAAGCTAAAATTAGATAGAGATCGAATATCGAGTTGAGATGGAGATTATTAGATTTTGATGTCTCGAAATTCAATCCACAGTAGAAAAGCTCACAATAGAGAAGCTCAAGATAGAGAAGCCCAGCAGATCAGGCCCGTAAATGCAAGCACATGGCCTGTAGGTGTGGCCCCCAGAGCCTGCAAGCACCTAGGTCCGCTGGCACCCACGGCCCGCAAGTGCGCAGGGGGGCTTGCAGCGCGTGCAGCTTGTAGCACGTGGCCTAGCATGCATGAGACATGCGATCGACCGCATGGTCCATGGGAGGGGAGCGTGTGGTCCACGTGTGGTCCACAGTGCATGATCATGCATTATGCGCAATCAGATGGTCGAAATTGCATGTGGGGAAGATCCAATGGTGGCTGGTGTTTTAGACTCCGATTAGGACTATGCTTAGGATTTTTTGGAGGTTTTTTAAAGTTCCTACTGCCTATTATAGTAAGGGGAATGTCCTCGGAACGATTGAGAGCTCTGAGAGAGTGTTTGGAGCAGCTGTGAGTGCCTAGTAGAGGCTGTGAGTGGATCTCTTTGGGTGTCTTTGAGAGTATTATAAGGGGATTTTATTTTGTACTTTTATTGAGAGAGAGATTGATGTATGAGAGTTGAGAGGGTGTGATCTCTTCTTGTATTTATTCTTTCTTTTATAGTAAAGCTTGCACGCACCATAAAGATAAATTTTGAGCTAATCCACGTATTTGATTGTATCTTTTTTTATATCTTTTCATTCTTTCTGTTACAGTATCGACATCTTCATCTGGATCAGTGATCTTAGATGGAGGATCCGTATTCCGCACTCATGAAGGATCTTTTCCAACAGGTTGTGGCTGACTTCTATGATTGTAGATGTTGACTGTCTTTTGTATTATGATATTATGTCTCTTGATGTATTTTGGCTGATGTAGTGCCTGATATTATATGTTATAACATTATGTGACTCTTGATGTATTCTATTTAGTGTGATTATTGATGTGCTTCTGGCATTATGTGACCCTTGCTATATCTTAAAGCATGATGTTCTATCTTTGACTATGAATGATCTCTTACCTTATAACTTGAGTAGAAGATATCCTACACATGGCCTATGAAGTACTTTTTGCTTATTTTAATTGATGATACCAAAAAGGAAGAATAGATATATTGTTCATGGTATAAGCAGAAATTTGTGCTTGATACATTAATGCCTTTTGACTTTCTATGGATTTTTTTTTCATTTCTGCTCTGAACCAATTTTGGGATTGGACCCTTTACCATTTTATCAAGAATTATTGCTCAAATCCTTGCTTTGATAATTAATCATCATGATCAATTCATTTTGCTCTAGTACTTTATTATTTTGGCTTTTTTGAGTGCCTTGATCTCATGTTTCGATACATTTGCTTAAAGTTTATGCTCTAATACAATGCATCAATTTGATACAATTGTATATACCTTAATATAGAATGCTCATACATTTTTAAAGGTATTACATTATTGCTATGCTTTACTTATTTTATCCTACTTATACTTAATATTTTGTCATTATCAAAAAAGCTGTTGATCCAAGAATTAATTTTGATGATTATAAAATATTTGATAGAGGTACTAATAATTACTTATTTTTGAAGAAGTTTAAAAATATGTTTTAAGAAAGCTAAGAAATTTGAGCAAATAAGGATGTAAGAAGAAGGTCAAAGATCTAAATTTTTCAAGTTGGAGACAAGGATGATGATTTTTGGGAGCCTCAAAAGCATTCAAGATGACTTCGAAAGAATGGAAGGTGATTTCATGATGTTCGGAGACAAAAAATGCAACAAAATGGCTTTTTAGGAATCAAGGGCTGACCCCTAAATCTTAGGGGCGACCCATGGGTCATCCTTTTTGATTTTGGCGACATAGCATGCTAGAAAGGCTTGGCACACCATAGGGGGTGACCCTTATGTCGACCACTGAGCCAGGGGGCAACACTAGGGTTAACCCCCTAAGCTTGACCCCTACTATGCCACAAAGTTAAATAGAGAGTTAACTCTCCATTCTTCCATAGGGGTTGACTCTTGTGTCGACCCTTATGATAGGGGACGACTCCTATGTCGATTTTTGGGCCCTAACAGACCATAACGATTAATTTTTCAGCCCAAAAATGATGTATTTATGCCATTCAACCATTCTCCAATGACTTTAAATGGCTAGTAATGGTTTTCTAGCTTTCATCGAGGCTATAAAGGCTTTCAAAAAGAGAAAAAATATAAAAAAAATAATTTTTTTTCAATGTAATTAAAGCATCTAGTGAAAGAAAACATTCATTTCAACTTCAACCATCTCTTCTAAGTGCATTCACTACTCTCTTCCAGCTGAGGGGTGCATTCAAAAGCTTCTCCATAGTTATGTAAAGTACTCTTATTATTTTTATTGTGCTTATTAAAGAGCTTTGATTATTTCTTGTTATACATTTGTTATATTTGAGGGAACAAGTTTTGGGTATGCCCAAAATTAGGAAAAGATGGATCTGTATCTTGAAACAGAGCATATTGGGTTTGCTCGTGCCCAAGAAATGAGTGACTAGTTTGGGGAAAGCTAAGATGCTTGGTCAATGAGATCCGATATTGTAATCATTTAAAAGTGATTAATGGATTGGAATTCTCAAGTAGGAGCTTAGGGAGTGAAGGTAAGTGCTGAGTCGGGCAGCAAACTACTATAAATTCTTCTATTTGTTATGTTTGATCCTTTAATTGCTCTCTTCTATTGAATACTTGTTTACTTGCTTTCTTATCTTGCATACTTTCTATATTTGCCACTATACTTGTATTTTCAAAAGTATATTTATTGTGACACACATCACTTAAAATTTTTGAAGGACTCAATTCACCCTCGCTCTTGGGTTGCTTAGTTGGGAAACACAATATCTTTGGTTAACCAAAATTGAAAAACCATCATGCTTAAGGGCATTCTTGAAAACAGCTCATCTAAGCTCATCTTTCTAAAAAGGCAAGTCAAGGCCTTGTGCATCCACCCCTTCATTAGGAATAAGTAACACCAATCCCTAGTGCCAACCAAAGAAACAGACACTCCAAATAAAGAAGAGAAGTGCTCCTAAAAAGCTTGGGCAATTACATGTTCGTCATAAAGTGAACATCCATCCTTTTGCAAATGACTAATAAAATTGAACTGTCTCCCACCATTTTCTATTTTATGAAAGAATGAAGTGTTCTTGTCCCCTTCTTTAAGCCAAACATTCCTAGATTCTGCCCCTAGAAAATCTTTTCCTCACATAAGATATCTTTTAGTAATGATTTAGCTTTAACTATTTCTTTCCTTTCTTCATCTATCAGATTCCAAACTTCTCTGTTAGCAACCAGTTTCTGAATTTTCTCTAAAATGTCTTGTTCAGTTCTTGTGATACTATGAAGCTTTTGAGTAATCATACATCACTTGGTAGGAAAGAGTATGGTTTTGCGAGTACAAACAGAAGTAGTGTTAGCTCAAGAAACAAGATTCTATTTATTAGTGCATGATTAACCATCCATCTAAAAATGGTGATTCTATTAGGGTTGGTTTGCAAATAGCCGAATGCATAATTGCAAGGCTAATACAATGACATGAATATGAAGGAAATCCTAAGACTGAAACATGAGTCAATTTGCAGTCATTACTTCAAGTAAATTATATATAGATATTTTTAAAAAATAAAATAAACACAAAAATAGGGAACCAACTGTCAAGGATTTCTAGAGATTTCTTATGTAAAGGAAAAATAATCTCTCAAAAGGTATGCACGATGATAAAGAAAAGGATAAAAATAAGATAAACCAAAGGAGCATTTTTGATGGAAGATAAAACAAATGAACTTGATAATTCATTCTCCTAATGTATAGCTACAATTAAATTTTTAACATTGTTGTCCAAGGTTTACCATCTTGATACCGACCTTATACCAATAATATCCTGGTACAATGTCAATATGCTTAATATAGGGTTTGGTTCAGCATATGGACACTTGGTACAACATCCATACTACATACTAGTATGTTATCGATATAGTACGGTAATGCCCGATATGTAGTAATACCAACCGATATAGTGTACCATGAATTTGTCCTTTGTTCTTTGCAAGCACAAAAAAAAGAATAAAAGTGATCCTATGGTGCTTTGAAAAAGCTTTAGCTTATGGTAATAGATGTGAATGATCACTAGATGGTAATTGAAAAAACTGCATTTTATACTATTTTGCTCTCTCTAACATGGCCCTTGAATACATTTTAATTTTGGAATAAGCCAATGTTCCTACAAGAATAGTAGCTTGATTCTTTGCTGCCCTTATGCTTGAAATTTTGAAGAGAGAGTTCTATTACCAAATTTTCAACTAATCAAACTATAAAAAGGAAAAAGCTGAAAAGGTGAAAAAATTCATGCTACTAGCTCTTGTTGCAAAGAGAGATCCCCTTTTGTTCCTAATATTCTTGAGAAAAAAAGAGTTTTGATCAACGTTCATCGAACCGTCTCAAATCGAATGGTTCAAATCGTGCCAAATCGTATCGGTGGGATAATAGTTTGGTTCTGACGTACAAAACAGCACAACAGCCATCTCGAAGGGAGGAAGAAGAGAGAGAGGAGAGAAGAAGGAGAGGAAGAGAGGGCCTCCAGCAGCTATCGGAGGCCGTCAGAGGCTATCCAAGCTCTCGTCGAGCTCGATAAGGATGGAGGGAGGAAAGGAGAGAGAGGGGGAGATGCTTACAAGATCACTAGAGACTCTCGGAGGCCTCTAGATGGACAGCGACACTACCGCAACCTCTTTGACAATCGACAAGCCAGTGCCAAGGGAGGTTGAAGGTGGTCGAGGTTGCAGGAGGGCCTCCACCATCTTTTAGGTAAAAACAGAGGTTTGCCCATGTTTTATTTTTTTTACTTTTTATCTGACAAAGTCGGCAATTGAGTTGTCGACTTTACTGTATTTTTTTTATATAATTTTAAGGAAAGTTAGCAAATTAGGTTGCCGACTTCAATCAAAATTATAAAAAAAATATAATGAAATCGGCAACCTCGATAAAAAACAAAAAAAAATGAAATAGAGACGAACCTTTACTTTGAACTAGAGTAGGGCGGAGCTCTCCTCCGGTCTCGTTGTCCTCAGCCTCCCTCGGCATTGGCTCGCTGACTGTCGGAGAGGTCACAATAGTGTTGCCATCCATCCAGAGGCCTCCGAGGGTCTTCGATGATTCGGAAAGCATCTCTCCCTCTCTCTGCCCTTACTGAGCTTGGTAAGAGCTTGGATGGCCTCTAACAGCTGTCGGAGGCCCTTTCCTCTCCCTCTCCTACTATCTCCTCTCTCTCTCTTCCTCTCCTTCTGCTCCCTCTCCCCTTCTCTACCTTATTGGTTTGTTCGGCATGGATTGGTATGAATTGTATCAAACCATACCATCGGTCAGCTGGCATGGGGTTTAGTTTCGGTTAAATGGTCCTTGATTTTGATTGTCTCTCTCTCTCCATGTATAAATGAGAGGTCTAAGACATATAACCTTTCCTATGACATTCAAGGAATCACTGATTATTGAAATGTATTGAAATATGGAAAAAAGTTCCTAACTCATAAGTTTGATCACAATAGCTAAAAAGCACACAATTAATATATAGAGACCACCTTCTAAAAATTGTCTCAATTGTTGTATCCCATTAACTGAGTTTTTGTTGATGCATTGTTGTTGTCCAATATTCCATTGCTTGTGCAGCCGAAAGTTCTTATTCCTTAGTTTACCTTACAATCACAACCTACACGTATACATTTATCTCCTATTTCTCTATTAATTCTTCTTCCAATTTGACTTCAGTTTGTTACATTATTTCAACAAGATTCTTTTGGTAAGGATGATTCTCAAACAAGCATAAAGAAATTGCAAGAGGAAATTTCTTTACTCAAAGTTTATAAAATTTAATTTTCTATAAAATTAATGAAAAATAAGCAATTCCAATATGCTTTAAAGTTTTCTAGCTTAGGGATGATTCGTGCTCAAAGTAAGACTAGAATACAAAACACCCTGAATTGTTTGATACAAGATGCATCATATAGCATTGGGTCATAGCTGGTACAAAACTCATGTCTGTATCAATATAGCCCCCGCACCGAGGCATTCCAAGGAGCATACAAATCCATACCGAGGTGACCTATGCCTGTTGTGCCACATTCTCAGGTGTGTGGAATACGTCCCACCAGGAGATCAATGAAGAAAACTCCCTGGAAGGGGATGAAACATGTTGAAAAAGAATAGCCTTTCTGGTTGCAGTAGCCTTGTAAATCCTGTCGGCATGATTTTTTTTCTTCGATTTGAACCCCTTCTCTACTAGATCTGAAATCTACCTTTTGAGACTTGGAAGAACACTCGATGAAGCCTCCAAAACCAAAAAAATTAAGATCTGAAACTCCTCTTGGGCAGCCAAGAAGGGTGCTCAAAATAGGGGCGTGCAAAAAAGGCAGCGCTGGTTCCTTTCTTTCCTTTTTGGGTTGGTGGCCAAGAAACCCTTGGTTTCTTAGTTCTAGGGTGTGGAGAAGACCAGAGAGAGGGGGAAAGGAAGGAAGAGAGAGAGAGAGTTCTGGGAGAAAATTATTTGATTGATTGAATCTTTTTATACAAATCCTAAATACAAAGGTATTTATACAAGATCAATGAGACCCAATCACAAAACTCCCTTGGCTAACTTGATATGAGATTTGTGCTAATCCAAACCTATGTACACCCATGATTTGAATAAATCTCATCTACTTAGGACTCAAATCTAGTCCAAAACAAGTTAGCCCCTTGAGGCTCAAGTCTCCTAAACCTCAAGACCCAAAAGGTTGACAGCCTTTCGTCCTAGGACCCAAACTAGTCCTAGAAATCCCATGAGCACCTCATGGACTTTAGACTTTGGCCTTAGCCTTAGTCTCCTGAGCCTTGGAAGCACCACATGAGGCCCAAAATCTCCACTTGGTGCCCCAAGGCCTCAACCAACTCCATCCTATCCATCAAGCACATCAGTGTCACACATCTTCAAAAGCTGTCCCGTGGAAGAACCTTCGTCAGTGCATCTGCTGGATTCTCCTTGGTGTGGACCTTCACCAGCTCTACCTCACCTTCTTCCACAAGCTCTCTGATCGGTGATATCTAATATCTATGTGCTTCATCCTCATATGGTAGACAGAATTCTGTGCAAGTAATAGTAACTATGACTGTCACAGTGCACCCTGACGGCCTCCTGTGCAAGGCCCATCTTCAATGCCAAACCCTTCAGCCATAGGGCTTCTTTTGCTGCCTCTGTAATGTCAATATACTCTGCCTCAGTAGTCGATAAGACCGTGATGGGCTGCAAGTATGATCTCCATGAAATTGGACTTCCAAACAGGCTGAATACAAAACCTGTCATCGATCATCGAGTGTCCACATCTCCACCAAAATCAGCATCTACAAACCCTCCTATCAGCCCTTGAGCCTCCTTGGATATGTTGGAGAGTCCTTCAGCACCTCCTCACTATCTGTAGCAGATGCCGAATCCAACAGTACCGACCAAGTACTTGAAGATCTCCTTCAGTACTCGTCAGTTCTCCCTGCCAGGCTGTGCTATGAACCTGCTGACCTGGCTTACTGCGTGGGCGATATCCGACCTACAACACACCATAGCATACATAAGACTTTTGACACCAGAGGCATATGGCACTCTCTCCATCTCCTGAGCCTCCACCTCAATCTGTGGCGACATCATTTTCGAGAGTCTGAAGTGCCCGGCAAGTGACAGCTCTACCGATTTTACTTCCTTCATCCTGAACCTCTCTAAAACCTTCTTGATGTAGCCTCCTTGAGATAAATGCAGCATCTTCTTCACTCAATCTCTAAAAATTTTCATGCCTAAAATCTTCCTCGCAGGCCCCAAATCCTTCATCTCAAACTCTCGAGATAAGGCTGCCTTCAGTTCCTGCACAACCTTCCTACTCTTGCATGCTATAAGCATGTCATCCACATACAAGAGTAGAAACACCCTAAACCCATCCTCCAAAGATTGAACATAAATACAAGAGTCATACTCATATCTGGAAAGCCCGATGCTCCTCACATAGGAATCAAATCGCTTGTACCATTGCCTCGACGACTGCTTCAGTCCGTACAGTGAATTCTACAGCAAACAGACCTTCCCTTCTGCTCCTGCTCTTAGAACCCCAGTGGCTGCTCCATATAGATGCTCTCCTCTAGATGCCTATGGAGGAACATTATCTTGACATCCATCTGGTCCAACTCCAAGTCCTGAGCTGCTACGATGCTCAGCAACATCCTGATGGAAGTATGTCTGATGACAGGAGAAAAAATCTTGCTGAAGTCGATGCCTTCCTTCTGGAAGTATCCTTTGACCACTAATCTTGCCTTGTACCTGATACCTCTCTATTCTAAAAGCCCCTCCTTACGTTGGTAAACCCATTTTCAACCAATGGATTTCTTCCCTTGTGGCAATTGCACCAATCGTCATGTCTTGTTCTTGTGGAGAGACTGTATCTCCTCGAACATTGCTTGGACCCACCTCTCTCTGTCCTAGCACTCCATGACCTCCTCGTAGGTGTAGGGGTCTCCATTCATTGTCATCAGGGCATATGACAATGTCTCTTTGAAGCCATATCATTCCGGTTGCCTAACGTTCTTTTTGAACTTGTGCAGTGCAACCCCGATATCCATCCTAGGTCCAGCTTGCTCCTATTGGACCTCTTAGCTTCTATCACCTGTCTGAGCTCTCTCTACCTGTGGAGACACATCTGAAGAGTGCTCCATCTGAATATCAAGTCCTCCTGATGCACCTGCAAGAGGCAAAAGAGAATAGAATGTAAGTTGTCCAGCACTGCCCTGTTGGACCTCCTGCTGCTCTTGTTGCTCCTCCATGCCATCTCGCCTTTGAAGAATTAAATTTTCATCGATGGTGACATCCCTACTGAGGATGACCTTCTTCTCTAAGAGATCCCATAGCCAGTATCCCTTAATTCTTCATGGATACCCTAAGAACACCATCTTCCATGACCTGGCATCCAACTTGGTCCACTCACCAGCACCGATGTGCACATATGCTGTGCACCCAATCACCCTTAGATGGCTCAGCTCAATCCTCCTTTCAGACTATTTCTCCTCTGGAATACCACCATCTAATCTTGTGTGAGGTGATTGATTCACCAAATAGTAGGCTGCATCCACTGTATCTATCCAGAACGCCTTAGGAAGCCTTGCCTGCAGCCTCATGTACCGTGACTTTTTCATAAGGATTCTGTTGATCCTCTTGGCTACCCCATTTTACTGAGGAGTCTCTCTCATGGAGAAGTATCTTTTGATGCCGCACTCCTCATAAAAAATATAAAACTCTCTACTGGTGTACTCTCCGTCATTGTCGGACCGTAGACACTTCAAGCTCCGACCTGTCTCCTTCTCCACCTCAGCTTTCTACACCTTGAATTTGGTGAAGACTTCTGATTTCTCTTTCATGAAGTAAACCCATACCTTTCTTGAAAAATCATCTATAAAGGTCAAGAAGTATCTCATCCCATTTCTGGCTGAAACTGGGGCCGGTACCCACACATCAGTGTGGATTAGTTCCAGTGAGGCCGCACTGCAGGCTGAACTACTGGCAAACTGCACTCTCCTCTATTTTTCCATCTGACATGGCTCACATATCTCTGAAATACCTCCATCCAGATCTGAAATCAGACCATGCTTGCTTAGCTCCTTCATCCCACGATCACCTTTGTGGCCTAGGCAGTAGTGCCACAACCGATGAGCCCTCTGCTGATCCTGCACTGCAGCTGCTGCATCAGATTCTTTGATCATCATAGATCCTTCCAATCTGTAGTGATTATTCTCCATCCTTCTACCTCTCATCACCACCATGGCTCCATTTGAGATGTTCAAGACTCCACTTTTGGCACGACTGCTGAAGCTGAAGCTGCTCTGCTCCAAATAGCCCAGTGACATCAGATTCTTCTTCAATTTTGGGACGTGCTTCATATTTGTGAGAGTCTGCACCATCCCATCAAACATCCTCACCCGAATACTCCCTATACTAGCAATGTTGTATGGGTGATCATCTTCGAGTGTCACGATCCCCTCGTCAATCTTGGTATATGTCACAAGCCAAAACCATTTTGGGGTGCAGTGATGCGAACAGGCTGAATCCAGGGTCCATACATCTGTGTATCGCTTGTGACCATCAGATACCACCAAGAGATCATCCTCCACCTCCTGATCAGTCACCATACTCAATGTATCAGATCCTCCCTTGTCTCCCTTCTTGCTTTTCTACTACAGGCAATCTCGCTTGAAGTGCCCGATCACATTGCACTTGTAGCACTGAGTCTCTTTCTTGCTTCTACTCTTTCGAAACTTTGATCATCCCCTTGATTTGCCCTTTTCTTTTCCTCTTCCTGACCACTCTCCCACGGCCAAGCCCTCCTAGGGAGCTCCATCCTTGGTCATCTTTTTTCGCTGTTCATTGGAGCACAGCACCGAAACCATGTCTTCATACTCCAGAGTCTCCTTGCCATACAATAGCGTCGTCACCAATGGATCATAAGAAGGGGGCAGCGAGCATAGCAATAATAGAGATCTAACTTCCTCCTCCATCTTCATCTCGACATTTAATAACTCGTTGCACATCTGGTCGAATCTCTGGATGTGACCCAAAATATCTCCGTCTTCCTGCATCTGAAGACTGTATAGTCTCTTCTTCAACATCAACTTGTTGCACATATTTTTCTTCATATACATGGTGTGCAACTTCGACCACAAACCCTTCAGAGTCTTCTCCTCTAATACTGAATAGAGAGCTGCATCCGTCAAACATCCTCTAATCACCAAACAAGCCTTCTTCTCCAGGAACATCCATTGACGATCTGACATCCCTTCAGGCTTCTCCTCCAACGCCTAATCTAGATCTACCTGAACCAAGAGATCTTCAACCCTAACTTTTCATATAGAAAAGTTCTCTTTCCCATCAAACTTCTCAAAATTGACCTCCATGTTGCTTGTCTTGGTTGGATCCAAACCAAATCACAATAGAAAACTTCAAGAGATTTGAGAAAT
This sequence comes from Elaeis guineensis, assembly GCF_000442705.2. Taxonomy (NCBI): domain Eukaryota; kingdom Viridiplantae; phylum Streptophyta; class Magnoliopsida; order Arecales; family Arecaceae; genus Elaeis; species Elaeis guineensis. The sequence continues at coordinate 11,752,303 of NC_026003.2, read as the reverse complement.
ACCTTGATAAGGATCTTGCTGAAATTTCAGCCTTTGAAGATCTTCACCTTCTGGCATCTTGTTCTCCCTCCATGTAACACGGACTCTGATACCACTTATTATGCCACATTTTTAGGTGTATGGAGTACCTTCTACTAAGAGATCCATCAAGAAAACTCTCTGAAAGGGGATAAAACACGTTGAAGAAGAATAGCCTTTCTGGTTGCAGCAGCCTTATAAATCCTGTCGGCAGGATTTTTTTCTTCGATTTGAATCCCTTCTCCATCAGATCTGAAATTCATCTTTTGAAACTTGGAAGCATACTTGATGAAGTCTCTAAAATCAAAAAAATTAGGACCTGAAACTCCTCTTGGGTGGCCAAGAGGGGGTGCTCAAAACTAGGGCGTGCAAAAAAGGCAGCGCTAGTTCCTTCCTTTCCTTTTTGGGTTGGCGGCCAAGAAACCCTAGGTTTCTTGCTTCTAGGGCATGGAGAAGACCAGAGAGAGAGGGGGAAAGGAAGAAACAGAGAGAAAGTTCTGGAAGAAAATATTTTGATTGATTGAATCCTTTTATATAAACCCTAAATACAAAGGTATTTATACAAGGTCAATGTGACCCAACCACAAAACTCCCTTGGCTAACTTGATATGAGATTTGTGCTAACCCAAACCTATGTACACCCATGATTTGAATAAATCTCATCTACTTAGGACTCAAATCTAGCCCAAAACAAGTTAGCCCCTTGAGGCTCAAGTCTCCTGAACCAATAACGTATAAAAAGTGAGAAAAATAGTTCCAATATTGTTTTGGTATAGCGTATGCATTGTATGGATCAATATCATATCAAACCAATAACGTATTGGGTACTGTACCCTATACTGTGATCGCATACCTTGATATAAATATTACAAACTTTATTATCAAAGCTTATATTGGTGTATGCAAATGTTATCTAAATAGTAACATGATCTAAATATGTTTATTTATAACTTATAGAGCATTCAGAATTATAAATTTCTTAGAAAAATAAGAATGGAAGCTTCTACTAGCAACACAAAATTAGATCAAGCAATAAACACTATGATTTTATTATGACATATGAACTTTTTGGTTCTTTTCTTTTATATATATCTCAATTCCTAACAGGATTTGGGCCATCAAATTTTTTAGGAGTGAAGTCTATAGGGTCATTTGCTTCAAACACTAAAGTATTTCAAAGTAATCATGTTATAATACTTGTGCAATATTCTAAACTTCGATTATCTAGTATGCTCTTCTTAACATTCTGTCATGTTCTTAAAAAAATTAAACGACAAAGGAAAAAATTTAGGACATTTGCTCATTAGTATTAAATAAGTCCAAGTGAACCTTATCTAGATGCTAGAATTGACTTATTTTATCTGTTGGGAGGTAGTATGTCATTCAAGCCAAAGACATAAACCGACGAAGTATACTAGATTGTAACATGATCGGTATCCAGATTTGAGGGATAGGACCCGAAAGGGTCAAAAATCTAGCCGACTACACTAGACCCTATTGATTCGATACTGTCGAGCTAAAATGGCCATAACTTTTTCATCCAATGTCAGAATCACTATTATGATCTCATTCCAAAAAGCACTTTTTGAACTCTGTGAGGCTTGCTGCTTCACCACCACTACAAATTTTAAAATCTAATTCAATCATTTGATAGGTCAATAGAAGTGCGTAAGAGTCTTAGTCCAACATGGAGTCAAGTTTTGATTTATTCTTTATATTATTTTATTTCAAATTTCTTCTTATAGTTAATTAAGACTTTTAGTCTATAAATAAGTTCCCCTGGCCAATGTTGTAATTAGATTTTGATTGTTATTAAATAAAATTCTAGAGAAGAGAGTTTTCTTCTTCCCCTTTACCATTTTCCTTTGTTTCGTGCATCTTCTTCCTCTCTTTCCTTCAAAACGTGATCGTATACTGCATCAGTTGGTATCAGAGCCTCGGGATTTTTTGAGTGGTGATTCTTTCTTGCAGTTCATATTATGAGTGTTGGTCGTAAGAAGAACCAACCTACGAATCAGACGGCAGTCCATGATAAAATTATGTAGTGAGAACGGGACCTGATGATAGAGGCTAAAGATTTAAAGAGATAGGTGGTGGATCTGACTGTGCATCTTACGTAGTTAGAAAATCGAGTTACAAGAGCTAAAGTAGAACCAAAAGATCTGCGATCTGATGAGGGTTTTTCAAATTTTGATAAACCCTTCCATGAGGGTGTTCCCACACACTGATGAGAAGATCATGGCTATTCATTCAAGTGATTAACCTAGTGGTTTGATTCTATAAAAGTAGATCTGTCTGAATATTCAGGTAGTCTACAAATGAAGATATTTCTCGATTGGTTGGATCCGATCGAGCTCATCTTCTAGTATAAGAAGATACCTAACGATAAAAAGATAAAACTCATTACCTTAAAATTAATTGATTGGACTTCTGCTTGGTCACAATAGTTGAAAAAAAGCGGGGAGCACAGAGACAAACAAAAAATATAGGACGAAAAAAAGATGAAAAAAATATTGAGAGAGCAATTTTTGCCCTTCAACTATACTTAGTCCTTGTACCAACACCTACAAAACCTTCTTCAAGGGCCTCGATCCGTCGATAATTGCATGAAAGAATTTCACCAATTGGTCACGTAGAATGATCTGGTGGAGAATGAAGAGCAGATGGTCATGAGACATCTTGGAGGACGACAGTAGCAGATCTAGGATACTTTGAGGCTCCACACCTTGTGGACCATCAAAGAAGCATACCACCATGCTGTAGACACTGAGGAGCAGTAGTGACAAAGACCTATACCTAGATTTGAACCTCCTCCACATAGCAATCAAGCAATGGAGAATCAAGGGGACGTGCAGTGCAATACTACTAATCCTCCTATTTGTGTTGCAGATATAAGATCCCCAAATCCAATTTTGACTAGATCATCAACTCTATGGTGTTACAATTACAGTGAGATTGGGCACACGTGGAACAACTGTAAAAAGCTAGTTGGATGATCCAAGAAGTAGCTGCTGATTGAAGAAGGAGAACGATCTAAGAAGGACTAAGAGCCTATCTATGATGAAGGAGATGAGGAGGAGGATGATTCCATGCTATTTAGAGATAGAGGTGAGGCTCTAATAGTTTGAAAGAGTCTGCTAGCTCCGAAGAAGGAGGAATAAGATTAGAGATGGACCAACATCTTTTATACTTGCTGTACAATTGAGAGGAAGGTCTGCAAAGTTATTATTGATGGAGGGAGTTACGAGAACGTCATCTCCTAGGAGGCTATCACAAAGCTGAATCTGTCCATCGAAAAATATCCTCATTCTTACAAGCTATCCTGATTCTCAAAAGAAAGCAAGGTGGTTGTCGATAGCCATTGCCTGATGTCATTTCCAATAGGATAGAGGTACTTCAATAAGGTTTGGTATGACGTCGTTACCATGGATGCCTGTCATCTGCTTTTGGAGAGGTCATGGCAATATGACCATAGTGCTACACACGATGGACACCGGAACACCTACACCTTCTGAAAGGACAATCAAAAGATCATCCTGGCTTCGATGAAAGAAGAAGATCTCCCTAAATCAAAGCCAACCAGCAGCATCAATCTCTTGATGAAGCACTCCTACTTGAAGGAAGTAGAGTTCGGTTACATCTTGGTAGTGGTTGAAAAATGTGAGTTGGCTGAAAAGAAAATTCCATCCCTGGTATGCCCTATCCTTCAAGAGTTTTCTAATATTTTTTTTAAAGAATTGCCCACAGGACTTCCACCTAAATGAGATATTTAGCATCATATTGATTTTGTTCCCGGGTCAAGCCTACCAAACAAACTGGCATACAGCATAAGCCCCACTAAACACTAGGAGTTGCAGAGGTGGGTCCAGGATTGCTGGACAAAGGCTACATTAGACCGAGCATGAGTCCATATGCGGTGCCCACTCTATTGGTTCCAAAGAAGGATGGTTCATGACATATGTGCATAGACGGTAGAGCAATTCACTAAATCACCATCAAGTATCGATTTCTAATTCCAGGGTTAGATGATATGCTTGATCAGCTAGCTGGAGACAACATCTTTTGGAAGATTGACCTAAAAAATGGCTACCATCAGTTGCAGATTCAACTTGGAGATGAGTGGAAAACAACCTTCAAGATGAGAGAGGGCCTGTACGAGAGGCTGGTGATGCCGTTCGGGCTCTCCAATGCATCGAGCACCTTCATGAGATTGATGAACCATATGCTGCAGCCATACATCGATAAATTTATCATGATTTATTTTGATGATATTCTTGTTTATAGCTCTACTATAGATATTCACCTGTCACATCTTAAAGAAGTTCTTGGTATGCTAAGAAAGGAGAAATTATATGCCAACATCAAGAAGTATAGTTTCATGATGAATAGCCTAACTTTCCTTAGCTATATTGTCTCTTCTGAAGGGCTATGAGCAGATCCATCTAAGGTGCAGGCTATCTAGAATTGATCGATGCCTCGCAACATCACCGAAGTACGGAGTTTCCATGGCTTAGCATCCTTTTACCATATATTCATCCAAGAATTTAGTTCTATCATGTCTCCAGTGATGGATTGCATGAGAGGGAGATATTTTCAGTGGACTCCTGAAGCACAGACTGCCTTCAAAGAGATCAAAGAAAAAATTACTTTTGTCGATGTTCTTTCTTTATCAGATTTTTTCAAGATCTTTGGGATGGAGTGTGACGCATCTTCTACAGGCGTTGGTGGATGTCTTAGCTAAGAAAGGCGACCCATTTGCTTCCACAGTGAGAAGTTATTAAGTTTCAAACTAAACTATTCCACCTATGATATTGAATTTTATGTTGTGATTAGCGCACTTTGGCATTGGTAACACTACTTGATCCAGAAGGAGTTCATCCTTTATACTGATCATAAGGCTCTAAAGTACATCAATGGTCAGGAAAAGCTAAGCCACAGGCACGTCAAGTGGGTTAATTATTTGTAGAAATTTTACTTTATTCTAAAGCACAAATCTGATGTTCAGAATCAAGTGGTGGATGCGCTAAGCAGAACAGTCAAGCTTTTGGATGTTCTTTGGGTAGAGATAGTTGGTTTTGATGCATTGAAAGACCTTTATGCCAATGATCCAGACTTTGCCAATATTTTTTAGGAGGTCCAGGCAAATAAGCATGTTGATTACCAGGTGCATGATGGTTTTCTGTTTCATGGTGTGCAGCTTTGTATCTTCAATTATTTCTTGCAGGAGAAGATTGTATAGGAGTTTCATGTAAAAGATCACTTCAGTATAGATAAAATCCTCACATTGATCCATAGCAAGTACTACTAGCTGAAGATGAAGCATGACGTATTTTGACATGTGCAGTGATGCCAGGTGTGCTAGGTGTCAAAAGGTATGGTGACTAATGCTGAATTATATACTCCTTTGTCTATTCCTAATCATCTTTAGGAGGAGGTCAGTATGGACTTTATGTTGGGGTTACTTGTGATGCAAAGGCGATGCAATTCAGTGCTTGTGGTTGTGGATCGATTCTTAAAGATGACGCACTTTATAGCCTATCGCAAGACCTTGGACGTACCTAATATTGCACAGCTATTCTTCAAAGGGATTGTGCGCCTACATGGAGTGCCTAGCACCATCACTTCTGATTGAGATACCAAATTTATGAGTTACTTTTGGAGGAGCTTATGAAAAAGGTTGGGCACATCCCTACAATTCAGCTCAGCCTATCATCTACAAATAGATGGCTAGATCGAATCAGTTAACAGAAGCCTAGAAAATCTATTGAGGAGCCTTGCTGGTGACCATCCAAAATAGTAGGACTTGACCTTGGCGTTGGCTAAATTCAATTTCAATCGTTCAGTGAACTAAACCACAGGATACAATCTGTTCCAGGTGGTTTATGGGTAAATTCAAGTACTATTTGGACTTAACGCCAATCACTTCGAGGTGAGATCCAGTGAAAAGGCTGAAAATTTTGTTGAAGAAATCTAAGCCATCCATCGGTTTGCCAAAGAATGAATTGAGGTCAACAATGCTAGGTATAAGGAGGCCACTGACAAACATCAAAAGAAGCTCACCTTTGAAGTTGGCGATTATGTATGGGCTGTTCTGACCAAAGATCGGTATCCAATTGAAGAATACAATAAATTGATCCAGCACAAAATTGATCCTCTTAAGATCATCAAGAAGATCAATGACAAGGCATACTAGTTGAAGCTGTCCAGTCATCTCCAAATCTCTAATGTGTTCAATGTGAAGTATCTAATCCTTTACACAGGTGATTCATCAGATGAGGAGACTTCTAACTCAAGGATGAGTTCTTTCCGGTTTGGAGAGGATGACACAGACATCGTAGTTGATCAGTAAGATTTGAGGGACAAGACCTAAAAGGGTCAAAAATCTAGTCGATTGCACTAAAACCTATTGATTCGATACTGTCGAGCTAGAACGGCCATAACTTTCTCATCTGATATCAGAATCATTATTATAACCCCATTCCAAAAAATTCTTTTTGATCTTTACAAGCTAGCTGCTCCACTATCACTATAAATTTTAGAGCCTAATTTAATCGTCTGACAGGTCAACGTAGCGTGCAAGAGTCCTAATCCGATATGGAGTCTAGTTTTGATTTATTCTTTATTTTATTTTATTTCAAATTCCTTCTTATATTTGAATCAAAATTTTTAGTTTATAAATAAGGCCCCTTAGCCAACCACTATAATAAAATAGGTTATTAGCGATGAAAAGTTTTTATCGCTAATCATCTATTTTCGTCGTTAATAGTTAGCGATGAAAATTTTATCGCTAATATTTGTAGCAAATAATCGCATCGTTGATAATATTTTATGATGAAAAAAATATTTTATCGCTAATAAAAAATATTTATGATGAATAATTTTTATCATTAAAATATTTTTGATAAAAAATTTTAATCATAAAAAGGTATTTGTGACGAAATATAATATGGCTAATAAATAAAAAATTAATAGTAATAAAAATATTTTCATCACTATTAATTTAATAAAAATATTTTTTGAAATAAAAGTTTTAAAAACTTTTAGTGATGAAAAATTTACATCTCAAAAATTTTTTTTGTAATGAAAATTTTTCATCAATATTAATTTAATAATAATTTTTTTAAAAATTAAATTTAATAATATTAATGATAAAAAACTTATATCATAAATATGATAATTTTTGATAAAAATTTTTATCCTAATAATTATTTACGATGAATAATTTTTCATCGCTATTAATTATATATCAAAATTTTAATAATTTTATATTTATTAAAAAATTAAATTATCATACTAAAATATTTTTGGTGATCAATATTTTATCAAAAATAATTTCATCACTAATAATTTAAATAATTTTTTTTAAAAAAATAATTTATGAATATATATTTTTAATTTATATCTATAATATTTTTTATAAATCAAAAATAAAAAATTTAAATAAAAAATTTAAATAATAAATTGATAAATAAATTTTATTATTTTATTATATTAAATTAAAATTATAAAAGATTTGAAATAAAAATAAAAAAATACATAAAGAAGTCATCAAGTGTCGGTATCTGGAGAACGAGCTGGAGAAGGAGAGCGCTCGAAAGAACTCAGACCGACCTGCTGTTACCTCATCAGCTGTATCATCTGCTCCATCTATGCCATCCACTCCATTATTTGGATCTGGAGTTGCTGATACTCATCAACGCGAGTAGCCAACTCTTGAGCTTGCTGCTCAGCCTGTTGTTGACTCACGATAGTCGGCTATCGATCCTTGACAGCCTGCCTCTGCACCTCCGTCAGTCGAGCATCGCATGCAGAATAGATGTCAGCCCTATATGAGCGTGAGAATGAGGGAGCAGTGATCCCATACCCTAGACTCTTAATATAACAGGATCTCATACCAAGCATCCGATCATAGATCTCATCATCTGTGGGTGCGGTCGAGCCCTCAAGAGTAGGCTGGGATCTCATGTATGTCATACGGTCCTAAAAATTAAAGTTATAGCTATTTTAATTTTATAATAAAAATTAGACTATGAATGAAAAAATTATTGAAAAAATTTACAAAGAGCTCCTGGCTCCCCATCGTTCACTCTCCTGATTGTCGCTGGTAGGTCCACTGGTAGATATTGATCCTACCAGGAAGCTCGCCACTCTCAGCATCTCTCTGTAATTTGAGAATTAATTAAAAAAATTAAATAACTAGAGAATTATACACTAATTAAAAATTAAAAATTACCTACCATGTGCTCCATGTGATGAGCGAACGACCTCGAACCTCCATAATGTGATACGGTCTGTCTCGTCCGATTCATGATATTCTGGGCACATCTTCTCTGTATAATTATCAATCAAATTAGTAGATAACAAATTTAATTTAAGAATAAATGATTTAGTCATTAAACTTTAAAAAAAAAGTTTGAATGTGTAACCTGATATATCGGACCTCGTAAGGCCGGCATATGATAGTCTAATCATCCATAGTGATGCTATCATAGGACTGCTGTCACACTACCTCCTCTCCATGATCCTAAACCATCTGGTACCAATGCTGATGCATGTAATGGCGATAATCCTTGAAATGCAATGATAAATGAGTATCCACAGCTCGCCTCACACAATCCTCCTCAAAATCAATAATGTCGAATATATTCTGTCAATAACAAATATTAGAAGAATACTATGCAAATTAAATATTCATAATATAATTTATTTTATCTGTAAGTGGGTGTAGAAAATTTTTCTCTGAGCCGGTAGAATGTGACGCCAATCGAAGAGTGCCACAGGGGCATAACTGCGGCATACGATGCCCAGCTCAGTCTACCATGGCTTGCACCATCCTCTAATAGACCTGGTGTAGCCGGCTGGTATCTCGATATGGAGATGCTATCCTGGGTGCTCGCGTCTCCAACATTCTAGAGCGAGGTTCTTTGATGGACCTCACCTTCACCTCACTACCGATGAAGACTGACCTGAAATAATAATAAATAAATCATTAGTATGATAGCTATCCAAATAAAAGAATCAAATTTTATTGTATAAAAAGTATAATAATACCACTTGGATCAGTCTCGCTCGGACCTGCCTCACTCGGACCCGTCTCACTCGAACCCGCCTCACTGGGACCCACCTCACTGGGACCTGCCAGTGCACCCTCTGACAATGGAGCTGGTGCGGCAATAGAGATTGGAGAAGGTGCCTCAACCTTCAGGGTAGACTGTAAACGCGAACATCGTCATCTATTTCCTGGTGCTATATCTGCAATAATTGACATATAAATAAATATAATATTGAATAATAATAATAATAAATAAATTATATTCTAATGAATATAATTATATTGCATACTATTATTGTAAGAGAAGATTGAATGAAGAATATAGATCTACTCATCAATATTCATATCTTCCTTGATGTGTAGATCCTCCTCCGAATTACAATAATCGATATATGTGCCATCTTTTATCTCATCATCATTTATCAATTGATTGTCGCCCTCCGACTCATCAATATTAAATACAAAATCAACTTCAACTTTGTTGGACGGCAGATTAACCCTATTCAAAGGTGCCGTTATAAATTCTTCATCAACAAAAAGCTCGACTAACGTTTGTTCTTCTAGTTAAAAAATTTTTTCGTCATATAAATTTGAATTTTCATCCATCTCTAATCGGGTTGGTATGTCATATACATCTCTAGGTATTATTTTTTATACAATATACCAATTACCTCGATACTTTAGATCCTTCAGATATATTACTTATTTCGCTTGAGTTGCTAATATATACGGCTCATTCTGGTACCATATTCGTGCAAAATTTACACTGATAAAGTATGAATCAATATGAATATGATCTTTTTATTACTTATATCCCACCATTTACACTGAAACAAAAATACAGAATTACTGGATCCATATTTCAGTTCTATGATATCTACCAGTACACCATAATATTCAATCTCTTCTTCTCCTTCATATCCTATTGTAGCAATCCCACTATTCTGGATCCATCATTGCATCTCAAGCTTCTTTGTGTGAAATCTCATTCCTCCAATGATACAGGATGCGTAGTGATTAATCCTTCGATCAGGACCATATGCTAAATTGTACAACTCATCGATCGCATCCACTTCTTTATTAAAATACTTATGTTTCATCTACACCATAATATAAAAAATTATGTTGATTCAAATAATATTATTTATAATTAAATAAATAATATATCATTAATGTAACTTACAAGATCACCAAATCATTTTGTAAATTCTCTCCTATGTCAATCATCAGCATCCATATTATTCTCTCTACATAGTATACTCTTGTGCTCACTACAACAAGTTATGATTTTTAATTTTACATTGACAAAGAAAATTTATTTAAAATATTAAGCAGTATGCTAAGATGTTACTTACTCAATAAAATTTTTAATTTCTTCATAATTATTTAGAATGTAAAAGTGTGCATTGGATAGCTCGTTCATATCCATAAATTCATATCTCCTTACACCAATAGGTCGAACCATGTGTTTAAATATAGAAAATATCGGTTCATTATTTTCCCATTCATGATCTGTGTTATGATCTGTATGATTGAATCTTGTTTCGATATCGTCAAGATACATCGAGCAGAATGTGATACATTTCGTAGCTACATATGCTTTCGCTATAGACCCTTCAGACATTGCTTTATTACACACATACTTTTTCAAGGTACATAAGAATCTATAAATAAAAATAAATTTAAATTTTAAAAATATATTTACATCTTATAATTGATATGATAAAGTGCGTATAATTTTTTTACCTTTCAATAGGATACATCCATCGATAATGTACCGATCTGGCTAAAAAATTTTTTTTTGAAAGATGAACAGCTAGATGCACCATAACATCAAAAAATGATGGTGAAAATTTTTTTCTAACTTATAAAGAATGAGTACGATATCCTTCTCAGATCTCTCAAGTAAGTTAATCTTCAATTTTTGACAATGCAGTACTCAGAAGAACACTCTCAGCTCAATCAATGTAGTTTGAATATCACCACTCAAATAGCCACGTATGACCATAGAAAGCAAACATTGCATTATCACATGGAAGTCATGACTTTTCATGCCAGAGATATTGCTATCATTGTTTCCAACACATTGCGATACGTTTGAAGCGTATGCATCAGAAAACTTTATAATTTTGAACCATCCACACAAATTTTTTTTTTCCTCATCAAACAGCGAATAACATGTAGGTGGCATAAAAAATCCTCACCTCGATGAACTAAATGCAACTCCGATCGGATTCTCATTTCTTATAAATCAAGGCGAGCTTTTATACTGTCTTTTATTTTTTCTAGGATGTTCAATACAGTACCAATGATATTATCATAAATATTCTTTTCAATGTGTATTACATCTAGATTATGATGAAGTAGTAGCTGCTTCCAATATGATAGTTCAAAAGAGATGCTTCATTTCATCTAATTCAGCTCAGCTTCAGTACGCTTCCGCTTGCGAGTACCCGATATTTTTTTAAATTGGATATTTTTATTGACTTCAAGTTGTTCTAAAATTTTTGCTCCACTTAACTCCTTAGGTGGAGGATGTTTGTCAGACTTACCATCAAACTATTGATTATAACGGGTCCTCAAGAATAATTACCAGGGAGAAACCGTCGATGACCCATAAAATATATTTTCTATCCGTGCTTTAAATATAAGAATGATGCATCCCTATTGCATATTAGACATATAGGATATCCTTTGATGCTCCATCCAGATAAGTTTGCATATGCAAAAAAATTATTTATGGTCTATAGAATTGAAGCATGTAATTTAAAATTACTTCGACTCACAGAATTATATGTCTGTACCCTATTTTTCTATAGCTCCTTCAGATCATCGATTAAAGGTCATAGATATACATCAATTTCATTACCTGATGCTTTCGGATCCGAAATTAATAGTGACATAAAAATAAATGATTCTTTCATGCACTTTCAAAGTGACACATTATATACAACTAGCATCACAGGCCACATGCTATAAGAGATACTCAGATTGCCAAAGAGATTAAATCTATCTGTCGCTAGACCAAGCCAGATATTACGTCGGTCACTCGCAAAGTATGGATACTTTGCATCAAAGTCTTTCCACAGTAAAGAATCGATCGGGTGGCTAAGTATGTTCTCCTCCAAAACCCACTGCTTATAATGCCATCTTATTTCTTCAGCTATTTTCATGGACATATACAACTTTTGAAGTCTTGGAATCAATGAAAAATATCTCAAAATCTTTTGAGGTATCTTCTTTGCTTTCCTATTATCAGTTTTGTATCTAGGCTCACCGTATTTTAGACATTCAGTTGTCTGTTCGTTATCCTTATAAAATAATATATAATCATTTTTGCAGGCATGTATAGAATATAGCCAAGTCTTAATTCTCACATATATATTTTTACTTCAGAATATGATTTCAGAAGTCTCTCTCCATCAGGAAAAGCTACTTTAATCAATGTCAAAATTTGATTAAATGATTTCCGACTCCATCGATTCAGGATTTTAATATAAAGTAATTTTATTAAAAATTTTAATTTGAAAAACTTTGTACGATTTAGATAGAGTGGCTCTCGTGCATCCCTTACAAGCTTTGCAAACTGTTCAGAAGTCCCTTCTACCTCAAGTCGGATATTATGTTCATAATCAGAATTGCTTTCAGATGCAGTAGTACTCATGCATACATTTGAAGAAATATCTTGATGTAAATCATCTAATAATTCTTCTATACCACTATGTTCAACAGGTCCAGCAGCATCACTATCATCTTCAGTATCGTCATCGCTGCGCACCACTTTATTCGGATCACTCTCTCCATACCACATCTAATAAGCATACTTCTTATCCATACCATAATATAGCAGATGCTCCTCAACAAGTATTATGTGATGATATACCATATTGTCACATCTCTTGCATGGATACTTTATCCGACTGGCACTGTCAGCCTTATGCCGTGCAAACTTAATAAAATCTTGAACTCATTTTTGATATTCAAGTAAAAAAATACCTCTAGCATTCATCCAATTTCTATTGATATCCATCTAACAACAAACAAAAAATTATTAACAACCAAAAAAAGGTTCAGTGGTATTCTGGGTCCCGATCCAAATTTTAGATTGAATCGCGATCCGAATTTTGACCAAAATTTCGATCCGATCCAGACACGAATCACTTTATACAAAACAATACATATTAAAAAATACAGACTGAATAGTAATATAGAAAATATCCTTCCATCAATTTAATGAAGTAAAAATGCATGATCCTATCTATTTCAAATTATTACTAACAAGTGTGATCCTATCCCTTTCAGAAAAGTAATAGTCTTATTATTGTTATTAGTGGATATTTTGTCTCATTTTTATAGAAATTTCAACAGTATCTCTCCATGATTCTCCAAGTATACGATGTAAATATGGTGCCTACACATCCTATCCACAATATATCCGGAGAATAATGGACAGATTACTACTGAATACCACATAATGAAATAAAATATCAACTATTAACAACAACAAGATTATTATTTTTTTTAAAAATCTGAATACGGGACATCCAAGAGTCGATCTTGATGAAGATCGACTCTTGAACGAAAATCTATGGCTCAATGCAATTTAACTACCATCTCTAAACATACATTCGAAGATAGATTTCTAATTTATCAAAAAAAAATAACTCTATATTGAAATTTTTTCATCAAAAATTTCAATAATTTTTTTTAAAAATAAAAATATTTTTTATATTTAATTATAATAAATTAAAATATATAAAATAGCACATAAAATAATTAAATTATAATAAGTAACAGAAATGTGCATTGTGTTAGTGAAACAAAAAATAATTAATCAAATAATTAAATAATTTTAGTAGTAACACTAAAAAATCTATGCAACAAATATAATTAATCAAATAATTTTTTTGGCCTCATCTCCATCGACCGACACCCTCCTCGATCCCATCTCCTTAGTCGCCAATGACCCTATCCCCGGCTCCATCTTGTTCGACCGTCGGCATGCCCCCTCCCCGGCTCCGTCTCCCTCGGCCGCCGGCCGCCCCCTCCCTGGCCCCATCTCCCCCGACCGCTAGTGGCCCTGTCCCCAACCCCGTCTCCTTCGACCATCGGTAGGCCCCCTCCCCGACCCCATCTCCACCGGCCGCCCCCTCTCCTACCCCATATCCAACGGCCGATACCCTCTCCGGCCCCGTCTCTGTCGCTGCCGGCCACCCCCTCTCCGGCTCCATCTTCTCTTTTTCTTTTTTTCTTTTTTCTTCTTTTTTTCTTTCTTTTTTTTCTTTTTTTCTTTTCTATTTCCTTTTCCCCCCTCCTTTCTCTCTTCCCTTCCTCCCTCCCTGTTACCCCCTCCCCGGCCTCGTCTCCCCCAGTTGTCGGCCGCCCCTCCCCGGCCCCATCTCCGCCGGCCGACACCCTCCCCGACAATGGAGACAGGGCCGCCGGCCGCCCCCTCCCTGGCCCATCCCCCATCGGCCACATCCCACCCCAAACCAACCTTGGCCCCCATTTTCGGCCCTAGACTCCATCCCCACCAGCCCAGTCTCAGTCGCCGCCGGCCAATCCCCATCGGCCCATCTCCGACCCCATCCCCGTCGCCCCCCCGGTGGCCCGAGAAAACATCGAAAAAAAAAAAAAAGAAATCCTTACCTCCGACCCTAAACCCCATCCCAGTCGGCCCGATCTCAATCACCGCCGACCAATCCCCACCGGCCCATCTCCGGCCCCATCCCCACCGGCCCCCCGGTGGCTTAAGAAAACACCAAAAAAAAAGAAAAAGAAATCCTTACCTCCGGTGACGGATGGGAAGAGACGGGACCACGGACGACGACGGACAGTGATGGTGGACGGTCATGGATGGCGACGACGGACGAACGCGAACGACGGCGGACGTGGTGGTGGGGTGAGGGGGGAGAGCAGAGAGGGGGAGGGGGGAAATTGATTTCACACAAAACGGGAGGGGGGAGGGGAAAAAGAAGGATTTCGCACGCTGGGATGTGATGGGACGTGAACTATTAGCGATGAAAATTTTCATCACTAATAATTCAAAAAAAAAATTCGATAAAAAAAATTTTGCATCAAAAAAATTATTTGCGATGAAATAATATTTCATCATTAATAACACTATTAATGACTGAAAATAATTTTCATCCCTAATAATTTTTGCCAAAAAAATTATCCCATTTTTTCGTTAAAAAAGTTTTTCCACCAAAAAAAAATTATTTACGATGAAAAATATTACATCGTTAATTAGGTTATTAGCGACGGAAAAAGATTTTTGTCGCTAATAATTCCTGATGAAAAAAATTACCCCAATTTTTCAAAAATTTTATGACAAAAATGAAATATTTCATCATTAATTATCTTATTAAAAATAAAAAATAATTTTCATCGCTAATTATTTTTTACAAAAAAAATTTTGAATGGACATTATTTTACTATATATAAATATATATATTCTAAAATTTTTCTTCTGCAACTTGATGGGCTTTAAAGCTTCAATATTACTTTTAGAAATTGAGAACACCATTGTTCATTAAAAGCCAACAGGTGTAGAACCCGACCAAGAGAGGGGAAAAGCAGGGGTTGGGAGGTCGAAGAATGGAAACGGGACCCAATGAAGATTGGGCTGCAATGTTGTTCATCCAGTCCAAAACAAATGCAATGGCTTAGAAGCATGGCCCAAAGGACACAAACCCAACCCAATATAAGTAGGTCTAGATTTGGTATAAGATTATGTCATAAGCGGACCAACTCAACTAACATGTTAAATAATTAATCATATCAAATAGATTTGAGAATCCACAAATTTGAGATAAGTAGGTCTAAATAGAGTAAGGTATGAAATATTGAGAAGATGTGACAATCCACAGATTTTAGATAGTCAGGTGACTCATTCAAACAGGATTCATAATTAATCATGGGCCCTAATCTTTTAGACTTGTTTATTAAGTAGATTATGCATTTTAGGTTATATAGTCTGTTCGATAAATCTATCGGATTAAATTTTGAATCTTTGACTTATCCAATAAATTAAGTTATATTCCAATTTGCTTTTTCTAGGCACCCATGCCTATAGCCTATCCTAATCTGATCCTGACTTGATCCGATCCTATTCTTTGCAACCCTCCACTAGGCTAAGAAAATTTGCTAATGCTAAAAAAGTCACCAATAACTCTTCCACTACCATCAAAGTTCCCTTGTTGCTTATATTCTGGGATGGTAGAAGATCACAAGAGATAAGTTCCACTACCCACATATCTCAACATTTGATATCATCATACTCCATGAGGACGATATACAAAATGATAAACCCCATATTCTAAAATCTTAATAGGGAGGAAAGGAGCAGTTTTTTTTTAATATGATTTATCATAAAAGATATCTTGCTATTTGGACATGATCAATCAATATTATAAATTTTGAACTTAATGAACATTACACCTATTATGCATAACTTAATTACATCATCATGCAAATGACTTATATAACTACTAAAAAGTTTAGAAGAGATTTTATTTAAAAAAATTTAGGAGCACTAGTTTGGTATACATTCGAGAATCTTTGGATAATCTTTTTGTAGATCATATTTTAACATATAAAGATCCAGTATCATCTCTTTTCTATATTCTTGGATAGGTACAAGGCCTTTATACTTTATAGCCTCTAGTTAATCTATAGAACCAATAACCTATACAAAATTGAGCAATGAGATAAATTCAAAAAAACTTAAAGATGAAAAATATTATCGTAAATAATTTTTATATTTTTTAAATTTATTGTTTTAGAAATATTGATGATGAAAATATTTTTATCTCAAATAATTGATTATTTATGATGAAAATTTTTTTTATTGCTAATAATCTAAAATCTTTGAATTTTTAAAATTTTTTATTTTTTTTAAATATTAATGATGAAAATTTTCATCATAAATAGATGAGTATTTATGATGAAAAGCAAATTTATATCACAAATATCGATTATTTATGACATAATATTTTCATCACAACTAATCTATTATTTTAAATTTTTAAAATTTTTTTAAATATTAGCGATGAAAACTTTCATCATAAAAATTAGAGTATTGGTGATAAAAAGTTGATATTCATCACAAATACATAATTATTTACGATGAAAAAAATTTCATCGCTAATAGTCTATAGTTTTTAAATTTTTTATTTTTTTACGTATTAGCGATGAAACATATTCATCGTAAATCATCACATATTTATGATGAAAATCAGTATTCCATTGTAAATACTGGATTATATATAATGTAATATTTTTATTATAAATAATCTATAATTTTTAAATTTTTAAAATTTTTAATTTTTTTAAATATTAGCAATGAAGTTTTCATCGTCAATAATTTATATTTATGATAGAAAATTTATTTTCATTGCAAATACTCTAGTATTTAAGATATAGTTTTTACATGATAAATAATCTATAATTTTTAAATTTTTTTTTCAAATATTAGCTATGAAAAATATTTATCATAAATAAGCAGGTATTTACGATGGATAATTAATTTTCATCAGCAATACTTATTATTTATGATGAAAAATTTTAGTCATAAATAATCTATAATTTTTGAATTTTTAAAATTTTTTATTTTTTTTCAAATATTAGTGATGAAAACTTTTGATCGTAAATAATAAATATTTATGATGAAAAGTTAGTTTTCATCATAGACACTTATATTATTTATGATGAAAATCTTTTCATCATTAATATTTAAAATTTTAAAATTAAAATAAATATTTTATTTTTTATGATAAAAATAATCATTACAAATAATTTATATTTATGATGAAATTTTTTTTCATTGCTAACATAATTTATTTGTAATAAAAAAATAAAATCATCATAAATATTTTATTATTAGTGATGAAAAATTATTTTCATCATAAATAATCTTATTTGCGATGATAATTCTGTCCGTCGTAAATAAATTCGTTGTAAATTTTTTTTTTTTCTCGTAGTGAACGTTATAATCAGATTTTGATAGTTATTCAATAAAATTTTAGAGAAGAGAGTTTCTTCTTCCCCTTCACTGTTTTCCTTTATTTCATGCATCTTTTTCCTTTCCTTCAAAATATGGCCATAGGCTATGTCAGGTTGTCACCACAACACTATCGGAGATGAATGAGCATAACCCAGTGCTATATATATCATCTCAGAACTATGAAACTTTAGAGAGGGGTCGTAAAGCTATATCAGAAGAGGTCATTCAATACATAATGAGGCAACAGAAGTTTCTGATAACTTCAGACTCAACCGATCTTTGCTCGTCGACTGATCCTCTCGGATGGAGATTCCTAATGGAAAATCCTATCGGTCTTGGCTTTGGTTGTCAATCCTAGTTTTAGCCGATCCTAACTTCGAAAGCCAAGTCAGACTGTCTGTCGATTTTTATTTTAATCACACATTTTAGCCACCAACATTAGAGCGGCTCTCATCTCCACTTGTCACGCCACTCACTGATCCAAAGCTTAGCAGCCAGGATAGATCCCATCTAAGAGTTTCATGCCTCTTTTCAAATTCAAAATGGCTCAGCTGGCTTCGAAGCAAATAAGACAGGTATAACTGTCGTATCCCGAAACTCTTGGCCCTAAATCTCGGCATGCCATGCCCTAATAGGTTGGAACGAACTGAAAATTTCACACCTAAATAGCTCTCGCCTCTATCTATGAATAGAGGCCTTAAAGAGACCCTCCAAGTAAGTATACTCTTTCTCTCGCACACTCTTTCTCTCTATTCCCTGAGATTTGACTTGAACGTCAGGGGGTCCCTGCCAAAGACAACTTTGGTTAGGATTTATTTTATAGGTCACTTCCCTGAAAGGATGCACCTCAACTCCAGACATCCCAACTGAGAGTTGGATTTCAGCAGCAACATTATCCATTTTTACATAAATTGATGTTCATGGTCTCCATGTAGCCTTGTATATTTACTAAGAAATGTCCTCTGAGAAAAATTATTAGCAAAAGTTGAACCAGAGCTTTTTCTATCAATGAAGCTTGTACAAGTTCTGGAGAATTCTTAAAGGATTAGACTTGGAGCCAGAGAAATGGAATTTGAGTAGAAGGGCAAAGAAATTTATCCAATGATATCTCTAAGGACGGTGATGCTTGATGAGTAGAGAATAACCTATTGGGCTCTGAAAGAGTACGTGTTACTGCTAAGGATGGCTATTGCAGTTCTGTCAATTGAACATGTCATCACCTGAACTACCACGTGGCTATTCATGATATCTTTGTAGCATATGGTGGTTTTTGCATCACCAAAATAGCATGATGTTAGGAAGGAATAAATCATTTATGAGTGTAATATAGCTAAGTTTAGTGCAGATATAGATTTACTTGAAGTGTTTATGTATAAGAAGCTTGTCACTTAAATTTCATGAATGAAACTACACCATCAGGATGATAATTGGACTCCAAGTTAAGAAATGGAAAAGAAAAAGATAAAAAAAAGACACATGTTAGGATGATATCATGAAAATAAGTGTCAAAAAATAATAAATGTCTGAAAGAAGGAGACTAGCTTCAATGGTTCCTTTCTAACTTGGTAATATATGCATCTATTTACTTGCAGCAATGTAATCATGCAAAAATGTGATGATTTTTTTAGGTCAATAAGATATCCAAATTATGCCCAGTATGTCACGTCCCGAATCCAATACTGGGGTCGGATACGTAATGGCTGCACACTCTTTAAAGTAAGCCCTAAAGAATATGCAAGGCCAAAAATATTTCATTACAACCTCAACATCCATTATATCTAATTTCAATAATAACTAGTAAAATTTACATAATTATAAATTAAATTATTTCAATCCTCTGATCAGGTATCATGACACTCTATCTATACATCTACTCACCCATAAATCTATACCACAACCAATCATGAGCATCCTATAACTCTGAGAAGAAAAAGAAAGATGAAGGGGTGTGAGTTTTACAGTCCAGTAAGAATTTTCATATCACACCAATATAAATATATAATCTAAAAATAAGGATAAGCAATTAAACATAAAATTTTATATTCAATATCCAGAATAATGCAAATATTTATAATTTATCTTCCTTGTCAAAAGAGATGCATCATCATATATTAATAGGTGAAATACTTTTGTTCAACAATTGTTTCATATCTTGTCTTTCATTTCTCTTTTGATTATCATATGATCATTAACCTTTTTCTTTTTGGCTCTGGACTAACCAAGTCTATACCTCAGTCATCATCCGAATCAATTTCTACTTAAAAGCCTTTCAAGGCTATCCTAGGATGAGCTCCTGACTGTTTGTCCCACGTATGAAAGCCCGTGAGAGGCTGTCCCAGGCATAAGCTCCTGGTGGGCTGTTGCAGGCATGAGCTCCTGGCTAGCTGATCTACCTATAAACCAGTGGGGGCTATCCCAGGCATAAGCTCCTGACGGACTGTTCTATATGACAAAGCTAGTCCATACCATATCTCTCTTTTTCATTTAATCATTATATGTTGATTTCATCAAATCAATTCCGACTTACATTATTATCAATTTAGATATGTCATATCCATATAATCATGCCATCAATCTCTGATACATATATATTGACATAACATACTCATGCTCAAAATCATATAAGTAAATAATAGTGTCTCGGATATAGCAAATTCATTAATCTCAAATCCAACGATGCAAAACCAATGATGCAAGATCAACGATAAAATAGCATATATAATAGTGATCATGTACAGGGATTCTTATCTTTACCGGTGACTGATCCAAACATAAAAATTAATATATTTTTTTTATTTATGAATTTCTCTAACAAGATATTCCACTTGACATCTTATGCAGACAATCATATCTCTTCGTGATCCTGATCAAATATAAAAATCATATATAGAGAAATTATCGATAATCGATCCTAATAACATAAATCTAAGACTTCTCCTAGGATTATCCAAAATCGAGATTTGTCTGAGTATCTAGACCCTCCATTGGTCCACAAAATTTTTAGAGAGAGAAAATTCATGAAGAGAGAGAAAATTTTAGAGAGAAAAAGTTTTAGAGAGAGAAAATAGAAAGAAAGTAGAGAGAAAAAATTTTTATATCCTTCAAATGAGGCAATCATGATCGAGATTATCAGAGATCATATCAAAGTGACTCAACATAGATTAACTATGATCGATGTTATAGATTTCAAATAAAGACCAAGCTAGGATCCAATCTACTGCATGAATTTTGGAGCAATCTCAGATCATCATATTTTTATCTCAAATTTATCCTAGGTTTGTGATATAATCAGAGAGGGAGAAAGACCCTAAAGAGATAAAATTCATAAAGAGAGAAAAAAGATCTAGAGAGAAAATAGAGAGAGAATTTAGAGAGAGAAATTGGAGAGAAAAAGGTAGAGAGAGGAGAAAGAGAAAAAGAGGGATAGAGAGGAGAGAGAAAAAATTTTCTCTTTTTTTCTATTTTTTTTTCTTTTTCTCTTTTTCTTTTTTTCTTTTTCTTTTTCTCTTTTTTTTGTTTTTCTTTTCTTTTCTTCTTCTTCTTTCTTCTTCTTTTCTTTTCTTTTCTCGTTTTCTTCTTCCTTTCCTCTTCCTTGGCCAAACAGGGGGAGGACCAGAGGGACTTGATGGCTCGAGCTCTGGTGAGGGGCGGCGGTGTCTAGTTGACGACGACAGAGCAAGGGGAGGCAGGCGGTGAGGTTCAGTCAGCGAGAAACTTAGAGAAAATCAAAAAAATAGGAGATCCGCACCTTACCTCTTGTTTTTCGATCATTGGCCGGTCGTTGGAGGCCAAGACCCATAGGGAAGGAAGGCTAGGAGGTAAGGATCCTATCCTAGGGGTTAGACGCTGCAATCGACGGCGTCGGTGGCCGAAAAAGAGAGGAAAAAGTCTCAATAAAAATAGGAGTTCACCTTTCATGGACTTTTCGATGAGCTCGACGGTCGGTGAGGGTGCACCATGCCGTGGAAAGGACGGAAAGGAAGAGGAAAAAGAGGAGAAAGGCTTACCTCTGACTCTGGTGAGGTCTCCAACGAGTATTTGAGATGAACACGATGAGGACATCCACGGCTTCCACAGACAAATTCAAGAAAAATAAAAGAAAAAATTCGATGCTCATCGTGGCTAGCCATGGAGGAGGGAAGGGAGATTTTATAGAGATCTTCCTAGGGTTCTTAGTGGCCCTAGGAGTCCTTTTCCTGATCGATCATAGGAAAGAAGAAGAAGACTCCAACAGGAGTCTTCTTCCAATTTTTTTTTTCATATGGGCTTGATTCAGGGTCCAATTGGATCGGATGTTACATTCTCCCCCCTTTAAATAATTTGATCCTCAAAATTAAGTTATGTTGTTTGAGATATGTACTTAAAACATACACTCATCATGTCATTCTCACACTTTCAATAATATCTTGCATATTATTTATTTCTCATAATTTTGTTATAACAAAATTATTTGAAATTTCAAATTCATCCCTTCTTGTTGATTTCTCAACTTTTTTTTTTGAAGAACAATAACATTTTAGACTTGTATTAACATACCACAGTTATTTGTCCAATACATTCCACTCGAAATTCATAATTATCTCAGACTACCTAGAAAAATAAATAAAGGCCGAACATCGGGCACTCTTCACAATCATCAATTTTTTTCTTCTTTTGACCTTCCAACAAATTTAATAGGTAGACTTTCATCTTAAGAAAACCTCACCCTTCTATGTCATTTCGAGTAACAACGTTAAATTTTGAAAAAAAAGTAATATCTGTGTCAAGATATTCTAAGTTTGAACTAATAATAGAACTATCAAGCTGTTAATAAACTTGAAATATCTATGATTTCTTGGCATTATCTTCAATGAAGTAACCTACTGACAAAAATTATCCGACTATGATCAGATTAGGTCAAAATCTATAGCATGCTTCTATTATCAATAAAATTCTTCCTTATTTGTAACTAATGTATTCTATCATAATATCTTTTAAATCATAAAATTAATATTTTTTAATCAATTTAATCTACCACGTATTTGCTGCGCACTCTGATCTTAATTTATCAAATTATATAGGTTTATCGAAAGATAAGAATATCTTTGTATGTTAGATCAATCATAGATAGATCCAACTTTCAAATTTTACTTAAAACTTAGAGCAAAACTTTAAGTTTCTTTGTCTTTACTATCTGTTAGGCATAGCACATCAAAATTAAATCTTGATCCACTTCCTATGTTTGAAATCATTGTATAAACTTTATCACTCCTCAAAAATCCAACATATCTGAAATTAATTAAAGTTAATCTTAGATTTATCTTACAATCATTTAGATAATTTTTAAACCAATATTTCTTTGTAAAAGAATTAACTCCAACTTGAACAAACTAGAAGACAACTCAAATCAACATCTTTGTAAGTAGAATCAACTTAGTTATTTCTTGTAGAGCTCTCTTCATCACAACTCTTAATATTAATCAATAAATTCATACAAAATCTTATCCCTTGTATAAGTCATTCAAAATTTAACACTAGCAAGATATCTTAGTTCAATTCAGAAATCCAAACTTTGACTTGAATAATTAATACACTTAACCATCTTCAACAATCACAAGAAAAATTAAAAAATCTAATCCAAAGATAGTAATATGAATTATTAAAAATTTTATCATAACCTGTATATCATACTCTAACAAAATAAATTTTTTTCTTTAATTTTACAATAATATCAAAACACCTTTGATCCACTTAGAAAGTAAGCTTTTGATTTGAAATTCAATGCAACTTAAAAGATCAAGAAATCATATTCAGAATATGATATTTTGAGTAACCAAAGATTTACCAAGATGTGTATCTCATATTCTTATAATAAAATCCAAGCATATTATTTATCTAAATTCGAGTTTCATATATGATACTCTTATAGATTCAATACTCAAAAATATTTCTCTCTTATATGATACAATTCTTTCTTAGACCATATCCTAATTAACTTTCTTTTGATAAGTCCAAAATTTATAATGCTCAAACAATTATCATTGAAATTAAGAAAGTTATTATGATCTTCACCCATATAAGTTTTGCGTTCAAAAATCATCGAGTATACTCAATACAACACATCAATATCTTCCTCTTCATTCTAAGGTCAATACTTCAGGGTCTGGGATGTCTGGCTTATGTTAAACGATTACAAACTGACAAGCTCAGTCCTAGATCTGATAAGTGTAATTTTATAAGGTACCCTAAAAAATAAGGAGATATTACTTTTACCTGTCTGCTGAACAAAAGATGTTTGTCAGCAGTAAAGCACATTTTTTGAAAAAAAAATTCCTTAATGAAGGCATAAGTGCCTCTAAAATTGAGCTTGACAAAGTTCGATAGGTAGAAGAACTGACACCAATGATTAAATCTAAACCAAATTTGATGAGATCAAATTCAGAGCCCAATACACAAACATTCTTAAGACGATCTGGTAGAGTACCGCATCAGTCGGACAGATACTTAAGTTTCTTGGTCTGAAATGGAGATCCTGTTAAACTTGATGAGAATGATGAGGATCCAATTATCTATATGGATGTGATACAGAGGTCCGACTCTGATAAATGGCTTGAAGTCATAAAATCTGAGATGGAGTCCATGAAGGTCAACAATGTATAGACATTGGTTGACCTACCTGAAGGGATAAAATTTATAAGGTGTAAGTGGGTCTTCAAAAGGAAGAGGGGTGCAGACAAAAAGATGGAGACCTATAAAGTCCATTTGGTTGCCAAGGGTTATCATCGACGTTATGGTATTGACTATGATGAGATATTTTTCTCTGTAGCAATGCTCAAGTCCATTCGGATCATGCTTGCGATAGCAGTATATCTGGACTATGAAGTCTGGTAAATGGATGTGAAGATAGCTTTCCTAAATGGAGAGCTGAATGAAGAGATGTATATGATACAACCTAAGAGATTCACATCCACAGATGAGTCCAAGGTGTACAAGCTTCAGAGATCCATTTATGGATTGAAGCAAGCATCTCGGAGTTGGAATATATGCTTTGATAAGGTGATCAGAACGTATGACTTCGTTAAAAATAGAGAAGAATCCTACATATATAAGTGGGCTAATGGTTCAATAATTATATTTTTTATTTTGTATGTAGATGATATTCTCTTAATCGAGAATGATGTTTCTGCATTATAGAGAATAAAAGTATGGCTGTCGTCATAATTTTTCATGAAGAATCTGAGAGAAGCAGCCTACATCCTAAGGATGAAGATCTATAGGGATAGATCTAAGAGGCTGCTTGGGTTTTTCCAATCTACATACATAGATACCATACTGAAACGGTTTACATGGAGAATTCTAAGAGAGGCTATCTTCTAATAGGCCATAAAATTTTTTTTTCGAAAGAAGATTGTCCAACAACTCTTCAAAAGAGAGAGCGTATGAGTAAAGTTCTATATGCTTCAGTAGTGGGTTTTATTCTGTATGCCATGATATGTACGAGATCAGACGTGGCATACTCACTAGGGATAGTGAGTAGATATCAGTCTGATTCAGGAGAGAACCACTAGAAGGTCATAAAGATCATTCTTAAGTATTTGAAAAATACTAAGGATCAGTGGCTTATATATGGTGAAACTGACTTGAAACTAGTGGGGTTTACCGACTCCAGCTTTCAGTCAGATATGACGATAGCAAAAGTATGTCGGATTATATTTTTATCCTAAACGGTAGAGTAATCTACTGAAAAATTTCAAACAGTACACTGTGGCAAACTCTGTTTGCAAAGCGAAGTATATCGTGACATCCGATGCTGCAAAAGAAGCTATATGGTTGCGAAAGCTCATCGACGAGCTCAGAGTGCCACCCTCCGTTGATGGTCCTGTTTTGTTATACTACGATAATACTAGAGCCATTATTCAAGCAAAGAAGCTGAGGTCCCATCAGTGCACCAAGCATATTCTGTGCCGCTATCATCTTATTCGAGAGATCGTAGATCGAAGTGACATCGACCTTCAAAAAATTGACAGAAAAAAAAATCTGACCGACCCCTTTACTAAAACCCTCGAAATTAAGAAGTTCGATGATCACAAATCGAAGATGGATATACGATACTGTACCAATTGGCTTTAGTCCAAGTAAGAGTTGTTGAAAAATATGTCGCAAAGCCAATCGTTAGACGATTATGCTCATTTTATAAATTATATATAAATTTTTATTAATAAAAATTATTTGATATTTTTATTACAAATTGATCATCTTTGAACTTCGGTGTTGTAATGAAGTCTTTAGGACTATAATTAATCGACAAAAGAAGATTTATCATTGAGTCCTTAAAAATATTCACGACCAAACGATACGCTATTACTAGGATGATAGCGATATCAAATGTAGGTCATTGTGTGCCATATGAGTTGGTTGTTCTCTTAACCAAAGAGTTTGAAGATACTGTTATGGCATGCAGATAGAATGTAGGAGTACATTCGCATCAAACATGACCATGTACCAAGCACTCTGTTGTCAAGAGTAGCTCATGAAGGGTATGGGTATAAGTATCCCTCAGACTTGAGACTAGCACGGTGACTTATAAGCAACTCACAGTAATTTAGTACTAGACCATCTAAGTTTCTAATTCAATGATGGAAGGATACTGGGTGCAGTCAAATACTTATCAAGTTGGTGTGTGAGTCAAGATGAAATTGACCCCTCTGAATTAATAAGAGATATGCATCAGTGTATTTCAATTTAGCAAAATCTTGGTCAGGATAATCCATGAGATGGATTTGAAAGGTTGAAATACAATGTGGTCGACTAAATTAGAGCTGACAGTTAAACTCTAAGTCACCTTGAGCATTTGGGTCAAAGGGATGAATTATACGGTAACCATACACCAGTAAGTTCTAGAAGGTTGCTTTGCAATACTTCGACCTATCTTATCGTCGGATCACCATTATTAGATAGTTATATCGATTGGTATAAAAAGTTATTCTTATGCTACCAGCCTAGGTTCGAACTTATGAAGTCACACGCATTAGAAAATTTGATCAGATCTGATGGTTGAAGAGTCCAATTGGATTGTAACTCTGGTGACGAGTCCTAATGGAACTAAGACTCTGGAAGAGAGTTTCGCTGGGATTGAGACTCTACTATTAATAAAGAATTAATTAGTAATTGACTTAATTTAATTGAGTAAAGAGTTTTGGATCAAGTCTAATTGAATTAGATTCAGTTCGACTTAGATTGGGTTTGATATGATCAATCCTGATTACAAAAAAAAAATTGATCTTGATTCGATTAAGATTTAGAATCAGTTCATTTCTAAATGAGTTAGGAATTTAATAAGATATTTAAATTTTTAAATGGATTAGGTTCATTTCTATCAATGGGTTCAATCCAAGTTTAATTTGGATTAGAATCAGATTAGGAATGAAGAGTCCTTGTCAATTTAGACTCTATCCTTATCTCTTTGCACCACACATGGACCCTTGCCCATATCTCCATGCCAAATAGGATTTGGCTTGACCTTTTTCACATTAAAGTAGTAGACCCAATCAGGGTGGGCAGCAATGATTGATGACTCATAATCCTATCTCTTGTCAAATTCGAATGCGATCCGAATTAGAGATAAGATGAAAACAAATAAAGAAATTTTTCATACAAGGAAAATTATTGATGCTATAATAATTTTTTTTTATTTTTCTTAGAGAGTTCTTAGGTATGTGAGATACTAAAATCCTTCTCTATATTGTAGAGCTTTTTTTGAAATTTTTTAGATGCCCAAAACTGGTTTATGGTGTGGTGATTATGGCCCTCTTCCCTTGGATGAAACACCCTAGTCTTTGCCTATAAAAAAGGGTCATCTCTTCTTAGCATCATAGATCCCTTTCCTTGCTGGTTTTTATTTTTTTAGAGCTCTTCTCCTCCTTCTCTCTTCCTCCTCTAGATCTTTTTATCCTTTGGAGTGTCCAAGGTGCTTGAAGAAAAAGGAAGAGATTAGCCATCAAGTTGCTTGCAGGCTAGCACCTCCAAGTCCCTGATCTGCGCCAGTCTTCGCATGGATTTTTTTATAGAGGTCAGATGACTTTGTGTGGCTATGAATAACCTAAGGAACACCTTCTCTAATTGTTGGATCAGAAAAAATTAATATCAAAATTGTTTGGTAATGATTTTTATTTTATCCTGATCGCTATGTTAGATCTAGAATTTCAACATCGATGAGATCGATGTATTTTTATTTTTAGATCTAAAATATATATTTTTTATATTATAGATCATGATGTAGTAGTCTAAGTTTAGATCTTATACATGTGATTAAGATTAAATTATTTAACTATTTATTTTCACTACATAAATATTTTAAAATCACATGCATAGCACTATTGCACATTTCCTTCACTTACACCCTATAGGTTTTACCCCTTTAGATGGATCAATGAGTGTCCATGCATCATTGATCTTCATGGACTCTATTTTGGACTTCATGGCTTCAAGCTACTTATCAGAGTTGGATCTCTACATGGCATCCATGTAGATGATCAAATTCTCATTGTTTTCATCAAGTTCAATGGGATCACTATTTCGAACCAAGAAACCATAGTATTTATCCAGCTGATATGGTACTCTATCAGATCTCCTCAAAGATACCTCTACAATGGGCTCTAGATTTGATCTAATCAAATCTAGTTCTATATTTTCACTTATTTGTATCGATTTTTCTATCTATCGAACTTCATCAAGTTTAACTTTAGTAGCATTAGTTCCTTCTCCAAGGAACTTCTTTTCCTAAAAGATCATCCTATGGCTGATGAACATCTTTTGTTCCTCAGCAAGATAGAAGTAATATCTCTTAGTTTCTTTTGGTACCTAATAAATAAATATTTGTTAGACCTAGATCTGAGCTTATCTATTTTCAAACATTTGACATAAGTCGGACACCCCTAAACCCTAAGATGAGAGAGTACTGACTTATGCCCTGTCTACATCTTATATAGTATTTTATTTACAGACTTACTCGAAACTTTATTAAGTATATAATAAGCTGACTCTAGAGCATATCCTCAAAAAGAGATCGGCAGATTTGTAAAGTCTATTATGGATCGAATCATATCTAACAAAGTTCGATTCCTCCTTTCTAACACTCCATTATATTGTAGTGTCTCAGGAGGAATCCATTGAGATAGAATCTCATTCTCTTCTAGATATGTCAGAAATTTACTGGTGAGGTATTTTCTTTCTCGATCAAATCGAAGAGTTTTAATATTTTTTTCAGCTTACTCATTATGAAATTATTTGAATATTTTAAAAGATTCAAATTTATTTTTATAAGATAAACGTATCCATATCTCGATAGATCATCGATGAATGTAATGAAATAGTAATACCCACTTTTGGCACATGTGCTCATTGGTCTACATACATCACTATGTACTAGACTTAGAACTTCATCGGCTCGTTCATCTTTTTCAGTAAAAGATGATTTAGTCATTTTTCCAAGAAAATAAGATTCACAGATCGATAATGATTTACAATCATTGACTTTGAGGATTTTCTCTTTAGTTAACATGTTTATCCTGTTCTTGTTAATATAACCTAGCCTACAATGCCAAAGATAAGCATCCGTGACATTATCTAATCTAGGACACTTCTTTGATGTGTACATTAAACTAATAGGCCGTGATAAAATATAGATGTCATTACTCATTTGTCCATTTATCACAGTAACATCATTCATAATGATATCATAATAATTATTCTTTATTAAAATTTTATATCTATTCATGGCCAAAAGGCCTATAGAAATTATATTCAATAAGAATGATGGACAACAGTGACAATCCCTCAAAATAATGATATTAGAATTTAAAACAAGCTTGACAATTTTTAAAGCTAGAACTGAAATAGATCATCCATCTGTAATGTTTAGAAATCTCTCACCGTCTTCAAACCTTCTACTAACCTAAAGTTCCTATAACGAATTGCAAATATTAACAGAACTTTCAGTATCTAATATCCAGATCGTAGTATCATAAATAAAAAAATTGTAAGATATTATTATATAATTACTTTGACCAACAACTGCTTGCTTCTTTCTCTTATGGCCTATTTGGATTAAAGAAGTAATGTATTGAGGACAGTTCTTCTTTTAGTGACCCAGCTTCTTATAGTAGAAGCACTCTGCCTGACTCTAGTCAGCCTTAGACTTCTTGATCTGAATGAGCTTAGATGCTCTAGCATTCTGTACCTTCTTTTTATTCTTCTTTTTTTCTTTCTTAAAGAGATGATGCCCAGAAGAAGATCCTCCCACTACATTCACTGAAACTTAGTGGAGCTGGTGATCCTTCTCAAAGGTCTGCAGCAACCCCAGCAAATCATGGTAGTTAACTATAGGCTTAGTCATTCTATAATGACTAAGGAAAGAGAGGTAGATTTGGACAGAGAGTTCATAATCGCATCTTTTCTAAGCTGCTTATACAAAAAAAATCCAAGTTTGCTCAGATGCTTAATTTGTTCAGTCATATATAGTATATGATCGGTGACTGATGCCTCCTCCCTTATTCAAGCATTAAAGACAACGCAACTAGTCTTATGCCTCTCAACATCATCAAAAGTGCTAAAGAACTCATTCAATACTTATAGTATATCCTCCTCAAACTTGTGACTGAACTCATCGTTCATCATCACCTACATGATGCAACGTATCATGGTTTGATCGTTAAGCCACTTCTGATAAGTGTCTCGAACTGCACCACAAGTGTTCGAAGCATGCTCCTAAAGTGTTGAATCTGTTAGAACATACAAGTTCCGCTCGTGTTCCAAAATGATCTTTAATTTTTGATACCAACTATCAAAATTAGATCCCATCAACTTATCACTGTCCAATAGTGATTGCAACGACAACGTACTAGCCATAACTGTATAAAAGAAAAAATCATAAGACCAATTAGTATATGAATTATTTAAGTCTAAAGACTTGAACTTTAGTCTAAAAATTCTTTCACTATTTTATACGAATTGGTAGTCTCTATCTCCAATTCGAAGAATTACTTTAATTCTTTAATAGGTATTAGAATTCACACAGACTCTACATGGGTCTGAATATGATTTGGCCAACCTATGTGCATCTACAGATAGGTTCTTAACCAATTGCTTTTTCAAATAATTTTTAGTTTTAAATTAGTTTTGCCCCAAGCATCACTTCAGCAGGCATGTGGTGTCTCCACTGAAAATCCTGATTAGGTCCAACTATTAACATGACAGTGCATCTAACTAACGAATGATTAGATCTGAGTGTGGCTCAGCCAATCTGACCATCCATTAGAGAGTCATAACTGAGTCATTATATAATAAATGATAATTTCAATAACAGATAAGCACCAAGCATATGGTGTCTCCAATGATTATTAGACTATTGGACCGATTATCATCCACCTTAATGGGAGGCTATGATCTAGTTATCCCATAACTATTTCACTTTAAAGATCTAATAATTTAAAAAATTTATTTACATATTTTTAGAAATAAGAAAAGAGATTGATCAGCTAATCATAATCCTCTCACTGACTTCACAAAGCCATCAAAGAAGACTAAAGACAAGTTGGTCCTAAAATACCTAAATCAGTCAAAACTGATTTACCTAGCTAGCATGGGTCAATCCGAATTATTAAACGACCTAATCAAAATCTAATCAACCACATTGGCCACATAAGTGGAGACCGATGGGAGGGTCCTCATTTTTTTCCTTAGTTAAACACCAATGTAGTTGGCTAGAAAAGAAAACAATCCCAATTAAAAATATCGTTCAGCCACTTGCCTTAAACACCAATTGATTTATCTATTTCGATTTGATCAGCTTATAGACTTAGATTCGATCATTGAGCTAACAATCAGGTCTATTTGATCTAATCAAAGATATGGACTTGACCAACTACAACTATTATATTTGATCTAGAGTATCCTTAACCTAGTCTAA
Organism: Elaeis guineensis; assembly: GCF_000442705.2. NCBI lineage: Eukaryota > Viridiplantae > Streptophyta > Magnoliopsida > Arecales > Arecaceae > Elaeis > Elaeis guineensis. The sequence continues at coordinate 11,720,281 of NC_026003.2, read as the reverse complement.
ATCAATTTTTGGTTAGATTTGATCAACTACTCAATTTAGTCTATTAACTCTTTGATTCTAATCCTAGGTCTAACCCAGTTAAAAAGATCTGATTCGAGCTAACCGATAGCCTCATATTTTATGCAATATCATTAGATCTTAAATTCATAATTCTAGATTTAAATGTTTAACCCTTAATTTTTAATTAAGTGTAGTATTAACATGGATTTAGGTTAGGTTTTGAAATCATTTCAAGTGTAAACTATTTTACATTAAATTTTATACATAAATATTCAGTTCTGAAATTTGAGTCGGCTCACCCCTGGATTGAGCCGACTCATCACAGTGGATCGATTAAGTTCTGAGACATAGTTGACTCACTGATGATCAGCCTGCACAGATTGGGTTGGCTCATCAAGGAACTAAGCCAACCCATCATCGTTCTGAGTCGACTCAAATCAAAACTAAGTCCACTCAGCAGGCTTGACAGCAATATATTATAAAATTTTTAGAACAAATATTTTTGCATAACCAATAATAAAATTAATCATAAATTATTTTTAGATCTAATCAAAACTAATTTATGATTTTAAATTTTATTTATCATGATTAAAATAATTTTTTTCATGATTTTTCTTCATGAAACATCATAATGGCACTCCTACACGTCATAAGAGAACTTATGGAATGAGAAGAAAGGATCTTTAAATCTTACTTGCTCTTATGATCGGACGGTCTGATTATGCATAATCTGAGTACTATGCTACTAAGACATCTAATCTAACATATCACATATGAGATAGATTAATTTTAGATCTATATGCATATGTATTCATATCATATCGAATCTTAGTTCTGATACCAATTGAAGAAAACATAGGCAATTTTATGCATGTATTTTTAATTTTTTTTATAAAAGCAGACTAGATTAAATAATTTAATCTACTATGCATATATTAGATCAAATCTAAAAACTACCTATTAAGGATCATATGACATAAATAATATGCATAATCTGAAATCTTAACACTATTGATCATATCAATAAAGTAGTAGATCACATCTATGATAGATTAGATCATATCTATTGAGATCAGATCTCATATCAGAGCATAGGTAGCTAATCACCACAACTAACAACTGTGGATTTGAGGTTCTTCCTGATGTCAAGCAATAGCTGCACAGGATGTCCGACCTTTACGGAAGTCCACACGAAGCCTTGAAGCTGATCGATCTTGCAAAAGTGCTAGCTTGCGCAGAAACTTTTTGCAGGTTGATCTAGGTCCTTCTTTGAAAACTCTCGGACCCTTTCAAGAGGAGAAAAAGGACTATAGGAGGATGTAGGATTGGTGGAAGAAGGTAAGGGAGAACCCTTTCTCTCTTATTTTTCCTCTCACCCAAAATCCTGGTTCACTCACCCTAAGAGAAGATGGTTCTCCTCTAATCTCTCAAGCCAAGAAGGCAGCCCACCCGAAGACCTCATGCCCCACACTTGTTCGGTCACTCTCTCAAAAATTTTTCATGATAAAAACCAACCTCATTGTCACACAAAATAGATCCCTTCTTAAGGGTGGTGGTGAGGAGTGGATTGGATAGGATAAAGACTAGGTTGTTGAGTTTAAATTCAAACCCATTTGAATTCAAAACCAAACTAACTTATGCTATCCACAATGGGATGTTAAGAAGGTGGGTGAGAAACTTTAAATTGGCATGCAAAAGCTTCATGCAGATTCAAAATTTGTGTGAAGGCATGAGGGCATGAAGAGATTGCTGGCGCATGAGATTTAAAATTCAAACCTATTTGAATTTCATTTGATCCAATTTGATCTTTAACCAAATCTTTTTTGGTTAGACCCAAAAGGATGATTGAACCTAATCTAATTAGGCACCAATATAACTTGATTAAATCTTAATTCAATCAAGAATTAATTGAGTATAAATCCTAATCAAATCAGAAATCAAACATCCTTAGCGATTAGATCATCTTATAATTTAATCAGATCAAACCTAATTGAATCTTATTCAATTAAACTTGATTCAAATCTTATTACTCAATCAAATTGAGCTAATCAGTAATCTAATTGCTAATTAATCTCCTATAATTTACTAATCGTTAGCAAATTATTTCATTGCAATATTTGCACAAGATTAATTACCAATCATATTGATGATTATATCCTCAAACGATTCTCAATCATTGATCAGCTATCTGATCAGATAGAAACTTCTATTATGTATGACCTTATAGGTTCAAATCTAAATCAGTAGTATAAGAATAAATTTTTATACTAATCGAAGTAACCATCTAGCAATGATATCCGACGTTCGGATAGCGGAGTGGTTGCAAAGCAACATTCAAGAATCCTTGGTATATGGTTACCATATAATTTATCCCTTTGATCCTCAATACTCAGGATAACTTCACAGTTAAACTGTTAACTCTTAATCAGTACATCTATATTATGCCTCAACCTTATAAATTTTGTGACTCCTCACAAGGATTACCCTGGTTAAGATTTTGCTGTATTGAGACATAATGTAGCACTAACTCCTAAAATCAAGAGCAATCAATCTCATCTTGACTTACCCACCAACTTTGTAAGCACTTGACTATATCCAAAAATCTTTTATCACTGAATTAAAAATTCAGATAGTCCGACATCAAAGCATAGTAAGTTGCTTGTAAGTCATCATGGTGATCTCAGATTGGAGGGACACTTATACCCATATCCTTCATGAGCTACTCTTGACAGCAGGATGCTCCATAGTTTAATCACGTTTAGTGTAAAATACTCCTACATTTCACCTGCATGCCATAGTAGTGTCTCCATACTCCTTGGTCATGAGGACAACCAACTCATATGGCACACAATAACCTATACTTGATAAATATTATCATCCTAGTAATAACATATCATTTGATCATGAACAAGCTTAAGAACTACATGATAAGTCCTCTTTTATCGATAAAAAATAGTTATAAAGACTTCATCATAACACAGGAGTTCAATAAAGAAGATGCACAGTTTATAATAAAAATATCAAATAATTTTTATTAATTTATAATTTATATATAATTTATAAATAGCATAATCGTTTACAAATAGATGATTCACTTTAGAACATATTTTCTAACACCAACACCATAGAATCATACAATCGTTGAGTCGTAGGCCTCGAGATACGTCCAATCTCCATTATTGGATAGACCTTCAGGATAGTTAGATCATCCTCAGAGGTTATAGTTCACTCGACAAAGATTTTCAAGGCGATCCGTGAGTTGGCCTTTCAGTTACATTGCTGTCGAGCTATTTCTGTCGATTATTTCGATCTCGACCGTTTGTCATTGGATTATCTTTGAAGCATTCATTTGTGGAAGATCCTATCTTAGATTAGGATATCCTTCCATCTTCAGTGCTTCGCTGACCCATATCTGAAAGTCATGGTGCCTAAATTAGGATGTTTCTGGGAGATCAATCCAGTCATTGGAGTTCATAAAGGTGTTCGAATATTTACTATCATATCTAGAGCCATGCAGAACACCTTCCTCTCCCACTTCTCCCTCAAGGGGACTATGCACTGGCCAGTCGTACTCCTCAAGCATTTAAGATCAAGTACCTTTCTGGTAATGATGATACATTGAAAAGGGCAATCAGCATCTCGATTTTTGGTGGCACAATCTTCGAGGCCTCTCCCATGGCGACACGTGTCCTGGGCCAGTGGGGTAGTTGGAGGCACCAGGGTGTGACTTTTCTATAAATAGAGCCCCTTACTACTTGGAGCCCAAACCATCCAACTGTCCTTCTAGGATGTCGCCTTCTTGGGCGCTGCAGTGTTGTCACCACTCACTTTCGCTCAATGTAGCCTTCTTACATCTCTGTGTGACCAAAGTTCACCTTAGCAGGGTGTGCTAAAGGAGAGTGTGTTGAGTAGTATCTTTGTTTGGTATGGGAAATATTGGAAATCTCTTTCACTTTGCTCACTGAGCAGCGACGGCGGTCGCCGGGGTTGCTTTGGGATATCACTCCATGGGACGATCTTGGATCTTTTCGAGAGTGGCCCATCCCTCTTCGGTGGTTGTAGCCTTCCGACCATCCTTAGTGTTTTATCGTAAAGATAAATGTGTCTCTATGGACCATGAGTCTAGCATCGTCGAGTCTTACCGCTTTCATCACATCAATCCGATGTAGGGACTTGATGATGGTCAAGCTTGTACATTTTCTTCTTTCACTCTAATGGATTTTGTTTGGTTAAAGTCATCTTGCAATGAAACTTTTTTTCTTAATAAAATATTTCTTTAATCCTTGTTTGCACCTTGCATGGCCATCCCAAAGTTATTGTGAAAGGCTCCTCCGAGGTGTCATCTAGGATCGATCTGAAGTCATCTCTGACCCCTGCTTGACTCGTCCATGGATAAGGAGTGATACATGATCACATGAGGTCTCTGATGGTCTTCGACATTGTTCTGATGACTAATCTTAATTTGGTCGAAGCTTATGATTGGGCTTCCCATTAGAAGAAAGTATTTTATTGATGACAAAGGCACAGTGTATTATATTTCTCACCGATAGTATATCGAAAGGCTTTCAGAGTCCCAGGTTCATAGAAGCCAGATGCTATTGAAAATTTTTGATGCATAGGCTCCAGGTCAGGTTGCTTCTGTTAGCTGACTCGATCTTTCTGCTTTGGAGTTAGCCCATCTTGTTCTGTAGGCTTAGGCACTTTGGTTCATCCAAGCATAGGGCTCTCAAGTCAGGAGGTCTTGGCTTGGGTGCGGGCGTTGTAGCAATTAGCCACCCACTACCGATGTGATTCCATCCTATCCTAACCTCTTATCTCGATGATCCATGTTGGGTGTTCAGCTTCGACCCATTTGATGATGTGGTCAGTCGTCATGATAAGGAACTATCTCCATCTTGACACCATCGAGGATGCCCACGCTCGTAGGGCAAAATTTTTTGCATCTTTTCGCACCGAACATCAATGACCATGAAACTTGTCACTTAATCTTCCTTGCCTTCTACCCCCTGCTAGTGGTAAGTCCTGGGATCATGTTTATGAGGCTAGTCGTCGAATTATCATTGATGTCATTGCCTGCATCGATGTTCGCCCGATGTGACCCTCCTTCTGGATCTTTCCTCTTGTTCTGTGTATATTTCCCAAGATATCCCCAATAGATGAGGTGTTCGGCTTCATCCTTCAGCTAGCAATGCTTCTCGGTGTTATGGCTATGATCTTGATGGAAGTGGTAGTATTCCTTCCGATCTCACTCTCATTTTCTCAAGCCGACATATGTAATCCTAGCTTTCAATTTTTTTCAGGATCTGAGTGCAAGGGGCAGAGAGAAGGGTGTAGTTGTGGAAGCATCATTTGGATTCTTTGGGCTCCCCTACTTCCGAGGGTGATTTTCTCCACCCCTGCTTTCGAGCTCTGCAATTATTGTTGCGGGGCCTCTTTTTCTCACCATTTTTCTTTCCTTCTTCTTCCCGATGATGGGTCTTGTTATGATCCAGGTGGTGTGCCCAAGGCCCAGGGGACCAAGGCTAAGGCCAAAGTTCATCATTCATGAAGGCTTCATGGAGACTCTAGGGCTAGTTGGGCCCTAGGTTGAAAGGCTGTGGGCCTTTCGGGTTCTTGAGGTCTAGGTTATGTGGGCCTCAAGGGACCAACTCTTTATGGGCCAGGTCTGGGCCCAGGAGAGGTGAGATTAGGTCGAGTCATGGGTGTACATGGGCTTGGGTTAACCTAATCTCTCATAGAGTTGGTCAAGGGAGTTTTGGGTTTGGGTCACTTGACCCGATGTTTATATATACATGTACTTGTATAGGTTTGAAAAAAGTCAAGAAAATAGACAACTCTTTCTCCCAAGTCTCTCTCTTTCTTCTCCCTCTCTCTCCAGCCATCTTCCATGCCCCAGGAGCAAGAAACCCTAGGGTTTCTTGCCGCCAGGTCCAGATAAGGAAAGAAAGGAAGGGAGGCGCTAGCCCCTTCCCCCTTGCAGCCGCCTACCAGATCTGCTCTCTCTCTCTTGGAGGCACCCAAACACCAGGTCCAGGACCTGAAATCTCTTAAGAAGAGGTTGGTACAAATCTCTGTCAGATCTAGAGTTGATCTGAGATCGTTTGAGGTATGGGTGAGATCTCCATCAACAGATCTACAAGAAAGGCCGCAGCAGGACAGATCTGCGAGGTCTGTCTCCATCTATCTTCTTCCCCATCTAAAATACCCCGATTTAAGATCTATGAATTGGAGGACCTTGGTCCAGGTCTGATCTAGTTTGATACCAGTTTTTGAATTTTTTAGAGGTAGTTTTAGAGGCGTTCATCATCTGGAACGAAAGGCTGACGAAGAAGACAGCAACCAGGCTGATTTCATCAAGGGCCTTGAATCGTATCCAGACGACTCCAGATCTAATCGTTGCTGGTTTCGCTGCACCCAAGGTCTGTGGGAGGAGCAGAGATCATGATCCAATAGTTGGTATCAGAGCCACAATGGTGAGGAAGCGGTTCCAAGCATGAGAAGTTGAAGATCCCAAGTGCTGAAAATTTTCAGCAAGGTACCATCAAGGTATATTCTACACTTCTTGATTTTATATTGCTTGTTTGGCTTGGATCCAGTCATGGGCAGCAATATGAAGGTCGATTTTGAGAAGTTTGATGGCAAGAAAAATTTTTCCATGTGGAAAATCCGGATGGAGGATCTTCTGGTGCAAGCAGATCTAGATCAGGCTTTGGATGAGAAGCCTGAGGGAATGACAGATAGACAGTGGGCATCGTTGGAGAAGAAAGCATACTCGATGATCAGAGGATGTTTGGCGGATGCGGCGTTGTATTCGATGCTGGAAGAAAAGACCCCGAAGGGCCTTTGGTCGAAGTTGCACACCATGTATATGGGGAAGAATATGTGCAACAAGCTGATGCTGAAGAAGAGGTTGTACAGTCTTCGGATGCAGGAGGGATCTGATGTGATTGGCCACATTCAGAGGTTCGACCAGTTATGCATGGAGTTGGTGAATATCGGGGTGAAGCTGGATGAGGAGGACAAGTCTCTATTGCTTCTATGTTCGCTGCCCGGATCATATGATTCTTTGGTGACTACACTGCTCTACGGCAAGGAGACTCTGGAGTATGAGGACATGGTCTCGGTACTGAGGTCGAATGAGCAGAGGAAAAAGTTGACCAGAGATCGGGCTCCCCAGGAGGGTTTGGCAGTAGGGGAGAGGACAGGTAGAGGCAGAGGTAGAAGCAAGTCCAGGGGGCGGTCCAAGTTCAGGAAGGGAAAGAAAGAGGTGAAATGCTTTAAGTGCAATGAGTTTGGGCACTTCAAGCGAGAATGTCCACTATGGAAGAGCAAGAAGGGAGAAAGAAGTGGCTCAGAATCAGTGAGTGCAGTTGCTGGGCAGCAGGTGGAGGATGATCTACTTGTGGTATCAGATGGTCACAGGCAGTACATAGAGGAGTGGACACTGGACTCTGCGTGCTCACATCACTACACACCACACAGGTCTTGGTTTGCTACATACACCAAGACAGATGAGGGATCAGTAACTCTAGGCGACAATCATCCTTGCAAGGTGGCTGGGATAGGGACAGTCAGGGTGAGGATGTTTGATGGGATTGTGAGGACATTGATAAATGTAAAGCACATCCAGAGCTGGAAAAAAATATGGTGTCACTAGGCTACTTGAAGCGCAGTGGATACAGCTTCAGTAGGAGGGCTAGAAGCAGAGTACTGAACATCTCCAATGGAGCTATGGTAGTGATGAGAGGCAGGAGATTGGACAATAACCTCTATCGCATGGAGGGATATGTGGTGACCGGAGAGTCTGATGCAGCAGCTGCAGCACAAGACCAGGAGGAGACTTACAGGATGTGGCACTATCGCCTAGGCCATATGGGTGACAGGGGGCTGAGGGAGTTGAGCAGGAGAGGACTCATCTCTGATCTGGAGGATGGTGCTACATGGGAGATCTGTGAGCCTTGCCAGATGGAAAAGCAGAGGAGAGTTTAGTTCACCATCAGTATAGCCCGTAGTGCAACCCCTCTGGAGTTAGTACACACGGATGTGTGGGGACCAGCCCCAGTTTTAGCTAAGAATGGGGCTAGATACTTCATGACCCTGATTGATGATTTCTCAAGGAAGCTTTGGATTTACTTCATGAGAGAGAAGTCAGAGGTCTTCACCAAGTTCAAGATCTGGAGAGCTGAGGTGGAGAAGGAGCAGGGGAGGAGCGTGAAGTGTCTGAGGTCAGACAATGGCGGGGAGTACACCAGCAGAGAGTTCCAGGACTACTGTGAGGAGTGTGGGATCAGGAGATACTTCTCAGTTAGGAGGACTCCCCAGCAGAATGGGGTGGCCGAGAGGATGAACAGAATACTTTTGGAAAAAGCACGATGCATGAGGCTGCAAGCAGGGCTTCCTAAAGAGTTCTGGGTTGACACAGTTGACACAGCGGGTTACTTGGTCAATCGATCACCTCACACCAGGTTGGATGGCAGGCTTTCAGAGGAGGTGTGGTCTGGAAGGACAGTTGGGCTGGGCCATCTACGGGTATTTGGGTGCACGGCCTATGTGCACATTGGAGCTGGTGAGCGGAGCAAGCTAGACGCCAGATCACGCAAGGCGGTGTTTCTAGGCTATCCGTGAGGAATCAAGGGATACAGGCTGTGGGATCCCTTAGAAAAGAAGGTCATCATTAGTCGGGATGTGACTTTTGATAAGGAGTCAGTCCTACGGAGGTGAGCAGGCATGGAGGAGCAGCAGGAGGAGGTCCAGCAGGGCACTGCTGGACAGCTTACCTCTTTTATTTTGCCTCTTGCAGGTACTACGGGAGGACATGACATTCAGGTGGAGAACCTACCTAAGGTGTCTCCACAAATGGAGAGGACTCGGATGGATGATCGAGACGGAGAGGTCCAGCAGGAGCGAGCTAGATCGAGGACTGATATCGGTGTTGCCCTACACAAGCCCAAGAGGACCATCAGGCAACCGGACCGATATGGCTTCGAGGAGACGCTGTCATATGCCCTGGTGACAATGAATGAAGACCCATATACGTATCAGGAGGCTATTGAGAGCCAGGATAGAGAGCAGTGGGTCCAGACGATGTCCGAGGATATGCAGTCTCTCCATCAGAACCAGACGTGGCGATTGGTGCAGTTGCCACAGGGGAAGAGGCCCATTGGCTGCAAATGGGTCTACAGTCGCAAGGACAGAGTGGAGCTGGTTGAGGCCTTGGGACACCAAGGTGGAGATTGTTATGATCCAGGTGGTGTGCCCAAGGCCCAGGGGACCAAGGCTAAGGCCAAGATCTATCATTCATGAAGGCTTCATGGAGACTCTAGGGCTAGTTGGGCCCTAGGTTGAAAGGCTGTGGGCCTTTCGGGTTCTTGAGGTCTAGGTTATGTGGGCCTCAAGGGACCAACTCTTTATGGGCCAGGTCTGGGTTCAGGAGAGGTGAGATTAGGTCGAGTCATGGGTGTACATGGGCTTGGGTTAACCTAATCTCCCATAGAGTTGGTCAAGGGAGTTTTGGGTTTGGGTCACTTGACCCGGTGTTTATATATACATGTACTTGTATAGGTTTGAAAAAATCAAGAAAATAGACAACTCTTTCTCCCAAGTCTCTCTCTTTCTTCTCCCTCTCTCTCCAGCCATCTTCCATGCCCCAGGAGCAAGAAACCCTAGGGTTTCTTGCCGCCAGGTCCAGATAAGGAAAGAAAGGAAGGGAGGCGCTAGCCCCTTCCCCCTTGCAGCCGCCTACCAGATCTGCTCTCCCTCTCTTGCAGGTGCCCAAACACCAGGTCCAGGATCTAAAATCTCTTGAGAAGAGGTTGGTACAAGTCTCTTTCAGATCTGGAGTTGATCTGAGGTCGTTTGAGGCGTGGGTGAGATCTCCATCAACAGATCTACAAAAAAGGCTGCAGCAGGGCAGATCTGCGAGGTCTGTCTCCATCTATCTTCTTCCCCATGTAGAATATCCCGATTTGAGATCTATGAATTGGAGGACCTCAGTCCAGATCTGATCTAGTTGGGTACCAGATCTTGAATTTTTTAGAGGTAGTTTCAGAGGCGTTCATCATCTGGAACGAAAGGCTGACGAAGAAGATAGCAACCAGGCTGATTTCGTCAAGGGCCTTGAATCGTGTCCAGACGACTCCAGATCTATTCGTTGCTAGTTCCGCTGCACCCAAGGTCCGTGGGAGGAGCAGGGATCGTGCTCCAACAGGTCTTACCTTCCTTAGCCTAAGCGCATCTTCGAGCTCGGGCTAGAAGGTCAGCATAGTCTTTCAAAAAAAATTTACTAAGAAAAAAAATTGGGTACTCGTACTTGAGTTCTCGTTTTGTCACCAACATGGCGATGGATTTGTTGAAGTCATGGACTTCAGGGATTGCTGCATTAAGATGTGCCACGTAATTTAATAGCTTGCCTTCTCTTTGCTTAATAGAGAAGAAACTGCCATTATTCTTCGGTTATGGCCTCTGGCTATCGAAGTGCATTGCAAACTATCTTTCCAGCTGCTCGAATGAGTGAATCAATCCTTGTGAAGGATGAAAAACTAGACTCTCATGCTTTTCTTGAGAGTCACTGGGAAGGCTTGACAGAGGAGGATGTCGGATGCCCTCACAGTATTATGAGGGTCTTGTAACCCTCTAAGTAGTCGAGCAGGTCGGCCGTGCCATCGTATTGCTCAACTTGTGGTATTTTGAACCAATTTAAGACCGGTTCGCTCAAGATTTCTCGAGAAAATGGAGGTTAGATTGTGAAGTTAAAGCCATCATTCTGTTGATAGCTAGCTTTCTAGAATTCATCGATTCGGCGTTTCAATTTTTGAACCTTCCTCTCGAGTTCATCTTCTCACTGGAAATGGTGCCGACATAGGCTTGAGGTGGAGTCCTCCTTAGAGAGCTCCAGCGGTCAATCTCGTCGATCATCTCTTCTAGAACTTCAAGGGCATTGGGGCGAGAGGTGTGGGGTCAGTTTGGCTGATTGTGACCGCCAATGCGAAGCTTAAGCTGCATTCGAGCACCATTGACCTTGTTTAGACCTTTTCACATATGTCCAGTGGCTTCGTTGAGATGGGACTGCTGGGGGAGCTTGCGTCCGTGATATGCCGTCCTGTTGTAGTTGCTGTACAGCAGTTGCGAGCGTCTGGACTTGCTCTACCAGTGTGGTAATCGGGTCTAGATACACGATGGCGGACTATTAGAGAGGTTGTTCTCCGACGCTCCATCCATTGGGATTGCTATGCGGCGATGACTGCCGATGTGACATGGTGAGGTGGTTCTACGATCGAATTCTCACCATCTTCTTCCAGAAAATGAGGTCAGGGCCTTTTCTCTAGCACTAATCTATTGTTGCTCCTCTCCGACTGAGTCATGTGGTCGAGTAGCTAGACTGGACAGCTCAAATCAAGTGCCATGCTAGAGTCGACAGGCACCAAGTTAGAACTCCGATTCTTTACAAAGAAAGTCTGCATGTCGGACAAGAAGGTGGGGGTTCTCTGGTGGGGAATCCTCCGATGTTTAAATCAATGATCGTCGAAGAGAGAGAATACTAGAAGAAGGTGGTAAGAATAAGAATCTTGAGTTTAGAAAGAAAAAAATCCTCCTATTTTTCTCCTCGCTTCCCTTTTTATAGGAGAGGGTCTGCCATGCGATTAGTGTCTGCCGGAGTCAGAGTAGTAGCTGTCAAAGCCAAGATAGTGGATTTCGTCAGAGTTGGAGTGATGGCTGTTAGAGCCAGGATAGTGGATGTTAGTAGGCTATCCCAAGGCTAGTCATCTATATCTGAAGGAGCAGTGGGCCTGTGCAGCAGAGTACCAGTCCAGTGAGATCCGTGCACCAAGTGCCTCTAGAACCATCTGATCTGAAGGAAGGCTCGTACGAAGCCAGATCGAAAAGAAGATGATATCGGCTGGGGACCAACGATGCTGGGTTTGCCGAACTGCCGATCTCTTATGATCAGCTTTCAATCGATGATATTGGTGCCGTGCAGATCTCATGACCCGGGTGACTACATCACGAAGCCAGATATCTCCAATGTACCTGGAATTCAAATATGTCAGCAAGTGGACCAAATATGGTCCAACAACAATCATCCAATCAACAAGATTGTTCTGAGTAGATTTGTTTAACATGCTGCATATTTTAGTTTGTGGGCCTTTTGTTTCTTCACTTATTAGAAAATGAATCCAAAGAGATGTATTTACTAAAATAAATTTGTATCTATAATGGACTTAGGGAGAGCCTAATCAACAGCAGGATGGTGAAAGCTTTGGGAACTTCATAGGTAGGTGTAATAGAAGAGGACAGGTTGTCAAGGAACGTTAGAACGTTAGCTTTGGGGACACTTTTTATTTGGTACAGCATAAAAATAACAGCTTAGTAACAGTTGATTAAATAACAGCTTAGAAACAGATGTTTATTAATAATTATCTTTTATTCAATTATCTTTCATGAAAATTTTGTTATTAATAATTAGCCAAAACTACATTTTAATTCAAGCAGAAATTAGACACTGTTCTAGTACCGAGTCATAGGGAGCACGGATCCTTGTTTAATAGCAGTAGTCACAACCCTCTGCTTAGCAACCACAGGTTCAAAGTCCAATTCTTTGGGGATGCATCCCAGAAGTCCAGAATTGGATAAATATAATTTAGATGTATCTCCGCCTTTTTCCTCACTTTCTCTTTATTAAAAGGGAGCTTCAACTTCTGTTGTTTATGGACAATCGTTCGTAATCGAGCAATATCTACGTCTGTGCAGCCTCAGCTCCAATGAGATCCTTTCTCTTGGTCTTGGTTTTCGGGTAGGAGTTGAACTAGCACTCACCTTGCTGATGTTCGGATTCATTCACTGGGCAATCTTTATCTAACGATGTAATAATTTATCATAACATGGAAACACAATTCGACTACAACTTGGTGAAAAAAATATGACAAAGAGTGATGCTGCTTTGATGTTCAAATGGATACATAAAGGTGCATCATGCGATTAATTACAATTCCATGCCTCACATTGGTCACTTAGAAAACGTGAAATGATGAGGTGGGGTAGACTTGGTGTGCAGCAGGAGAAAAGTAGCAAAAGCAATTCTTTTGTGGAATGTAGGTGGAAGTGGCATGCTTCAGTGCTGCACTCTCCGCCATGGATTTAATGGCTGGTTGGTTCAGATAAGCATATTTACTTTTCGTCCACCTGCAGTCGAGCAAATCGATGTGACGTGTTATTAGCCCTAATTACCAACATAAAGCAATGATCCAGAATCAAGCCAACTACTCTAATATTCTTACCTTATAGTTTAGTCTTACAACTGGTTTGATTCAATGATTGAGCCAAACCTGATTGGTTATGGCTGGATACAAGGTTATCATGCAATTATTGGTTCGAAATCATGCTCATTTAACTCAAATTGAATCATATATAGCTGGCCTTGAATTTGAAATTTAGGCTTGAAACTAGTTCCAAGTGGAGCTTGATGAGACCCAAGGTTCATCAAGCTTGGTACTGCCCTCTTTTCACAATGGTGCATTATGTGGTTTGATCATGTTATATGTCAACCAATGCTTAATGATTTTTTTGATGGCCATAATAGAATTTGGCATCGCTTTTAGCATTGTTAAATAATGAGTAAAAAGCATCGATATTTCTTATTTAACGACGCTATTGCTAAAGGTCGGCGTTGACATACTGAAATTTTACGACGCTTTTAAACGTCGTTGAAATACGACGTTTTTAAAACGTCGGCAGGTCAGCGCAATCTGTCGATGTTTTCAAAAGCGTCGGCAAAAATAATGGTTAATTTTTTTTTACTGTAGTGATAGATCTCTTTATCACCGGAAAAGAAAGAAAAAAGAAAAAAAAGGAAAAAAACCCTAATCTAACCAATAAAACACTTAACCCACATGAAAATGTGCATGACATTAGCTTGTGGAAGGTTGTGGGTATAGGTACCCTTTTCTTGCAAGCATGGATGCAAAGGAGGCACCCCTCGTGGTCTTATCTGCACTATAATTTGAGACACAATGCACGTGAATGAGAGATGAACAAACACTTGAATAGTCTCAAAATCTTAGGATTTTGAGTATAATACTGAATTAGTTCATATATAAGACAAACTATGGAAAAGAAAAAATGATGATTGCTAAAATAATATTCCACTCTATCAATTAAGCAAACATCCCAGTTAAAGAAGCATGATTAATTTAGAGAGTTCGAACCTTAGCGGAATTTTGTTTTTCAAGTGTTTAATTTAGAAAGTGCTCACGGATCATATCATTTCTTTGGAAAAGAAATGATGGGCGGCGAGAGTTAAGAACCAAGGAAATGACAACAAATAAAAAGGTGGACTAAAGAATAAAGAGTCCCACTAGAGCTTGTTCTCTAGTGGCCACCTTTCAAGTAGACTAAACCTCGGCGTTTTTGGAGGCCCCAACTGCTTTCATATCATCTTGCGTTGTTTTCAATTTAAAACAAAGTAAACAAAGCTTAGAAGTCATCGAATTATAATATTGTTAAAAAAAAATGCAGCAAGTGGGAGTAGACCTACCACCCTTGATTCCCATTCGTAGCTCCTCCTTGTTATCTCCACCGCTCGCCTCCTTTCCTCCATCTCCCTTCTCATCGCAGTCCATTGTTGCCTCCCTCAGAGATTCCTCAAATCGCTTGTAATCTTCCTCCTGATCACCACAAACCTCATTATGATCATAATCAGAATCCTTCCTAATCCAATCAATTCCAATCAGCACAAACAAAATGTATAAAAAAAAAAAAAAAAAATCTTGGATACCAGAGCAACAAAGAGTTCTTAGCTCTTTTTAGTAACATTTAAAGCCTGCAAATTGCACCACTCCTCTATATAGGAATAAGTACTTGTTTCTTGAGTGTTGGACTCAAGTAATTCTAATAAATAAGAAGAAGAAGAAGAAGAAGAAAGAGGTCCTTGCCTTGAGGGCTTTAGCTCGGATCCGGGCGGCCGCCTTCTGAGCTGCAAGTAGGTGATCCTCCTCTTCCATCCTCTTCCTCCTCCAGAACATATCAATCTCATCCCTTGTCACACTCTTGACCATGGCTGCTGCCTTTCTTGGCCTGGGTGTCGCCCATGGTGTACTCGGCCGAGGCGGCGGTGGCGGCGGAGGTGATGGCGGAATACATGGCTTCTTTATTGAGCTCATTACCTTCCTCTTTGCCCCTGCTGTTTCCTTCTCCATTTCTTTTGATTGCCACTCCTTTCTTCTCTTTTTGTACCTTGACCAACTTTTCCTTATGGTAAGAACACCTAGTTCTACTACTTATACGTCAAAACTGCTATTCCAACCTAACGTTCTGTAGTGGACTGCCGGGTATACTTGCTATGAGTTCTCTTGCCCTTCTCTTTGATTAATTAGTTTACGGCATTTGATAATTGGCATCTCTGTAATCTCTGGTATCATATTCTCCTTTTGTTGTAGGTTCACTGTCATCATGGGGCCTACCAAATGCCTTGGTTAGACTAAGTCTTTGTAATGGAGTGATAACAACAGTTTGATTGCTGGTGCTGATTCAGCTAGCGTTCAATTTTGACCGGCAGGAAGAAATAGGAGAGTCAAGATAAATCCAATACCATACTCTTGAGCTCCATTCACTTCAATTATTTGATGAAACTAAACTAGCAAATGCGTATCCTTGATTGTGTCGCTAAACCACAGGCCACGGTGCATATCGTTGTTGCATCACTAAATCATAAGCCCGCTTATCTATCCATCTATCTATCTATTTAAAAATTAATCATAACTAAAAATCCTCCTAACTTAAGGGTACATTATACTTACATAAAATAATTTAAAAAATCTACACTTATCCACCAAAATTTAATTTTATCTAGCACTTTAATTGATAACATAAAGAACATTGGTCAAATTGTTGACCTTAAATGGGATCCTAATGCTATATCGGAAAAAACTTAAAAAATGACCACAATAATCTTAAGTGACTTCATAGGCATCCAAGGACATAAGAAAATATGTGCATTTTCCTCTCTAACCAAGGATAATTTCGGTTTTTTAACATGAGGTAAAAGCTTTCGTTAATACTGTTAATAAACGTAAATCTTATTGGGAGATGGGGTCTACTTTTAAAAAGGAAAAAAAAACAAAAGAACTTATTGGACTCATAGTTTGACTGATTCATCAAGATTAGGTTTGAGGCCATGGACCTGCTTGACTAATAGAATGCAACTCTAGACTTGGTGGAAGTCTAGCGTTGCGACCAAGCCCAATGCCATTTCTAGAACCTGGATCTGTTTGACTGAATGAATGATTCACTGCTCAGCCCAATAGATGTTAGACTTGAATAAGTCATCCTGCTCACTAGCTAATAGACTTGAAAGCTTGAGCTCAATTATATTACTTCCAAACCCAATCATACAAGCTGAGGTTAAGCCTACATATTGATCTCAAGCCCTTGCAGAAGCTGTTCCAGTATTACTTGAAGTCAAAAATTTAATATTGATCATGCTTTAGGCATCTAATAGCTAATTTAAACTTTTATGATTTAGTTGCGCTATGAGAGTATGGGGCGAGTCCATTATTTTAAACGAGGCAAAGCATTGTATTGTGTTATTGCCTACTCTTATTGCATATATGGGATTTGAAGCCTGCAATTGAGGACCGCAAAATAGTTTTGTTCATTCTGAGTGCCGATTTATAAACTGAGTCGCCGGTGGGGGATAATAATATAAAAAAAATGCAACATGATAACTGATATTATGAATGGTTATGTGGCATGTGCTTGAATTTTTGTTATTTATTATGATATGATGCGATTTGAATGATGCATGATATCTCATGTATTACAGTGTATATGGCATAATATATCAAGATTTATCACACTAATTGCTTCTTAACATGTATAGTTTCGCTCCATTGTTATTTGGTATTCTCTGACCATGAATAATATTTGAATGAAATTTGTATGCCTAGCATGTATGCATAGTTATCTTGTTCTTTTTTGGCTAATGGATGATGGTTCTTTTTACATTATTATGGTGGTGACAAGAGCAGAGGTATGGACATATGTAGAACATAGCATAAGGGTCCATGCCATGAAACATGGGATGTGAATTGCTCATGGATTTAGGACGTCTTATTGGCCTATTGTCATAGTGGTCTCTCTGCAGGACTTGCAACACCATAGGAGACCTACGGTTCTTGAATTATGTGTGCTGTTGTTTTCGGGTGAGTAAAGAGGAATGCTTCTTGAACTTGGATTCAATTGCTAGTTCAAAGGCTGCATATAGTTTTAGGTATCATGGACCATTTCTTATGACTTACTTGAAAATTTACAGGCTTGTGAAATATGATTGGTGCAGTAGTACCATACAAGTTTGCATGGTTAATTCTGCATGCTCATGATTGTTTATATGGATCTCTCACTTTCCCGATGCAAACCTACTATTTGTTACTGTGGATATGATATGATTAAAAAGTAGCTTGATGATCCTTGTTATTGTTGGGAAACGTATCCTAAAGCCAATCATCTAAGTGGTAGATGATTGAAATTAGTATATGAATTATCTAATAATAATAGTTATTTGACAGGTTCATCATAAAAGTTCTATCTTCCTTAAATGAACTCCTAAATTATGATGAAGTTCTTAGAACCACAATCAATCGATAAAGGAAGATTTATCAGATGGTTCTTAAATTGTTCACGATCAAATGATAAGTTATTAACAAAAATGATAACTTATCAAGTGTAGATCGTTGTATGCCATATACGTTGGTTGTCCTAATAACCAAGTGGTATAGAGACACTGGTATGGCATCCAGGTGAGATGTAGGAGTACATCTGCATTGAACGTGACCCATGTAACACTCTACTGTCAAGGGTAGTTAACTAAGGCCAATGGGTATAAGTATCCTTCCGACCTGAGATCACCACGGTGACTTGCAAGCAACTCATTGTGCTTTGATGTCGGATTACCTATATTTTTAATATAGGTTCGAAAAGTTTCTGGGTATAGTCAAGTACTTGTGAAGTCGGTGTGTGAGTCAAGATGGGATTGACCACTCCTGATTAACTTCAGAAAAAGAATGTCTTGCTGTATTTCAATTTAGCAAAAATTAAGCTTGAGTAATCCTCGTGAGAAGTCACGAGATTTGCAAAATTTTGAAACACAATAGAGATGACTTCTATGAGTGTTGACAGCATACTCGAAGTCGTCTTGAGCATTATTGATCAAAAAGATGAATTATACGGTAACCATAGGTCAGGGTTCTTAGAATGTTACTTTGCATACATTCAACCTATCTGGACGTCGGGAACCATTGCTAGATGGTTACTTCGACTAGTACAGGAATTGGTTCCTGTGCTACCGACTTAGGTTCGAACCTATAGGGTCACACACATAAGAGGTTGTAACCTAATCAGATGGTTAATCGATGATTGAAAATCGTTCTAAGGTTAAATGATTAATGTGATTGATGTTTGACCTAATGCAAGTGTTGCAAGAGGATCGATTAGCAATTGGATTGCTAATTTGCTCAATTTGATTGAGCAATTGGTCTGAGATCAAGTCTAATTGAATTTGATTCAATTAGAATTAGTTTGAATTTAATTGGATTAAATCTAATTGATTTATTGGATAAGCCAATTGCAAGAGAGAACAAGTCCTTGTTCGACTAGGACTTGTATGCACCTAATTCTTAATTAAGTTAGAATTTTAATTAGAATTAAATATAGTTTAATCTGATTTAATTGGACTCTTAGATGGAGTAGGATCACCATTAATTAGGTTGCAATTAATTTGGATTGGGTTTAAAGTGTTTCACCTAATCTACATAAGAATCCTAATTAGACTAGGATTCCATATCATCTCTTGCGCCACCTAAGAAATCTCAAGCCCACGTCCACTAATTAATTTTCAGATATTTTTTTATGATATCCACTGAAGCGAAAATTCAGTGCAGGGGCAAAATGGTAATTTTAAATTTTTTTCAAAATTACTATTTTACAGCGAAATTATTAATTAATCTTATTAATTAATACTAATTAATCCTACACTAGGATCTAAATATGATACAACAGCATGCATTTAAATTTGAAACTCAAATTTGAAACAGTAAACTTTTTAATACACTGTGTTTAGAACACATCACCTTTTGCGGGTCGTCGATCACCACAATCTGATCACCGTCGGGGGGCTCTGATTGTCACATCGCAGCCACAGACCTCTGCGGATCGTCCACACGAAGCTCCCGTCTGATCGGCTCCTCACGAATGCTAGTTCGTGATTTCACCCTTTTGATGGCTGATGTTGATCGAACTCCTTCGATCGATGTGTGCCGACTCCTCGGATGCTCTGGATCGTCTGCATAATTGGTTGAGAGGCTGATGGATCTCTCCCTAAAATTTGATGGACTCACAACACTCGTGGCACACCAATCTCACTTCCCGAACCCTAGGTAGAAACCCTAGGGTACATGATTTATGTCACAAATTGACATAAAAAGTATCAATTAATATCTAAATTATCTAACTTTATTAAGAAATTGATACTTGTTATTATATTTTGCAGAAGAAGAGATCATCAATAGAAAGAACAAGGAAAGAGGATTCCAACGGCGAAAATTTTATGCAAAACGGAGTTAAATTGACCCAGGAATTGAAGAATGAAGAAAGAAGACTCAATTGGGTCAAACCCGAGTCAAATCAGATCAAAATTGGTCAAAAATCAACTGATTTGGTGATCTGATTAGCCGTCTGGTCCACAGCAACAGGCGCATGGACCATGGACCCATCGGCGCACCATAAACCCCCTAAAACCTCTTAGTCCCACATCGGAAGTTTTGAAAACCTTATAACCCCCAAATGCCTATAAAAAGCCCCCAAAGGCCCTTGTTTTATGTATTCTTCCTGGAGATCAAGCTTGTAACCCTAGATAGTGGGGTTTTTAGCTCTCTTTTCAAGCCTCGAGCTTTGAGGTTTTTGTAATAAATTTTTTTTATATATAAAATCTTATTTTTATGCAATTTCATCTCTTTACATTATGCAATTTATTTTTCTTGCAATTAGGATAGTTTAATTTATGCAATTTAATTTTATGCAATTAGGATAGTTTAATTTATGAAATTAGGGTAGTTTATTTTTCTGCATTTAAATTTTGCAAGTAGATTTAGATCATGTCTAGCTAAGCATCCCTTCTAGGGTTTGCGATGAAGCTAGATCATGAGTAGGGATTTTACATAGAGTTCTTTCTTTTTCTTAGGGTTTCTTTTTCTTCCTCTTTTGCCAAGAATTTTTGATGAACTACAGTTGGGTCAGAGTCCCTTCATAGGTCATACTTGATTCAGTGCATAGGAGGAGAAAACCCTAAGGGATCCTAGTTACTACTCCCCTGTAAAGAATCTTGATGGATTATCGTTGGGCCTTAGTCCCTTCATAATCTATGCTTGGGAAAGACAAAAGGAGTAGTCGTTAGGATCAATAAGAAAAATTCTAGGTAGAATTCCCTAATCTAGATCTAGTGGATTCAAAAAAACCCTAGATCCTTAGTCTTATTGTCTTTAGCAAACAACTTTCGACTTTCGATTTTTGTTAAAGCTCGCTTGAGCATAGATTTGAAAATCATTTTAAAAACCAAGTCTCTGTGGGATCGACCCGTACTCGCTGGTCGTGCTACTCTGCACACCGTGCGCTTGCGGTTTTATTTACAAATTTTAAGATTTGCACATCAAGTTTTTGGCGCCGTTGCCGGGGATCTGGCGTTTTAAATTATTTTCAAATATTTGTTCTTCGTGCGTTATAACTCTCTTTTTTTTTTTCTTTAGGTTTCTATATTTAGTTGGTGATTGCTGAAAAACTCAGGTACGCTTCTAATTTCTCTTTTATTATTTTTAGTTAATTACTTTTGCTTTTAGACCTAATCATTTGAATTTACTTAATCACAAAAAAAAAAAAAATATAAAACAAAACAAAAGACATTTCATAATCGTGAAGTAAAATATCAAAATAAAAAAAAAATTCTAAATTAAAATCTTTTACATTCTTGGTCATCTTGTTTATTTGTATTTGCATTTTCATAATTAATCTAAGGGCATCAACCCATTAACAAGATAATGTGGGGATTTCATTACCCTTCCTTAGCCCAAAAACCATCTCCATCATATTGCATTACCTAGACTTTTAATCTTAAAATCAATTAGACGTCAACCTTAAGGAATTCGAGCTCAATAGGACAAGGAACCCTAAGAGTTCTACCAAGTTTGAGTTGTTTGATTAGTTGGTGTCTAGGCAAGTCCCTGAGGGTGGTTTGTTAAATTGGTTCAATTGCTGGCCTGGCCAACTCGTTTGGTGTCTAGAAAGGCAACGATGAGTGAACCTCCCACCTCTTATACTTACCTGGCTAACTAGTTGATCAATCTCCACTTGGAAGGTTTGAAGGGTCATCTTGGAACAGTTAGGAGCTGTCTAGATTTAGGTTAACCCTAGGATAGATTGAGTTTAATTTATTGATTCACTTGTTTGAAAAAAAAAAAAAAATTTAAATTTAAATTAATTTGGTTACTTTTCTTTAGATTTAGGACTCCTTAGGATCTTCTCTTTAGAACTTTTTCTCTTTTCTTTCTTTTCCTTATACATAAAAATTTTATAAAAAAAAAAAAAAATTGTATAAACATCGAGAACCGTACACCTCGTGTGTGGAGAAGAGTGTCGGGTCGTCTAGTTAGAATTGAGTCAATTCCTGTTGTTCCAATGGCTGAACCAATCCAACCCATGACCCTTAAGGATTTGTGTTATCCAGTTGGCTCCATCCAACCATCTTGTATCAGGTTGCCACAACCCACAGCTAACAATTTTGAAATCAAACCTCAAATCATAAATATGCTTCCAAAATTCACAGGATTAGAAGATGCTTATATATTTATTAGAGAATTTGAGGAGGTATGTGCAACCATGAAACTGCAATTAACAGAGGATGAGGTCAAACTTAGATTAATCAACTTTGCCCTTAAGGACAATGCTAAGAAGTGGCTTTATAGTCTGCCAAACTATTCTGTCACTACTTGGGAGGGCTTTGTGAGAATATTTTTAAAAAAATATTTCCCCCATCATAAAACAGCTAGGATTAGGAATGAAATAAATCAATTTTACCAACTAGCTGGTGAATCATTTTGGAAGTACTTTGATCGTTTCAAGAATCTTTTGACCCAATGCCCACACCATGGAATAGAAACTTGGAGACTATGCCAGATCATCTATGAGGGGTTAGATTCAAACTCAAGAACCATGCTAGAGTCCATGTGCCAAGGCCAATTTATGGACAAAGAAACTACTGAAGCTTGGCAATTCTTAGAAGACCTAGCCGAGAAAAATTTACAGTGGGAAACAACTAGGGAACCTGATAAAGCTACACCTTCAAGAGGAGGAATGCATCAAATTCAACCAACCCTAGCATCAGAGGCCAAGATTGCAACCTTAACACGTAGATTGGAAGCCTTAGAATTACAGAGACCAGCCAATGTAAATCAAATATCTGCACCCATGTGTAAAGGGTGCAATGCACCAGACCATGTCTTAGAAGAATGTTCCTACTCGAATGAGTGTGCACAGGTGAATGCCACCTATCAAGGACCATTGAACAATCCTTATGCACCCACATATAACCCAGGTTGGAGGAATCACCCGAATTTCTCATGGTTCCAGAATCCTAATGTAGGTAATCCAAATTTCAATCAGCAAAATCTAAGATCCAACCCAGTGATGAACAACCCGCCAGGCTTCCATGATAATGACAAAAAAATTACCTCTTTAGAGAAAAGCCTAGAAGCCATGATGAAAACACATACCAGCTTTATGCAAACTACGGGTCAACTCATAAATAATAACACCCAAGCTATAGCCCGTCTGAAAATGCAAGTAAGTCAGCTGGCTTCGACCATTAGTGAACGAGAACATGGTAGGTTACCTAGCCAACATGAGCCAAATCCTAGGAACCAAAATGGTCCACGACCCCAACAAGGAAACCAAGTTAATGGTATAAATGCCATTCATACCTTAAGATCAGGAAAATAAATAGACAATAAGGTAGTTGCACTTGATGATATAGATGACTCATCTGCCGAGTCACCTTCTAAAACTACTACCTTTCAACCTCAAGCACCAGAAACTGAAAATTCACCTAGTCCAGTACTTAAAAGTCCTAGAGCTCCTTTTCCAAACAGACTGAAATCCAATAAATCTGAATATTTAGACAAAATTTTAGAGGTATTTAAACAAGTCCAAGTTAATATTCCTCTTTTAGATATAATCCATCAGGTTCCAACTTATGCCAAATTTTTAAAAGATCTCTGCACTAGGAAAAGGACCACTAATGTACCAAAGAAAGCATTTTTGGCTGCAAGTGTCAGTTCATACCTATCTAGCCATGTGCCAATTAAATATAAGGACCCTGGAGCTCCAACAATTTCTTGTGTTATTGGAGAAACCAATATAAAAAAGGCCTTGCTAGATCTAGGAGCTAGTGTGAATATCCTTCCATATTCGGTGTATGAACAACTAGGATTAGAAAAACTTCAACCTACTGGGATCACATTACAGTTAGCCGATAGATCTCTCAGGATCCCTAAGGGAATGGTCGAGGATGTTCTGATAAAGGTTGAAAATTTCATTTTTCCTGTAGATTTTATTGTTTTAGAGACTGAGCCAGTTGCGAATCCTAAAGGACATATACCTGTCATTTTAGGAAGACCATTCTTAGCTACGGCCAATGCTGAAATCAATTGTCGAAATGGTCTAATGAAGTTATCCTTTGGGAATATGACCATTGAGCTTAATGTTTTTAACTTAGAACAGGAATCCTCTTCTCATGCTGATGTCAATGTAGTCCAAGATGGTATTTATGAATCCATTGACATTAGTGATGATGAAGTCGACCTAGAGTCTAACCCCTGGTTAATCCATGAGTCTGAGGATGTCAATGAAATACTTAAAGAAAATCAGATTAATCAGGAATCGACACTTCCTACTGAACCAATCATTGAGATGGTGAACTCATCACCTAAACCATCGATAGAGGAAGCACCCATTTTAGAACTGAAGCCCCTCCCAGAACATCTCAAGTATGCATATCTAGGACCCAAAGAAACTTTGCCTGTAATTATTGCATCAGACCTAGATCCCAAGCAAGAGGAGGAGTTATTGTCAGTTCTAAAAGCAAATCAAGAGGCAATAGGTTGGACCATAGCAGATATCAAAGGAATAAGCCCTTCTATAGTTCAACATAGAATATACTTAGAGGAAGAGGCTAAACCAACAAGAGAAGCCCAAAGAAGGCTTAATCCAGTTATGAAGGATGTAGTTAAAAAGGAGATTCTGAAACTCCTAGATAGTGGAATAATTTATCCTATTTCTGATAGCTCTTGGGTAAGCCCAGTTCAAGTAGTACCCAAGAAATCTGGGGTAACAGTGGTCCAAAATGATGCAAACGAACTTATCCCAACTAGGACCCAAACGGGATGGAGGGTATGTATAGACTATAGAAAGTTGAATGCTGCGACAAGGAAAGATCACTTTCCTTTGCCATTTATTGATCAAATGTTGGAAAGACTAGCCGGACAAGAGTTTTACTGTTTTCTTGATGGATACTCCGGTTACAACCAGATCCCCATAGCCGCTGAAGATCAAGAAAAGACTACATTCACCTGTCCATTTGGTACTTTTGCCTATAGACGAATGCCCTTTGGACTATGTAATGCACCGGCAACCTTTCAGAGATGCATGATCAGCATATTTTCAGATATGATAGAACGATTTCTAGAAATTTTTATGGATGACTTTTCTGTTTTTGGTCTAACCTTCTCCGAGTGTCTGAATCACCTGCAATTAGTTCTAGAACGATGTAAGGAGAAGCACCTAGTTCTCAACTGGGAAAAATGTCAGTTTATGGTCAAACAGGGAATAGTTCTTGGCCATGTCATTTCTAAAAAGGGGATTGAAGTGGACAAGGCCAAAATAGATCTAATTGCAAGTCTTCCACCACCTAAATCTGTGAAAGAAATACGTTCATTTTTAGGTCATGCTGGATTCTATAGAAGGTTTATTGCCAACTTTAGCAAAGTAGCACGTCCACTGACTAATCTTTTGGCAAAGGATACTAAATTTGAATTTACTCATGAGTGCTTGGAATCCTTTGAATTTCTAAAAAATGCACTTGTATCAGCTCCAATCATTCATCCTCCTATCTGGTCTGAACCATTTGAATTAATGTGTGATGCGTCCGATCATGTTGTGGGCGCAATCTTAGGTCAACGAATAAATAAGCTGCCTAGAGTGATATATTATGCAAGTAAAACCTTAAATGATGCGCAGCTTAACTACACCACAACTGAGAAGGAGTTCCTTGCCGTTGTCTTTGCTTTAGAGAAATTTAGATCTTATTTGGTTGGGACCACACCATTGTTTACACCGATCACTCAGCCATTAGACATCTCCTAGCAAAGAAGGATGCCAAGGCACGTTTAATCAGATGGATTTTGCTCCTTCAAGAATTTGACCTAGAAATTAGGGACAAGAAAGGCACTGAGAACGTTGTAGCAGATCATTTGTCCCGAATTCCAGTTGCACCATCTAGTGAACCACCCATCAATGAATCTTTCCCAGATGAGCAACTCATGTCTTTGTCTACTGAACCTTGGTTTGCTGATATTGTAAATTATTTAGCCATAGGCAAGATACCTTCTCATTGGACTAAGCAGGATAAATATAAATTCTTTGCCCAAGTGAAGTATTTCATTTGGGATGATCCTTATCTTTTTAAACAATGTCCTGATCAAATTATTAGAAGGTGTATCCCAGATAACGAAGTCATGAATATTTTATCTTTTGTCATGATCAAGCATGTGGGGGTCACTTCGCGTCTAAGAAAACTGCTGCTAAGGTTCTCCAATGTGGTTTTTATTGGCCAATTTGTTTAAGGATGCTCACGAATATTGTAAAAATTGTGCTCAATGTCAGAAAAATGGGGCCGAATCACCAAGCGACACATGATGCCACTCAACCCAATCTTGGTAGTTGAAGTTTTTTGATGTTTGGGGGATCGATTTCATGGGACCATTTCCAAATTCCTTTGGAAATGAATATATTCTAGTAGCAGTTGATTATGTTTCAAAATGGGTAGAAGCAATTGCATGTAGAACACCCGATAGCAAAATGGTCATTAAGTTTCTTAAAGAAAATATTCTCTCCCGTTTCGGTATTCCTAGGGCAATCATTAGTGATCGGGGAACCCATTTTTGTAACCGACCTTTTTGCAACATTGATGAAAAAGTATAATGTCACCCACAAATTGGCCACACCATATCATCCTCAAACTAGTGGGCAAGTTGAAGTGTCAAACCGACAAATCAAACAGATCCTGGAAAAAACGGTTAATGCCAATAGAAAGGATTGGTCTTTAAAATTAATTGATGCACTTTGGGCATACCGAACCGCTTTCAAGACCAATCTAGGAATGTCTCCTTATAGATTGTGTTTGGTAAACCATGTCACTTGCCTATTGAGATAGAACACAAAGCCATGTGGGCCATCAAACAACTAAATACAAATTTGAACGATGCTGGAAACCATAGGAAGCTTCAATTGAATGAATTAGAAGAACTTAGAAATGAAGCCTATGAAAATGCAAGGATATACAAGGAACGAACCAAAGCATTTCATGATCAATCAATTATAAGAAAAACTTTCAATATCGGACAAAAGGTGCTCTTATATAACTCTAGATTACATCTGTTTTCAGGAAAGCTTAGGTCTAGATGGACAGGACCATTTTTAGTAAAGGAAGTTTTTTCACACGGGGCTGTTGAGATTGAAAACCCAAGTAATGGTGTTATCTTTAAAGTTAATGGTCAACGATTAAAACATTCTTGGAATTACCTGTCAAGACTGTTTGAAGATGCCATGGTTCTTTATGAACCAACTTATTCTGATTAAGTTGCTTCGAGGTTTGGTCTGGCTGAAGACATAAAACTTAGCGCTTCTGGGAGGCAACCCAGCTTATTTATTTCTAATGCTTTCTTTGTTTTCAGTTTGCTTAGGACAAATAAATTAGATAAACTCCATTGGGGACAATGTCGGTCAAGTTGGGGGAGAGCTTGAACAAAATCAGGTGTTATCATTTCCTTTTCCTTCCACTATGAGTTATTTCTTGCATTTAATATATTATGTAAAAAAAAAAA